>NW_026571447.1:9190965-9790965 GCF_026225935.1 Boleophthalmus pectinirostris | reverse complement strand
GACTGCGTTTGGACTCATTCTTGTCTCGGACTCGACTGCGTTTGGACTCGTTATTGTCTCGGACTCGACCACATTTGGCCTCGTTATTGTCTCGGTCTTGAAGGCGCTTGGACTCGGTCTTGTCTTGGTCTTGAGGTCTGACACTTGACGCGTGATAAAATGGATTAGATAGATTTATAAAAGCATTGATATATATGTCCCAAAATAACTCTAAAATACAAATAAATGTCAGAAATTACAAAGGTGGTCTCGATTTGGTCTTGATGGATTGTGGTCTTGGTCTTGTCTCGGTCTCGACCCTCTGAGGTCTTGGTCTTATTCAGGTCTTGACTACAACACTAGCACATAGTAAGTATAGTGATTCTTAGTTACCTGACTGGCCAGTCCCTTCTACATTCTGTTCAAATTGAGAAATGTCTCGAATCGGACCTTAGAGCGTGAAAAACCTCCATCTTAATTTAGGATAGTCCAACCACAGCCGCTCATTTGTGTCACAGGTCTCTCAAATGCAGAAATCTCCTGAAAATTCTCATATAATTCAGAACAAAATATATAACTTCTTTTACGTGAGATAAATAAGAGTTTAATGCTTGGCTTGTAGATTCTACAGTAATCCACGCTGTTTCTGTGTCCTGTGCAAAAAAATGTTTTACGTGTGAACCACCATGTTTGGTTAATCTTGGTTAATCTGTCTGTCAATCACGTCCTCAGGAAACAGCTCCAGATCCACTCATCTTTGTAAAGTTTTATCAAAGCGTGTGGTTCTATCTTGACAAGTCACCATATTAAAGACTGACCAAAGACCTAACAACCTCATTTACTGTGAACCTTTATCTCCAGACTGCCTCCTGAGGAAAAGCTCGTGTTTTTTTGCCAAACCCTCTGCTGTCACTTTCCACAGACAGACAGCCCCACACTCCATGCCTATATATGTGGCTTAGAGAATCCCATGTTCTAGCTGCTCAGTGGACCTGGGGCAAGAGGAAATGTCTAATCTAACAGCTCACAGGGGCACACACATGTACATATGAGGGCACTGCCAAGTCTTCCATTGTGCCAAACAGTGCCAGTAAAGTGCTAGTGAAGTATTTATCCACATATGCGTGTTAGCTTAGCCCCACAACCACTCATCTGACAGGGCACTTATGTTTTTTGGCTCATAATATTAGTAAAGGTATTTTGGGGAGAGCCAGTTCGAAGTGCTGTCAGCTAATGCAAACAGAAATGTGAAGATGGCCGTGGTTTATAAAGTGGTTTTCCCTATTTGGTGTGGGTGAGAAAAAAATTAGCTGTTGAGAAGGACAGATTGAATTACTGAAATGTGCATGAATGAAGCAAAAGCAACACTGGGTTTGTTTTGATGACTGCACTGTAAAGAATAATGTTACTTTAAAGGTGCATTGTGTAACTTTTCTGGTGGAGGGTCCGTCAAATGCTTTTCTCCATGTTGATGTTATTGCTTTGTATGGAATGCTTCACAATATGGTATTAAACATTTCTATCTTTCTATCTTCACAGAGGCCAAGTTACAGGTCAGATCTGTGGTGAGGCGACCCCGCTCACAGTCAGAATGCCTGTTTTTCTAAGTCTTTTTGAGCTATAAAAACACCTGTAAATGAATAAATGTAAGGTACAGCTGTTTAATGTCATAGTGTGGACCATATCCATAGAAAAGAAGGTGACGGACCCCCAACCAGCCCCAAAGACACATTTGCCCAAATACATGGGAAAAAATCTGTACAAAGACTTTAAGTTATTTTTTGTTATTTGTATATTTGGCCGCATAACGACATGTCTTTCCAATACAAGGAAAATGCACAACAAAAGTGTAAATATTTCTGTAATGCTTGGTGTAATCTGGTGGTATGAATTGTTTTGGACAACCTCTGATTACTGATGAATTCCTTATGCTTATTGTAGCCATCAAATGCCCCAGTCATTGGCTGTATATTTAACCCATGGCCACAGTTTGTATATGTGTGCACTTCCATTCAAGCATAAGTGTGGCAGTGGCCTGTGCTGGTCCATGCACTTCTGTGGCTTCAGGACATGTATATGCATATCTCAGTGCATCTGTGCATGAATATACAAACAGGCTCTGAGTGGGACTCAGATCTACAAAGGATGGGGGGGTATTAGCAGCTGTTTTGTTTTGAGTGAAGTTAAATGGCAGGATTGATGGATAAACTGAAGGTTTGCTAAGCGGCTTGGGCTGGATAACCTCACCCAGCAAGATGGATTCTCGCGATATTTGTGAGTTCACAACTCACAAGAATATATGTTGGCATGCTTCCAGTGGTGCGATAGGGCCCACCAGCTGGTGGGCGGACCAATCACAGAGCAGCACTGAGGTCTGGGCAGAAGCCAAAGTTCTCAAACAAAACATGGCAACACCACGATACACTTCCGCCCATTTCCACAAAAATACAAACTATTTTGTTTGTGGAAAAAAACATTCACAGGGAAGATGTCTGTGCTTTTCTCTCAAGTGGATTTAACTAAGGTTAGACTTTTGGCTTGTTCCGCTTTTGTGACCTGTCAGCTTTAATTATTCCTCATGACATGTTTTCTTGATCACTTTCAGTGAGAGCTGTTCCAAACTAATAAATGTTCATTTTATGATTTTCTAATATTGACTTAATTTGGTGGAACAATAGTTGTGAAAATGACACCAATCAAGAAAAGTTGAAAATATGTTGATACATCACAGAAAGTAGAGCTGAGTTGTTAAGTATATTCAGGACACTAAGAACATTCAGAATTCCATCCAAAAGTCAGGCACATTATCACACAGGAAACACATTTTTCCAACACTTAAAATATCAATTGAACAAAATGATGGTGTATATAGTTCCATTTGTCAAATAAATATGTCTGTGTAGGAGTATGGCACAGTGTACAACATGGCTACTAGATAACATTTACGAAAACATAGGGGAAAAAATATTTAAAAGCCCTGTCTCTAATCTGTAAGTCTGGTTCTCACATTTCCCTTCTAACTCTCATCCGCCCTCTTACTGCAGTGTAAGATACATCACCGCTGCCTGTCCTAAAGAAAACTGGCAAACAAACCTTGAAAAAAGTGAGTTGAGCGCTGGGTCAGGGGCGCTCTCGTGTGTGTGTTTCCATTGCTTAATTAAAGTGCCAATTAAAGCCCCAGTTAGAAAAACCAGTGGAATGAGCCAAGCCATTTCCTCAGCATGACTAATATACACGTACCACAAGGTTAAGTTACGCACTGCACCAACTGGGATTCCCTCTCTTCTTCTTCTTCTTCTTTTTTTTTAAACACATTTTAATAACTCATTTTTTGAATGCCGACTTCCAGTGTGAAAACAAGAATTAGTTATATTAAAAAAATACACTGACACACTCTTCCATTCACACCCACTCACCACACACATCCTGGTCCAATGTGCACAGTACATTATTGTAGATATATAGATATTATCATCTTTACCATAATTATTAACACCACTCTCATCATTAATAATAGCAATCACAACAACAGCAAATGAGAAAACAAAGACAACAAAAGAAAAAAAATATATAATAAAATTAGACCTGTAATTAGTGACCTAAAGTCTCTGGTCCATATCAATCCAAGAACTGTTTTTTGTAATGTTTTTTGTAGTTTGTCCAAGGTTTGTCCAGGGTTTGTCCAAGGTTTCCAGATTTTTTCCTCCTCTCTTCTAATAACACATGCACGCTCTGACCAATGTGTGTTTGCCATGAAAAGAACACATTTCCTACTCGGGGAAAATAACACATGGAGAATGTGGAAGCAGAGGCCCTCGCTGGTGTACACGCGTCTGGGGCCGTGGAGCCAAGCACCTGCAGCGGAGGAGGATTACGGAGAGGCCTGCACCACTACACAATACAAATGAGGAAAGGGAATAGGAAATAGGCTGCTGTGAAATGGATCCATAGGGATTTCCCAATTTAAGTGCATATAACAGGCTACTTATTTCACTCAAACAAAACATTAACTAATTATACACAAGACCTTCCAAAAAAAGCAAAAAGCTAAATCTAGGTAAGTTTAAATTACTCAGATTAAGAACATTTAACTTGATTTGAGTAGATTTGACTTGTTTTGTTGGTTTAGTTTCTTATTTTAAGTACTAAGAGTTGTGTTTTTTCTTATCTTCAGAGTAACAAAATGCATTTTTGTATTTTGTATAAGTACAAAAAGGCTTGTTAGATTGGTAGATAACTTTACTTGTCATGTGGAATCAAATCAAATTAATATTTTCATAATTCAAGTCATTTTAACCTGGAAAGATTTAACTTTTTGCAGTGTAGTTATACTTCTTGGTTGGCTGCAGAGCTTCTTTTATTCCATCTGATATCCAGGAACCGTACTGCTAATACCGTACTTACACTGCGATATTTTTGAGCATTTCACTCAGCTCCAGCTCAAACTGTACGATCGCAGGGTTTAAAAGTTCACAGCTCACAATTCATGGTCTCACGCTACACAATCTACTTCAACAGTGCGAAACCCTCATGAGAGGCGACTGGATTTCAAACAGGTTTGATATTCTAGCGATCTACGTTTGCCGATTGGGAGTTGGTCTTGAGGTTTTAATCTGTTCTTGTTACTATATGAAGCACAACACACAATTAAGTGAAAACTCGTCCGGATCCCAAAAACAGTCACACGAGTGAAAAATCGTCTCAAAAAGGGCCAAATATCACGCAATGTACACCCGGCTTAACATGGGCCAAACCTTGTTTATTAGACTAATACAATAGATGACAACACATTTATTTTGTTAAATGAAGGATCTTGCAAATATATAAATTATCCCTGCATTTTCTGTGTTGATGACATAAGTCCAGCCTCCACCTTTGCCAAGTGTTAAATATGCAGTATATATAAACTCCATAGATAGAATCAAGGTAGAAATGACCTTGTGTACAGAGCCAAATGTTGTCTTTAGTGTAAAATAAGAATATTGAGTCTATAACTAAAACATTCAACATGGACAGAGATAAGTTTTATGTCATCCTGTAAAACGGGTCTCACAAAGGTAACACACACAGCTGTTAAAACCATAGGAGTCCCCACACCCAACCTTGATCTTAACAACAGGGCCAATGGACGTGTTGCACTCTCCATAGAACTCCACTCACCCACTACAGGAACATCTCACCCCTCTACCCTCAGGACGGAGGTATATCACATCTCAGCCATCACATTTCTAAACACCAGGCTGACTATACTGTAATGTCTACTGTAATGCCTCTATGTGTGTTGAATTGTTGCTGTATGTGCCAAACGAGCTCTGTGTGCGTGGAAATGAATTTCCCCTTGGGGACAATAAAAGTCTAAAGTCTAAGCCAAATGAACAACATTTGCATGGAAACAGTCAAGGGCCAAGGTTTGTAGAGATGTAAGTCCACTCAGAGTAATGATGTATGTTTTCTATGTTTTTCGGTGCAATCAACACCTCAAAAAGTGATGAAAATTGCTTTTATTGTACTCTCATTTTTGGCTAAAAAGTTATAAAAGCGAGTATAAATAAAACAGAAATGTCTAATCTCAAATTACATCAGATAAACAAACGTGGGGATTAAGTGACATTTCTGCACTTTGGTGGTAAATTTTGGGATCCAGTTTTACGCTAGAGTTCAACTTGAACCTCAACCAAGGCATTTAAAGGTAAAATAATGAATTTCCTTATTGAGATAAAACAAAATAAATAAAAAACAGACTTCAGTATGGCTTCACATCAAACACACATGCTCCTGATATTTCCAACAAAAGGGACCTCTTCTCTTTTTATCAGTACAGTCATTCATGTAACACTAAAGCAACCGGATCAAATTCCACTGTATAATTCCACCATAGCGCTCGCGTGTGTGTGTGTGTCCGTCCCTCTAAAATGGAGGGAGACTAACATCATTGCCCCTGACAATTTAATACCTCTTGATTCACAGGCCTGCATTAGTCTGCTCGCCCAGACACAGAGGTGGAAGGTAATTTGGGGCAGCAGACAGGCAGCAGACAGCCAGGCCATAGCAACCTGGTGGCCAAGTAAACTGCACAGATGAGTATGTCAGATATAGAAGATACAGACTCGGAGACAGTAACTACTATTGTGTACGGTCAAAACAAGCTCGTATGGCGCTCTGATAACACGGCCTGTCTGCAGATGAGATGGAGATGGAGGGATGAGGAGGTCAACAAGGAAGGCAGGAACAAAAATGAGGTGGTTGTTTATTGAGATTTCGCTGGAGAGAAAGGTAGTGGTGATAGAATCTGGCAACCCGAGCTGATCCAATCTGAGAGGGGTTATCAGAGGAACAGGAACGCAACCTAGTGATACTGGACTGGGAGCTTGTGTTGAGTTTTGAATTTACTGTAGCAGCATTTGTAATGCTTGCAAGTATTTCTTCTTTAAAATATTTGACAAGGAAAGAAAATACCAATCCATTCAAAATCCATGGGCATTGAACCAGATTGACCACAGTGAAGGTTTTTGTTATACTGAAGGACTTTGAAGGTGCACTATGTCACTTTTCGATTGAGGGTCCGTCACTTTCTTGTTTCTATGGACATTAGAGATGGGCATCCAATCAAATTTTCCTAATCAATCGTCAGGAGAATTAACGATCAATTTTCGATTAATCATTAATATTTTAATAATAAAATTATCATCATTACTATTATTACTATTACTAACTGGCATAAATAAACTCAACTTTACAACATATAAACTATAACCACTATAGAGGCACATCAGCCCGTTTGAGATTATAATGTGTTTAATCCAGTTTTGTGCATATTTGTTTACTTTTTACAGAAACAAAACTTAAAACTGCATGGTTAATTCGCATAAACTATAACAGCTGAAAAAAACAGCTCTTTCCTTGTGCGATGGTTCATGTTTTCAGAGATCAGACGTGCACAGCTCTTTATCTTTGTCATTTCACTCACATTATTTATGTTGGTCACTTTATTTATTTTGGCTACTGTTGTGATGAAAAGACTGAAAAGTGCACACTCAACTTTATGTTGCAGTAACCGGGATACTGTGTATAGGCGAGTTTCAGCTGACATCATTGTTATTAAAAGCCCGCGTTGCATGCTGGGAAATATTTTGGTCGGAGGCAAGAAACACGATAGCGGTCAAACACAGTGCGTAACCTCGCGTATTTATCCCCAATAATGGTAAATTCCTGCTGCATTATCGGATGCACAAATAGAAGCACGGAAGAAGGAAAATGTCTTTTTTGTATTCCGAGTGAAAAGAACCGCTAACGGCGAATTAAATGGCTTTCAAACATTCGCAGAGCAAACGTAGAAGATCCTAGCAAACCATGGACTCCAACAAGTTCAACAACGCATCGAGACTCTTAGAGGCTTTCATCTTTTCTGCTGTGAATGGCCCAGGAGTTTCCACCAAGTCATTGTGGATATCGCTGAAGTGAATATTTGTAGTTGGCGATTCCGACCAGAAATTTGGTTTGGTCCACCTTTTGTAGGGGTTGAAAAGGGTGATTTGGCTCCATCGATGCTTATGACCAATTTCTGGTCAAATCGTCTTCGGTCCTCTGCCGTTAGAGTGGATAAATAACCAGGATCAATACCCTTTGCATGCTTTCTCGCTCCGTCCATCATGTTGAATTAGTGTTTATTGCCGCCGACCAAAATAATTCCCAGCATGCAACGCGCGCTTTTGTCAACAATGAAACTCGCCCATACATGACGAAACCAGGATACTCAAAAAAAAAAACGATCATACCCAGGACACTGATGTGCATGTAAACACACTTACAGAGTGGTACAGTGGTCTCAAAGGACGTGCCAGAGCCGAAATGTGGGACTGAGAGGCCGCAACTCCAGTGTTTGCGCTGTCAGACACAGCCTTGTCTCCTTACGCTACTCTACACACAGCAACCTACATTTGGCTTGTCGATTAAAAATGAACGTGATTGATGAAATTCTTAATGATCGATTAGTCGGCTAATCATGCCCATCCCTAATGTACATGTCATTGCTCTGCTTCGAACGTTTCACAGTATGAGACATTACACAACTCTAACTTACATTTATTTAATTGCAGGTGGTTTTACGGCTTAAAAATACTTAGAAAAACAGGCATTCTGACTGTGACTGTGTTTTAACATCTCCATGAAGAATAAAACATCTGACGGACCTTCCACCTAAAAAGTTACACAATGCACCTTCAAGCATCACTGACTCTTGTAACAGTTAAAAGACCAATTTTCCTGCCTATATCATCTAACTTTCCAAATTGGCGCTTCTCTTCACTTTTGATCTGGAGACAGCCTTTTAAACAGCTCATATGCAAAAAAAAAAGAAAAAGAAAAATACGGGGAGCGAGAAGGTGTTGTAGATTTCTTTGGTTAGAAAAATAAAGTCCTGTCTCATTCTCCGCTGCTGTGTCCAACCCCAGCTGTCAGGGATGCTTTCACAGTCTGTCGTTCAGAAGCATGGATGGTGCCTGAACGCCTCACGGTGATTTATGAGGCTGTCCAGCTCCGTCAAAGGCTCAGCTCTGCTCTGGTGTTTTCATATGTTTGACTTTGACACCAGTGTTCACGCAGCCCCCGGACAAAGAGCTTTATTCTGCGCTGATAGCTCCACTCACGGACCTGCCCCAGCCCCGTTCACGGACTAAGACTTACCAGGCTCCCTAAATCAATAAAGCGTCTGTCACGTTAGACTTACTTTTACAGTCTTCAAGTGTAACAGTAGTGTTGGGTTTCATACTGGGAACTGTAGATTTGACTGGTAAGCTCAGAATGAAATCTCTTAGTTTTTCTTTTTTTTATAGAGAGGGCTATCAGTCTAGTCACCACTCCCTCAGTCGCCCCTATAGACTGTATAAAGGAGTGTGATGGCACCAATAGTGTTCAGCTCCAGTCAAATGAAGCTCAAGAGGCTAGCAGTTATAGGAGCAAATTTGGAGCCAAGTCCATATTAGGAGTAGGAGTTTAAGTATAAAATAGCACCAGGATCATGTAGAGCAGGTTAATACATTTTAAGACCGAAGTGACGAGGCTCACAGCAGCAGTTACAGAGAGTGGTGACAATTTTCCAATGTAAAGTCAATTGTAAGTTGTTGAGTTGTTGATGGACCCAGAAGGGCTCCCATGCTCACTTCCTATATGGAACGCAGCGGTAGGGAAGCTCAATAATGGAAAAAAACATTAGTCGTCTCTCACTATAAAGTGGTTCACCTTTCGCGGTGTCGCTGTTTCGCAGATTTTTTTTGTGTGCAATTTTGCCTGATTTGACCTGACTGACTAAGGGACTGTAGATCATTGTCAATCAGTCTCCTCTGTGCAGTGTCTCCTGTACAGTACAGAACGTGTTCAGTTTGACAAATTTATATAAATGTTTGATCTCTAGCAGTGTCATTCTGAAGTGCTGTATCTTTACAAGTTTTCTCCCCGACAAAACCCACAATGTAGATGAAACATTCTGCACCAACAAAGGCTCCTGCGGTCGCACCGAAAACACAGAGGAAGACGCTAACCATCGCACAAAAAGTTGGACTTCTGGACATGTTGAAGGAAGGTAGAAGTTACATGGCTGTAGGCGCCATTACAGAATAAATTAATCTTCGGTTCGTTACATAAAGAAGGAGGAAAATAACATAAGGACGACAGCAGCAATAAGTTTTAAGAAGGATGTAAAAAGGGTTCTAACTGTCCTGTGTGAGAAGTATATAAAGTGTGTGGTGAGGGGTTTTACAGCCTTAAAACAGATAGAATAATAGTTAAATATAAAGCTGACTACTTCACAGAAAACGTATCCCCCGCAATAAACGAGAGACGACTGTATCATGATTATTTTGGTCAATATTGAAATCACTATTATTCAAACGATTATTTTTTAGTTACATGATGCATTTATTTAGCATTTCTCTCTAAAAAAAACCCCACATTGTTATTGAACTTTCAATTTGAAAATCAATATAGGCTACAAATATGTACCTTTGAGCAGTTTGCAATGTATAAAATATAAAATGAATAAAATATCCTTTGAACATGAAATAAGGCAAAGAAAACATAAGTGAGGACAGTCGGAGACGAAGCCACAAAACTTTTGTCTCCGTCACAGTCCTTATTGAAGATTAGTATGGATTCATTGTGTGTTTTAGGGCGGACTTTATTCACTGTTTTGATCGTAATCCTAACAGGGATAGTAAAGTTGTGCATGTGCGTGTACATGAGCAACCGTGACGTACTTTGGCACACCTCCTCCTCTGGTTCGATTGCACTCACACTGGACAAATGTACCGCGCTTTAGGGGCTATCCATACTTGGGCACTGTTCTAAAGCCATAAATCGTTTCAACTCGATTATATGAGTTTGGAGATCGTTTGACACAGAAATCAAAATCGCAATCAAAATTCAAGTAACTACACAGTCTTATGCAACAGCTAGTGACTTGGCTATGTCCACCTGATACAGATAGTACCATTCAATCAGATTTGTTTATTTCAGTAGTGCATGTGAAACAAGGGAGCACTTTTGTCCGAATGCTCGTCCCTGATTGGCTAATCCACCTGTCAATCACGCCAAACAGGGACACACATTTCAAAATAAAAATGTCTGTTTGCAAGGAAAATAAAGGAGGTCACAAGGGACTGAAAAACAAATTTCCGCAGAATCAGTGAGTGAAGCTCTGTTCATCTGAAGTGTCACATCAAAGTTCAAAATGATAAACGACCAATGATGACACTCCTTTTCGCATCACTGAAATAAATAAATCTGTGTGAGCAATGGAGGGAGTGCTGACCAGACTGATATCCCTCTGTATAAATAATAATAATCATTCTGGACTTCCAACAGAGACGGAGCCAGAGCCAAAGGTTAAGGGCCAAAACATGCAATGAACATTTGGGAATCCAGCTTTTTCAGTTCTGATACCGATAATTTATGGTGTTATTTATGGGAATTTAGCACTTTTCTTTTTGTTTTTTCTATGACAAATTGACAGTGACAATAAAATCTATAATACTGAAATCCAGATTCTGATACTACACCTTAAGACATCTGCCAATACCCAATATAAAGCTATAAAGTGTAGAGACGGAAAACAGCATTTAGTTCATTAAAACCAAAATAAAATATCCAAATGTGTTAATCCTCAAGTAACTACAGAAAAGCTTTATGTAAACACAAGTTCAACATTATGAGTTTTTGAGCCAACTATGACCAGTAAATAGTACAAGATCTTGTGATTTTTTTTGTTTTTGTTTTGTGTTAAATTTGGAGTACTGTTGAGTTGCATCTCTTACGGTTCCAAAAAGAACTTGAATGGACAAAACTATATAAAATCTAAGAAATAAAAAACAGTGAGGCCAAAACTGGAAACTGAATTGTGAAATTTATATATTAGGAATTATGTTAAAATCTCATTTTGTCTTATTCTCATGGACCCAATCTTGTATCTCGTCTCGTCTTCTAGAAATTGTGCATCGTTCCATTCCTAGTAAATAGATTTAATACGTCAAATTATATGTCCAACCAGGATATCAACTAGAGCAGGGGTGGGCAAACTACGGCCCGGGGACCATATGTGGCCCTTTAATCTTTTTAATCTGACCCGCTGAACTTGGAAAAAAAAACTAATGATTTTCAGTGTTTCAAAGGTTATTTCAATAAATAGTAAATACTGTGGGGCTTGAAAGACAGATATTTTGTTGAAATGCCTTGTAATGAGTTTCAATTATGGGATATTTCAATGTAATATTGTAACATGTAATTTTTTTTCTCTTATGAGGTGGATTACCAAAAAACTCCATTCCATCTGCTTCTGTTCTGGCCCTTCTGTCAAATGTTAGAACCCTTTTTGGCCCACGAGTCAAAAAGTTTGCCCACCCCTGAAGTAGACCAATATTTTGAAGCCAATATCCAGCAATTTTTTCCATATCAGTGCTCTATTTAACATCCGTCATTTACAATAAAATAAATCAATCCAACTACTTCATTAGGCCTCCTTATGCCTTTCTAAACCCACCAAACCGCTGAACTTGCATGAGCTGGGGCTTGTAAAAAGAACCATTGATAGATCATTAATGAATGCAGGCCCTTCGTCCTCTGTGTAGCGCCCACACATGTAATCACTATAGCTGCACACCTCCTCACACATGCACAGCTGCACAAAGCCTATGCATATCCCACACTCCAAACAGACACCGCTCACATCCACATCCACAGCTGAGGTCACCACTGGTCCGGCGGCGCTGGGTGGTCCGAGGCCCCAGACGGAACCGGGGACTAAATTACAGAGCGTGACCCACCGCAGCGACACCCAACCTGGGATTAACACCTCGGCCAGATCCCCGGGCCGCTGGAAGAGCCCCGGGCGAAAGAGAGGTGCAGAGGTGACCCACACAAATATTCTGTTTTAAGGCAGGGCCCACCAGAGCTGAAATAATGAGGGGTTTGGTCAGTCCAGATGGATGGAAGGGCAGAGGAGCAGGGTGGGGCTGGACCAGAGAGGGTACAGGACTAGTTAGACTTACAATGATTGCACAGATAAATTTACAATGTCCATGCAACGTGCTTAGATTAGAATACTGCTTAGTCACAAAAGAGGAGTCTTCGCAAAAAGTAATACATCAAATCTGTTACCTGAAATACTAGACATATACTATACTGTACTAGATACCTGTTTTCAAAGGTGTAGGATCCCAACAAACCAAACAAATGTGGTGACATGGATGGACGTTCTTCAGCCTATTTTAACAGACTTTTGTTTGTGAAACATTAGCAGAAGATAGAGTGTATTTGTGGACAGAGAAGAAGCTTTGGGCTTTTTTCTCAACTGGATTTTGAAGTTTGATTTTTTCATCTTGTTCTGTTGTTGTGATGCTTTGACCAAACAGATTCAAATATTTATCATGACATTCTGCCTTTTCCCAGAAGCTTTCAGTGAGAGCCGCTCCAGACTGAAAACGTGTAGAACTCAATTCAGAGTGCGACACAAGTCAATGTAGTATTAGCTGGATTAACTAAAGACGAGTTATACTTAAAATTACAAATTAGTGAATGCATTTACAGTGGTAGTTTAATTGCATATACTTTTATTTATTTGCTACTCTGGATATTAAAGATGTAAAGATGTAAAGGTGTTGGTGGAGGGTCTGTCAAATGCTTTTCTCTATGGAGATGTTATTGTTTTGTCTGGAATATTTCACCAGTATGGTATTAAACCTTTGTAGCCTATCTTCATGGAGACAAAACCAAACCAAGTTACAGGTCAGATCTGTAGAGAGGCAACTAGGGGTGTGCATTGCCTTGAGTCTGACGATATGATACATGTCGTGATTTGCATGTCACAATTTAATATATCACGATATATTCTGATACTAAAACAATGTGTGATATCTTGCAATTTATCAATATTTACTTTTAATAATACAGTTAACTACACCTTCAAGAGAACACAACTGTATGAAAAATAATGTACCAATTTTTTTTGGATTATAAAGCGCAATATCAATAATGTTGAATTTTCTCATCTATTTTCATACATAAGGCGCAACAGATTGTAAGGTGCATTAAGCGAAACAAACAACAACACTTGAGACTGATACTCGGGCATCCACCATCCACTGGCAGATCGTTGCCTCCCTGTTTTGGTGAATGTGTATTATGAATGTGAATGTGGGTGGACAATTTAAGCTTGATTTTTATTTTTTTTTATTTCCTACGAGACTCGCTCAAATATGCATTGAGTAATAATGTGTTTAATACATGCATTTGTTTACGTTTTACAGAAATGAAACTTAAAACTACATGGCTCATTTACATAAACTATAAGTGCTGAAAAAAACAGCTCACTCCTTGTGCGCTGATGCGGTCAACTTCTATCAGACTAAAGGATATGACTCAGTGGAATATGTGTGTTCTTTCTGTGACAAAGGATATGCTGCTAATGCTGAGTCTGTTCTGTGTGTATATCGCATTGGAGATGATTCATGTGAAACTTTTCAGAGATTATAAGTCTGCAGGTCATGCGCATAGTCCGTAGCTGACCAAACCATAGGCTTCGTAGTTTACCAAAATCGGTTTGAGGTGAGCAAGCACAACCAGAATTAACACATAAGACACACCAGATTAAAATTTTTTCTATTATTATTATTATTAGAACTAATGTTTTTTTAAAAAAAAGTAATACTTTAAAAATCAGTTTGGATCCATTTTGAATTGATTCAAATTATTGTGCAATGAAGTATCACAATATATCACTGAATAGATTTTTTCTTACACCTCTAGAGGTGCCCTCACTCACAGTCTGAATGCCTGTTTTTCAAGGTATTTTTGAGCTATAAATCACCTGTAATTGAATAAATATAAAGTAGAGCTGTTTGTTTACATTATGTTTATGTCATACTGTGGAACATTCCAAGCAGAGCAATGGCATACCCATAGAAACAAGCTCTTTTCTTTTTTTTTCCAGTTTTAATTTCTGTAGATAAATATTTGTCTGAGACAATTTCTCCCTCTCAAAACCATCAGCGCGTTTCTCATGTCGCCACTGAAATCCTGCTGCAAGGCCGTTGCGACATTAGTTAAAACCGCTACGATAACACTCTGCACTACAGCAGCTGCTAACATCTGGAAGTGACGTCCCGTGTCCCTCAGCAGAAGGTCATGTGAGGTGAGGTGGGGGGGGCACAGCAAGGCTAGGATGTGGGCCTGTCAAATACGCACACCTCATAAAGACTATAATACAGCTGTTTCCAAGTGTGGCCTGGGTCAGGGGCCAAACAGATACCCAGAAATAAGTCCCTAAATCAGCCCGGAGTAGCTCGAACTCTGCTCCCCGTGAGACACACAGGCACAAGTTCGCATTAGCGTATTAATAGCACGCGATGGGAGTTAGCCCAGGGGTCCAATCGGCGGCGAACAGCTGTGAGCGGCCGGCCGTGTGTGGACGTGTTTGCTTAAAAGCTCCCGAAAGCCAGAATACATGTGAAGTCTGCTGGCGGGATGGAAAGGTCATTAGTGTAAGAAAACACAGTGACAGAGTACACACGGGGTGGCTTGTATATTAAAGGTTTCGACTCCATTTTTTCCCTTCTATTTGAGCCCAGTACAGATATACTGTATCAGCAGCTCTTGGGGTCAAAGTATGTCTGCTCCGTGCTGTCTGTACTGAATTATAAAGCGTTTTGTTAGATAATCAGGAAGTGTGTGTTAGCATGCTAGTTGTTGTTGGCTTTACCGTCACTGCAAAACTCCACATTGGTTTTTGAGAGTTGTGAAAAGGCCTTATAAAAGCTCAGAATAAATAATGTGAGGGAGGAATAACTTTGGACGATTGTAAACTTTTTTAAAAATTAACATGTTCTGTTTTTCATATTTTAAAGGTTCATTGAGTAAATTTTTTTGATGGAGGGTCCGACAAATGCTGATGTTATTGCTTTATCTGGAATGTTTCACAGTATGGTGTTAAACCTTTCTGTCTTCATGGAGACCAAACCAGATCAGGTTACAGAATGCCTGTTTTTTTTAGGTATTTTGGAGCTATAAAACCACCTGTTTTATTCACGATTACATCACAAACCAGGAAGACGTTTGGAAACATGTGGTGAGCGACAACTTCCGTCGGGCTCTGTTTGTAGTAGTAAGTCTGACAAACTCTAGTAAAAATGAGAAAATGGTCCAGATTTCTTCATCTAGACGTCATGTTATTCTATCTTTATTCTTTTTATAAATTGCCTATTAATTTGTGTATTAGAATTTGTATAATTAAAAAACTAAAATACAAAAAAAAGATCATGTCACTTCCATCACTTCCGGTTAATGTTTTTCTATGGCAAAATATGTGTGGGAATGTCTCACGTATTTTCCACCAGCTTCATAAATCTGCCCCATCACCAAACCTTCATCCAACAAGATCGACAAAGGAAACATTCTGTCCACGAAGAATTTATCCACAACATATAAGGTAAGAAAGACATAAAGGTGAACAAAGACGAGCATTAGTGAACTACTCCTGAGCAAAACTAACATTATGGTCATGAATAAAACATAAATAACTTGTACACTCAGACTGATTCTAGAATTAAAATTAAATTTGATTTCATGCTATAGATATTAGCATAGGTAGAGAGTTTTGTGAAGTTTAAATATTACAGTCAAAAATTAAATGTCTAAAATTTAAACTGCACAAATCTCTGTCTATGCTACTAAGTTAGTTATTAATGAATTGCTTATTACTTATGCTTTATTCATGACCATAATGTTAGTTTTGTTCAGGAGTAGTTCACTAAGCATCGTCGGGCTTTAAGTTTTCGTCTTTCTTACCTTGGTAGTTGTGGATAAATTCTTCATGGACAGAATATGTACACGACTTGGTGATGGGGCAGATTAATGAAGCTGGGGGAAAATACGTATCCACAGACATTTGCCATACAAAAGCCGGAAGTGACGTTTACCCTACATCACAAAACTTCCAGCTGTTGTGAAAACGATCTATAGTAGCCTTCCTTTATGTTCAGCAGATCAACAATTACAACCTGCTGTCTGTAAGTGGCATCGAAGCCGCAATTAGAGTCATGTCCCTTGTGGAAAGCTCACGTGTCCAGTGTCGGTAACTACATCAGAAGTTGCCATCGCATGTTTCCAAACGTCTTCCTGGTTTGTGATGTAAGCATGAATAGAGCCAATTGAATAAATGTAAGGTAGAGCTGTTTAATGTCATACTGTGGAGCATTCCAGACAGAGTAATGACATATCCATACAAGCAGGTGAAGGACCCCCAACCAAAAGAATAGGAGGGAGAGAGAGAAAGAGAAGACCGCGTAACTGTAGTTCTAGGAGAGCTCAGTACTACAAATGATGCACAAAAATAGAAACATGTTTTATACTAGAGCAGGTGGGAGAGGGGACTGTTGAGGTTTCAATGTTTGTAGCAGTGAAAGTCCACGCACAAACATTTGTAAATTGACTTTTGCTTTGTTTAAGTTGACAAAAACTTGTAAATACTGGGACACATTTTAGTGTGTGGGATGCGAGCAAAAGCGCCAGTTAAAGTGTGCTTTTTTTAAATGTCATTTTTTCTCCAAATTTGATATTTTACATAACAAAAAAACTAAACAAAACCCTTTCACATCCCACCACTTCTCTCCACACTACACAAAAGTACAAAAATAAATAAATGGGAAAGCACACATCAATTGTCACTTACGTCCAATCTTGTCAAAATAATAATAAAAAAAAAAGAAAATCTGCTCAAAGTCACCATTTTTATATAGCGCTTTTCCATCTTCAAGGCACTCAAAGCTCTTTACATCAATGAACCACTCACCCATTCACACACACACATTCATACACCAGTGTACGCAAACACATTTCGAACCGGCAACCTTCGAATCAGTGGAAAAACGGTCTTTCCAACTGAGCTACTGTCACCCCCCAGTTTAGATCATTTTGATGAAACAAATTAAAGATCAAACCAAGATTCTAATCTCAGCGAGGTTTGGTCAGGACTTGGGTTTATGGGAGAAACCGGATAGCCCAGAGGAAACCCAGCAGACACGAGGAGACCATGCCAACTCCACATAAAAAAACCCAGAAATCGAACTCGAAACCTTTTTGCTGTGACGTGTGAGTGCTTCCCAAACAAGATAGATTTTTTCAAATTAAAATAGCACCGCCACTCCACTCCAGCCAAACCTCTCGATTTAACGGTCAATCTACGTAACTACCCTCACCTATGGTCATGAGCTTTGGGTGATAACGGAAAGGACGAGATCGCGGATACAAGCGGTCAAAATTAGTTTCCTCTGCAGGGTGGCTGGGTGCTCCCTTAGAGATAAGAGTGAGGAGCTCAGTCACATGGGAGGAGCTCGGAGTAGAGCTCCTGGTCCTCCACGTCGACCAGTGGGAAGACCCAGGACACATGTCTCTCGGCTGACCTGAGAACGCCTTGGGGTCCCCCTTAAAAAGCTGGAGGAAGTGTTTGAGGTCAAGGAAGTCTGGAGTCCCTGCTTAAGCTGCTGCCCCCGAGATCCATCCCCGGATAAATGGAAGAAAATGGATGGAAATTAAAATAGCAAACTTTTTGATGACACAAACTAACAATTCTCCGCTCGATTTTTACTGGTATAGGAGAGGGTCTGTCAAATGCTTTTCTCCATAGAGATGTTATTGCTTTGTCTGGAATGTTTCACAGTACGGCATTAAACCTTTCTATCTTCATGGAAACCAAACCAGATTAGATTACAGGTCAGATCTGAGGAGAGGCAGCCCCGCGATGTAAAGCCCAGAGGAAACCAGATCAAGGGAAGAAACATGCGAACTCCACACGGAAAGAACCAGGAATCAAACCACGAATCTTCTTGTTGTGAAACGCGAAGGCGGGCCAAACAACATAAATATTTCGCATTAAAATAGCGCGCCTTTTGATGACACAAACTAACAATTCTCCGCTCAACATTTACTGGTATAGCAGCATCTACAAACACATCATTTAGTTGTAGCCGGTGGTTTTTCACGGTTGTCAAGCTTCAGCCCACTAAAAGTTACATTGACTTGACTTGAGTTGTAAGTGCACGCCTCCAACCCTAACTGCTGCTTTTTTATAACTTCCACTCTTATCACAGCCAAATTTCCACTTTCTATCATCTTCTCCACTCTACCACACACACCCAGCGCGGCGATAACTTCAGATCACCAAAATATCTGGAGTTATTTTAGCCTGTCTTTTCATATGTACTGTATGCTGCCAGTGTGTAGCGGTCTGTGGTGTTTAGTCTGCGCCATATTTAGTCTTTCTGGTCCTAAGACGAGGCCTATAATCACCACTAGCCTTTCTCTAGTCATTACACACACACACACACACACACACGCATTGGAAAAGAGCCTGTCATTAGCAGTTGACACTCACCTCCCAGAGAGCACAGAGGAGCGCGCATATGTAGATAGCAGACTGTATGCGATTGGAGGAAATAGATAGTTCAGGACATATGGACATTGTCAAATATAGCCAGATGTGCACGCAGATGTTTGTACACTGGCTGTTCGACTCGATGTGGCGCTTATCAACAGCCAAAAGAGTTTACAAGACCCGCCGGACACCAGGACTTATCATCTCACTGCTGTATTGCATTAGAATCAGATATGAGATTTGTGGATTTAGTGAAGCAAGCAGTGATTTTTATTTATTTTTTTCTTGAAGACAATATAGTTAATATAGTTGCACTGAATATCTGTTGGTTTTTATTGTTCACTCGCTTGTTCATATTGTAAGAATGTGGCAGTTGTTGCTGTTGCTCTATGACAGTACATAAATTTACTTCAAACAAAACAATAAAAAACAAAACTTATTAAAATGGCTATTGCACACATTTATAAATCAAATATCCAGCTCTCTCGTGCCTTTGCCATGATCATGCAGTAAAGTATGGAGTCTTTCAGAGGAGTTATATGTCATAGTGGACTATGGCAGAGTGGAATGTCTAAACACAGGTTGTCCAATTGTTGTATATCTGCAGCATCACACTGGAGATTGGGTGGAACATGCGGTGATGTTGGACATGAATCACTCCCTCTCGGGTCAAATGAGGAAACAGTAAAGAGAAGCAGTAAAGAGTAAAGAGAGGAGTCAAGAGAAGCAGTATGTTTGACTTACTGTCTTGTGCAATCTAACTGAGTGGACAAACATATGATTATTATTGAGCTGTATGTAAAATGTAGGATAGAAAAGCGGAGTGATCCAGCTGTGCCACAAGTGCAAGTGTCCGGGGAGCGTGCTCAGACTGAGCCTGTGTGTGGCAGTCGTTTATCGTCTGGACTTCAGTGTTTGGTCTGCCAAGATTACACTGCAGTGTTAATGTGCACGTGTCCGTACACACTTCTGTAGGAGCAGGGTCCAAGAAAGGACAAACTAAAGGCCAAATTACTTTTTCCTTTCCATTCTTTCTGGAACGATATTTGCTGGTTTTAGTGTATCACCGTCAGCCTTTAATTTCCATCGTAGGTTGATATATGTTGGTTTGGCCTCCACCTGACTAAAGGAAAAACATTTAACTTTTGTTGAACACTTAATTTGGCTACACAGCTTTAATAGATTTGCACTAGTGAAATAATTATAATAATAATTGTGGATAAGTTTGTTTTGCAATAGAAATTATTGATGGACTCCACAGGACATTGGTCCTAAAAGGTCAGTGAAGCCTATCAAAACAACTACTATTTGCATTGGAAAGTCATAGCTCTTACTCCATGGTGGTAATGCAACAAAGAAAAAAATTTAATTTTGCCTTCTAGCTGTTGGTTTTTCTAAATGTTTTCCAAATGTTCTTTGTCTAAATGCAAACTAATATAGTTTTATAACAGTCTGACATACACCTGCTGAATGTAAAGGCTTTTCAATTAGCTGGCCGATTGTGTCTATGAATGTAGGAAATGTAAGAGTCATCAACTTTACAATGAATTATAATTTGTAAACATAAGACGGTTAATAAAAAGGATATACTTTACATTTTAATTAGAAGTTAAATTTAAGTTAAACTTGTTTAACTTGTCCATCTGATGTAAAGAAACTTATACTAGTACATAATGAGACAGAGATTTTCCCAGACCCTCCTCTCTCCCCCTCCTTGCTCGTCCCCTCTCCTCCCTCCTTCTCCCCTCTCCCTCCTCTTCCTCTGCTCACACACAGTCTATACATGGCACATCCCTACTGCCCAGTGGAACTCCAGTCTGATGCAGTCCAGAGCAGGCAGGGAGACCTTTAGGCCAACAAACATGCAGAGTGTGGGCCAAGCTCTGAGGCCATGGTTTTGGTTGCGGTCCCAGTGAAAATGACACTAATTTGGAGCTAAGGGCTTTTGGCCAGCGAGGTCCTGATTCCATACAGGCATCCTCCACGAGCTAATGCTAATCAAGAGCTAACAGTCATTATGCAAGTCAATATGAGCAGTGTGCAGCAGCAACAACACAGGGACTATGAAAAACCTATGATGACTAATGGGTGGGTTGGAAAAATCTGAGTGACTTACGATATAATACAGTGAGGCGTGAGTCTGGATGTCTGATTGCTTGAATTAAAAATGGTTTCTAACACAAAAGCTGAATGTTTAGCCTTGTATTTTTATAAAGGTTGTTTTATTTTTAGTTTTTAGGTTACAGTGGCTGTATCCAATTTATTTCTGTGTAACTGAGCAAAATTTGTGTTACTTCAGTTCAGATATAAGACAGTACAGCTGCATGCATCTAATTCTAAAGCCCTTTGTCCTCTGAGAATCAGGAAGTGCACTGTTAGTTACAGCATGCTAGTTTCTGATTATAAGTTGTACTTTTTTTCATGGTTTGGGTGGTCCTGTGACGCTCTAGGCTTGTGTGTCAGCTACTCCTATTACCCCTGTACCACTGTCACTTGGCTCTACTGCACATGTCTCCTGCAGAAAGAGCCGCTGTCCTGTCTGTATCATGGCAGTCAATCGCACCATTACTTCTGTACCACTGAAAATTTAACATTTAAGTAACTTCAGTGACAACCGAAACCATCTTGTCGGGATTCAGAAAGGCCAAAATAATTCTAACTGGAACTGACTCTAAGTCTGACGACAGCTACACAGAAGAGGAAGCGGCGCTCTGTTTACCTTCAGAGGTTGCGGAATCGCTCACAAGTGACACCGAGGATAAAGAAGTTAATGGATTTAGTGATTTGGAGTGAGATGGAGAGTTTGGTAAACTTGTTCTGTTCTGTTGTTTATGCTGTAGTTATCTGAAGAACTGTTCATATGTTACGTTGACAGCCTTTTGTTCTCTGTTCTATTGATATTACTATAACTTGCCTTTCAAGATGAAATGTCGGTTCCTGGTGTCTGATTTTATAAAATAAATTTCACCCAAAAAGTGCTACTTATACAGTATATGTTTTTTTCTTCTTCACTACACATTTTTTGTCTGGTGCCACTTATACTCTGGAGCAACTTGTGTTGTTTTAAATGTATTTATTTTTTAACATTGCTTATTATTATTGTTTTTTATCTCTTTCTGGATCACTGGGCCTCGGGGAGCACATTTCGTTCTGTCATGTGTTTCTCTCACATGTTTGAATGACAGAAAAAAGAACCTTGAACCTTGAACTTATAGTGTGAAAAATACGGTACTCACACTAAAACTGCAAAACATAGCCCTGGCCTCTGAAAGTTGTGAAAAGAGCTTATAAGTTCATCACTGTGAATAAACAGGATGTTTTTTTATGCATGAGGTAAAAAAGGAATAAATTTGGACTTCACCAAAATGAATAAACTAGTTTTGTTTTTCATGTTTTAAAGACAAAATCAGGTGCAGCACCATAAATAAGTCTTCCTCAGCAGACACTTGTCTTTATTTTTTCCCGATGATTAGTAGATTGGAATCATTTCCATAAATCTTTACAACTGGGAATTACCCTAAATTAGGAAAATTCCAAACATCATTTAGCTCAGTGTCCAAAATAAACCAATTAGACTAGTGTGTGTAACTTTATAGGGTAATATTTTCTCTGTAACATTCTTGTCATAGCATTATAATTCTGACTTGTATGCACTGTTCAAATATGTAGTAATACTGTCATTGATACCAACCAAAGATTTCCAATTCTGTTTACTCTGATACATGAAACCGGCCTCTTTTCTCAGGTAATTCTGTTGACACAATAATTGGTCCATGATACCAACACTGCAAAAAAATGTAACCTTTCTCCGAACACACACCTAATTTGTGCTATCCATTCCACTCTCCTTCACCGAATGAATGCACCCACTTCTCCGCCACCTCTGCCGGAGAACACACACAAGAATCCACACAAAGACAAACTCCAAAACCACAGTAAATGAGCCGATGCAGTCCTGACAGTGCAGAATGTACCTAAGAGTGTATGCCCCCCCGTCCCTGTTTACCCTCCGCTCAATGGGGATCTTTGAAGGAACGAGGGAGCCGGTGTGAAGGGGGAGAAGAGCGAAATATAAGTGTTATATAAGACTAACGCATTGTTATTTAATATGACATTCATGAAAATAGACAATAACATGTTGATTTGGCAGGACTTTAAAAGGTGCATTGTGTAACATTTTCAGGTTGAGGGTCAGTCGAATATTATTGCTTTGTCTAGAATGTTTCACAGTATGGTATTAAACCTTTCTATCTTCATGGAGACCAAACCAGACAAAGTTACAGGTCAGATCTGTGGAGAGGCGACCCCAAACATAGTCAGAATGCCTTTTTTTCTAGGTATTTTTGAGCTATAAAACCACCTGTAACTAAATAAATGTAAGTAATTGGAGAAAACTGAAATGTCTCGCTTAAGAATGAGGGTTCGAACCACTGACCCTCTGGTTTCTAAGTGAATGCTTAACACACTGTGACACTGTTTCCCCAGATGAAAAAATACTGTTAGAATTTAAAAGCTTTGTAGTTTTATATTCTGAACTGAACATAAACAAATAAATGAATAATCTGCATCCAAGTTCATTTATTATGGTCTGCAGTGGGAGGTAACAAAGTACAAAACTTAAAGTACAATACGTAGTACAACTTTTAGGTACCTGTACTTTACTTTTTTCATTTTACCGTGGATACTTTTTACTTTTTCTTCATTACATTTAAGAGAAAATATCTGTACTTTCTACTTTACTACATGTTATATCTGGGCTGAAAAGTATAAAGTATTTTTCTTTATGGGTTGAAACCTGCTGAAATGGCTGAGATAAATTTTAATGCATTTAATTTGAGCTAAAATCCCAACTGTGAACAAACCAAATACACAAAAACAGTGAGAAAAATTAAGAAATCAGTTGAAAAATCTAAATCACTAAAATAGTTCTAAAAATCTCTGGAAAAATACTAAACAGGTACAGGTACTACAATAGTCTTACTTCAGTAGATTTTTTTCTTGAGTTTACTTTTATGCATGAGTTACTTTTACATTTACTTTTACTTAACTAATCTTTTGCCCATGTATCTTTACTAACGTAACAAAATTGCGTATTTCATCCACCACTGATGGTCAGTCACTGAAAATCGAATGAATGCACCCACTTCTCCGCCACCTCTGCCGGAGAACACACACAAGAAGCCACACAAAGACAAACTCCAAAACCGCAGTAAATGAGCCGACCCAGCCCTGACAGTGGCGAGCGTACCTAAGAGTGTATGCCCCCCCGTCCCTGTTTACCCTCCGCTCAATGGGGCTCTTTGAAGGACGAGGGAGAGGGCACGGAGGGGGGTGACGGACAGAGCGGCGGGGAGAGAGCGAGCAGGGGCACTTTGGGAATTGGCTGAAACAAGATAAATACGAAGGGGGGGTGAGGTGAGGGGGGGGTCCTGGTCTTGGCGTCGCGAGGCTGCCGCACTCTTTCACACAGGCCCCTGATTGCAGAGTAAATATGCGTAATGGTATAAATCGCTCATTGTTCGCCGCCTCGGAAGCGTCGCGGGGAACACACGGTGGGCTGGATGGACGTGTTGACTCTGGGGAAAGTGGACTCCAAGAGGTGATCAGTCATGTAAGGTGAGCTGAGCCACTAAAACTATTCACTGTTAGGAGGTATGAGCAGGTCTCTCAGGTTAGGCTAAAAGTATTGGGTTATGTCACGATGTTTAACAAAAGTACATGTTTATATTGAAGGGCTGTTGGTTTAAGGGTGCATTACACGTAACTTTTCTGTTGGGGGTCCATCACCTGCTTGTTTCTGTGGATATGTTGTTTCTCTGCCTGGAACATTCCACAATGTGACAGCTCTACTTTGCATTTATTCAATTACAGGTGGTTTTATAGCTCATGTAAAAACAGGCATTTTGACAGATGTTACCTGTAACTTGGTCTGGTTTGGAGAAAAGCATTTGATGGACCCTCCACCAGAAAAGTTACACAATACACTAGGGGAGTAACGGTACATGTATTTGTGCTGAACCGTTATGGTACGGGACGTTTGGTTTGGTGTACGGCTCTGCATGAGTACATTCATGAAATTTGTGTGTGTTTACATTCCACCACTACATGTGCAGCTACACAAGGCTCGGCTCTTTAATATTCACAAGGGAACTCGTCCGTGATTGGGGTGGCAGTGTTTCCCGCAGCGCTTTATAGTTAGGGTGGCCGCCTTGACAACAATTGCCCCCCGTCTTAATTAGGACCCTCCGAACCACGTGAATCCTGGCAACACTCTGGTTGACACACCCGTTTCCTCACTTTCACTGGCACAGAATCTCTGCCTTGTTTTCTTCGTATAATGTTAAAACAAATTGTTGGTTTAATAAAAACACAAATAAAGCACCAAGCAAATGGTTTTGTATTTTGTTCCCATACTGTACCGAAAATTAACTGAACAGTGACCTCAAAGCCGAAGTACGTACCAAACAGTGATTTTAGTGTACTGTTACACCCCTGTAATACAGCTTTAACGTTTAACTTGTAACTTCAAATGAACTGTTCTTATAATTGTGTACAGTGAATGTGCTGGTGTTAAATTTGCTGTTGTGTGATTGTTGCTGTACTTTTGCCTGCCCTGTAGCCTGTATCAACCTGCCGAGGGACCAAATATGGAAATTAGTCATATTTGTATAATCTTTACATATTTACATTTTAACTGTTCAGTAATATGTGATGTCCCTTTACTAATAAATAAATGAGAAAACAAAGATAAAGATTTCCTCACGTAAGCACAAAAATGATTAGTGAGTGCACAAAAAGATAAGTTTGAGTATGGTGAAAAATAAACGTACTGCATATTCTATCTGAAATATATTATAAAGTTATTCTCAAGGTGTTCCAGACTCTAGGTAATCTGATCTTGGAACCGAAGCTGGGTTGGGTCTGGGTAGTACTGGGATGGGATACCACAGTGGCTTTGGTAAGTGTGGTAAGACACTTCACTTCACTTCATTGCCTAGTATGAATGTGGCGTTAGTGAATGAATGGTGGTGGTCGGAGGGGCAGATGGCGCAGACTGGCGGTCTCACTTTAGTCAGTCTGTCCCAGGGCAGCTGTTTAGGAGCTCACAAGTGAATGAGTAATGTTCAGGATTATGAAATGACTTTGAGCATCTGGAAAATACTGGAGCTATATAAGAATAATGCATTGTTAAATAATTCATGAAAATAAACAATAAAAGAGGTTGATTTGATTTTAGAATATTAATGCCAGATTTTTTCTTGTTAAAACACTGAATACATACTGTAACTAGAGATAAGTGAATTGTCTTGCTTAAGAATGAGAGTTCAAACCACTGACCTTCTGGTTTCTGAGTAAACACACTGTGCCACAGTTGTCCTAGACGGTAAAATATTGTTAGGCGTTTACATTCTGCACTGAAAATCAACCTGTAAATGAATAATCTGCATCCAAGTTATGTCCTTATGGTGACTCGCTGAAATGTACTGAAGAAACAAAAATAAAAAAAATCTCTAATCCATAAGATCAGGTGTTGTTGATGTATCACCTTCCAGTTTCATTTCTGCAATCATAATCTGAATCGGATTTGAAATAAGATCAGATATCCGAAGCAGCGGGCAGGTAGGAGTTTAAACTTCCACCATCTTTGCTTACAGTCATACGAGGTCTTCCAAAAAATCCATCAGCATCGCCGTTATTCAAAACCAAGTCATATCAGGCCATTTCCTTCCACACTTCAAAAACGTACGCTCCGATCACAAAGCGCAGCCCTTACATTTGAGACCGCTAACACTGAATTGGACAAAAAAAAAAAAAAAAAAAACAGCACAGACCTTCACTTTATCTCCATGTGTTTTCTGACTTATACGGCACGTTTTTTCCAGACTGAGTTCGCAATCCATTCGCCACAGGCCCGAGCGCTGCTGTGTATACGTTGTTTCGGTGGGTTACAGTTCAACAGACAGCACATGGTTTTCATATACACACCACAGAAGGAATACTTGTCCCAGAGCCAGAGAAATAATGGAGTGACCCCGGTACACAAAGGTAATTGTGGCAAACATGCTGCTATAGGAATACATTCATCAGACACACATGGAATAGGCTTTACGGTGGCTATGAAAGAAGAAAGGGATGCATGGGAATATATGGTTGTAATATCAAACTTTGGGCAATGAGGCAAGGCACAGTGTGTAAAACAACCAAATGGCTCAGTTGAATGATTGTAAAACAGTACTACTTAAAGGTTCAGTATTAGACATAATGGATTCTTGTGAGCTTTTAGTCATGTTTTAATGCGCTTACCTCATCAAAAACATATCTGGAGTTGTGTTTTGTTTCATTCACAGATGTTTGAGTAATCCTTTATTATTAGCCTGTCTACATCTTCAAAGCTTAAAATGAAAATGCTCTGTTCCACCTTGTGATGTTGTGTAGTTTTGAAATTAACAGCTACCTTTTATCTTTTGTTCAGTAGAAATTGAAGGTAATCGTCCAGGCCAACTATGAGTCAGGTTTGTGGAGATGCAAGCCCACTTTCAGCAAAGGGAATGAACAATAGACCTTTTCACAACGGTCAGAAGTGCCACGATGTAGGGTAAACGTAACTCTCGGTTAAAGCTTTTCTATGACAAAATATCTGTGGAAATGTCTCGCGTATTTTCCGCCACCTTCATAAATCTGCCCCATCACCAAATCCTCATCCAACAAGTTCCACAAAGGACATATTCTGTCCATGAAGAGTTTATCCACAACAATTGAGGTAAGAAAAATTTCCACATATACTTTGCCATAGAAAAGCATTAACTGGGAGTTACGTTTACTCTACACCGCGGCACTTCGAGCCGTTATGAAAAAGGTCTATTAGAAAGTAAACAATTGAATGCTATGCTAAAAGGGTATAATAGAGCCATGCATTTGTTCCAATTTACCTGTTGGATGCATTTGCTGATGGTTTATATGTTTCAAAAATGCACAGGGAAGTCCGAAGTTTTACCTGTGATGCAACAATTTGGGCAAAATGTGAACAGAACATGTTTGAATGCTCAGAGAAGACAACTTTGGATTATTAATGGATTCAGGAAACAAGTGTGAATGAAGCAAACATTTGAAAAGAGTCCATTTTGTATGCGTTCTTAAAAAAAATGAAAAAAGTCTTTTGCGTACGACTGGGTATCATTAAGAAGTTGCCGATATGATACATAGGCCACAATGCGATACATACCTCGATACAGTGCACTTTTCATTTGTTACAATATATATAAAATCGAACACAACGGACTCCAGGCACTCCAAAACAGTAGAAAAAGTTAACACATCGCACGAGGAAAAATATAGTTAAAAGACCTTTATTTGAATGGCCAAAGCCAACATGTTTCGACCTTAACTGGTCTTCATCAGGGCTTAATATATAAAATCGATTTGATACAGTTCAATAAAAAATAATGGCTAAATCATGGCTGTGATACTAAAAGTCTTTGTAAAACCACTTCTTGCACAAAGTGAATATGAAACACACATTTTAATCATCAAAACAGTGAAAATGTCAAATGAGCTGCATGAAAGTATTTCCTTCCTCTAAACAAGCAACAGAACTGTAGAGCTGTAACAAAATAATTTAGTAAAATACACCAAAAAATACTCTGGGTGATATATCGGTACAGCAGCCCACAATATCGACACTGTATCATCACATTACACAATACGATAACAATATTTTGATATTTTTGCACACCCCTACTTTTGCGATTTGCTAATTGTGTCCATTCAAATTCCGATTTTTCTTGCCGTCCTATTCAGCTGTAATCTTTTTTTGTTTCTTTATAGCCCTAAACCCCGAACCCATGTCCAATGCAGGCAGCCCGATCCAGTCCAGAGAAGACAACAGGAGTGTGTGTCCTCTCTCATCACGGCTGTGGTTTTGGGGCTGCTAGCGTCAGTGAAAGCCCTTCTGGTTTACGTGTCTGTGGTCGGCGCTGTGTAACTTCAGACATTGTCTCCACAGCGGCGCACTTGATTTCATTTACTCTGGGGCCAAACACAACTGTCCCGTAGCACGGCGGAACGTAAACAACAGACTCTAGTAGCTTTGAATGCTACAGTAAGGCTACGTAATGTGACATATAGACGACTATGCTTTGTTTTTATGACCTTTGACCCTCCGTTATAATGATGGATGGAAAGAATATGGAAAAACAGAGTGCTGACACAAAAGGAAAATTGTTTAATTAAAAGAGCAGGAAAAATGTAGTTTAATCTGGGCTTTGTAAAGTCTGAGCAGCGTGACAGCTTCCAACATGGCCGACTTATTAAAACTCTACATGACGTCCAGAAACAGGAGAAGAAAAAAAAATGAGAGAGAGAAATGATGTGGTTTAGAATGGTGGGAAACTTTTTAAAAGAAACATTATGTCAAATCGACTTTATGAGCTTTTAACCATGTTACAACAGTCATCCCTCGGTATTATTTTACTCGAAGTAGTATTTTGATTCGTTCATTCGTGTTTGAATAAGCCTGCATTGTTTACACTTATCCCCTATCTCCTCCCACTGCTATATTGTCTTATTCAAAAGTGTCAGAGGTTTATTTTATTTTTTAAATTCATTTATTTATTTTATTTCAAACAACAAAAGCATACAAAAGAAAATCTGCTACTTTCTACCATGTAATGTCACTAAAGGGCGAGTTATAGGCGAGTTTCAGCTGACGTCATTGTTATTAAAAGCCCGCGTTGCATGCTGGGAAATATTTTGGTCGGAGGCAAGAAACACGGTAGCGATCAAACACAGTGCGTAACCTCGCATATTTATTCCCAATAATGGTAAATTCCTGCTGCATTATCGGATGCATTCATATTCTGAGTGAAAAGAACCGCTAATGGCGAATTAAATGGCTTTCAAATATTCGCAGAGCAAATGTAGAAGATCCTAGCAAACCGTGGACTTCAACAAGTTCAACAACACATCGAGACTCTTGGAGGCTTTTATCTTTCCTGCTGTGAATGGCCCAGGAGTTTCCACCAAGTAATTGTGGATATCGCCGAAGTGAATATTTGGCCAGGTAGTTGGCGATTCCGACCAGAAATTTGGTTTGGTCCACCTTTTGTAGGGGTTGAAAAGAGTGATTTGGCGTCCATCGATGCTTATGACCAATTTCTGGTCAAATCGTCTTCGGTCCTCTGCCGTTAGAGTGGATAAATAACCGGGATAAATACCCTTTACGTGCTTTCTCGCTCCGTCCTTCATGTTGAATTAGTGTTTCTTCTTCTTCTCTTTCTCAGCATGCAACGCGCGCTTTTGTCAACAATGAAACTCGCCTATAGTTCTGCACTGACTCAACACACACTGCCGCCGTCGCCTTATCACCGTTGGCTTTTGATTTATGGATCTGCATCAAGGTCTATGTGCTAAGAAGTAATTCACCGTCACAACACTAGGAGGCTAGGAATCAAAAATGGTGTTTGTGTAAACAAAATGAAGCGGGAAAGTGGAGTATCGGAAACGTATGTAGAGTGGATGTAGAGAGGACCAATCACAGCCCCCCTTGCTGTTTGCATTGTTTCGACGCATAGTTAGAAAATTTCCGAGGTGCACACTCTGCGGAGGTGGTTCACAGGGACGTAGACTCTATGCATCATGAAGCAGACTATTTGACGCATGACCATAAATTGGGTTTAAGGCATGGGGCCTATCAGTGCTACAGTTTCAAACAGGAAGTCATGGACCTGGTTTTATTATTAAGCCATTTTAGATCAAAATTGCAGTTTACAGTGAACAAAATTATCTGAAAAAAAGCACATGATTTAAAAATAAAGTATCCTGTATCATTTGTCACTCTTTGTCAGCACTCATTCTGGTCAGATCTCAGATGTTACACAAGGCCAGACCTGTTTAATACTTGGATAGGAGATCGGTGAGAATACCAGGTGTTGGTAGTGGGACGGTTGACTCCACTACATACTTTTAGTGTGTCCTTAGGCAAGACACTTTCACCCACCTTGCCTGTCAATAGCAGCAAATCCATTTGGAGTTTGTCAATTGATCAACCAGAATCAGCACCAGTTTATCAATGGATTTTACAGTAACTGTCATAAGGGATGGAACAAGAACTTGTGTCACAAGATTATGCGAGACAAAATTGGCATGAGACTGTGCAAATGTCCTGAAAATGATCTCAAGAGATTGGATAAAAAACTGAGCTATGTACTGGCAGGTTACTTTTTGAGAAACTGTAGTCCAAAAAAGCAGTCCTACAGTGGAAATACTGAATACAGTTTAAAAAGAAAAATTGTGAGGCTAAAATTGGGAACTGGCTTGCACAATTTATTCATTATAAAGTCAAAATCTTGTTCTGTCTCGTTCTCATAGATCCAGTTTCGTGTCTTGTCCCGTTTTGTGGAAATTATATCTCGTCCCACCCACCCCTAACTGGAAGAATTTTGGTTTTCATTCATTTGTGTTTTTTGCCTATTCTTCCTTGTCAAACAAACTTAAACAATCAAAAATTCAGAGTTTACATGACTTTCCAATTCTCCAATAACTCCAGAAATCAGATACATTCAGATTTTTGGTGCGCCAGTAAACAGAACCACCGACTTTGTAAACGCCACTAAACCAAATCAGACCGTCTAACCATCTGCCTTTAACTCCTCCATCAGCTCGCTCCTCTCTCCTCTCCGCACTTTTATTACGGTTTTCATCTATCTTCTGTCCCTCTCTCTTTCTCTCTCCTGGTCAGACCGCATCCACATGTTATTAATAAGGCCTCCTCCCCTTCTTCTCCTCCTCCTCCTCCTCCTCCTTCTCTTCCTCCACCACATCTATGAAGAAATACTCTGGCAGGGCAGTGTGGATACAGAACTCCACACATGTTTCATCTGAGTTTCTCTCTCTCTCCCCTGGTGTGACAGCGGTTTATAGCACGTTCCAAGCAAACATCCACAACTGGAACTGAGGCTGTCTTTTGTCTGCACCTGCAACAAGTGCATAAGAACAGAGGGCGTAAAAAGCTGTTAAAGCCAGTGGGATCCAGACGGTTAGAGTTTGGAGGTCAGGGAAGAAAATGCAGGGGTGGAGATGGAAAGAGGATTGAAGAAGTTTGGATTATGGAGTATTAGCTTGAAATGAAACACGTCTCACACTGTCTAATCAAATTCATACTTTGTGATTGGTGTTTATTGGTTGGTGTGAGAGCAGGTGGTTCAATAAAAGCAAAGGGAAGACAGCTCCATACACTCCAAAAAAAAAAAAAAACGCTGGGGAAACTATGAACGAAAACAAGTTGAGAGCACATTTCCTGTAAAAAAAAAAGAAAAAAAAAAAAAAAAAAAAAACAAAAAAGAAAAAAAGTGCAGTGTGTAACTTTCTAGGTGGAGGGCCCAACACCATGAAGATGTTGTTGCTTTGCTGGGAATTTTTCACAGTATGTTATTAAACTTATCTATTTCCATGGAGACAAACACAAAGACCATTTACCAATCCAATTTGTAGAGAGGTGGGGCCACTTACTAGCCGGATTCATCAGCCGGTTTCACTTCGTAGAAACCGCCTGACCTTGCAGCGTTAGAATTAATTCGCTCAGGGGTAGGCGGGTACTTTTTTCATTTAACCCATCGCTGCTATTTGGTCGTGACTGGTATATTAAGATTTTCCTACATCCCGTAGGAAGAAGGGCAATAACGTCTTTCCCCTTGATAAAATTCACCAAACATTCTCTTTGTTCCAGCTTTAAATCCCAATCTCAGGAATCATTGACAACACAGAATGTATGGCTCTTTGCTGATTGGCTGGTGCCCGCATTCACACTTCTGGGGTTTTTGCAAATCCAGTGTATTCTGATTCCTGACCTAGTTGCTTGGAGAGAAATGAAACTGAGTGGAGGCACAAGGTGGAGCCAGCCTGGCTACCCACTTACAGTACAATGCATATTTTTCAAGGTATTGTTTAATGGTAAAAACACCTGTGATTGAATAATAAGCAAGTTTAAAACAATCTCCCCAGCATATCTCCTCAACCAGGCGATGAACTCCTAACAGAAAAAGTTGCAGAATCAGAAAAGTTGCAACAGTTGCTGCTGCCTAAAGAATATAGATAAAGCTTCATTTAACTTAATTTAAAAATAATTACACAAAACATGACTGCACAGCTCTCTTATAGGTTTGTGGTTAAAAGGGGCTTTTATAAAGGTATAAATGTCAAAATACGCCCTACATATGGTTCCAGAATATACTGACAGACCATACAGGCCATCGGTTTCACTGGAGTCTAAACTATCAGCAATTCAGCATCAGCCATGAAAAAAAAGCATCTGTCAATCTCTAATTCCTATCATAAATTATTCATCACAATGAGTTTAGAAGAGTGTAACTTTCAGAGCCCATATCAAATTTTTGCCATCAAGCTAATACTAACAACTAGCATGTTAACACTCACAATTCACAATTTTGCTCAACCGCACAGAAAAAAAAAGTCGGATACAGCCACTTTAAGGATACATAGCACGCCTCATCAAGTTTTTGCAAATGTTTGTTTTATCAATAACAAGCCTGTATTTTGTTTCATTCCCACATGTTTGAGCAATCGTTCTACTAAAGCCACTTCTTCTGTGCAGCAGATGTGTGATTGTTTGTGTATTGTGTATTGTGTAGGTAACCTAGAAGTCTCCTCCAAATTCTTAGACCACATTAATCATTACATGACTCATGTGTTAAAAGACAAAATGAAACACATTTACTTTAAAGGATCTGTATGTAACCTATGCTTTAACAGGTAAACAGTTTAGAAAAGGTACTTCAATCATAACTGACAGTGCCTTAACCTGCAGATAGAAGACATACACAAGTGTTTCTCATACTCAGTATACGGACAGGCCATGCTTCATGTCAAAGTTTTTCCCTCACTGAGCTGCAGAGGCTGCACTACTGCTGATTCATGATTGACAGCTGGTTCAGGGGTTTAGGTAGTGAGGATTCAGATCAGAAAGAGTCCTTTGAGGTTTAAGCCAAATGGATTTCAGCATTGAAACTAGCAACCCAAATGAGAGGCTCATTCAGCTTTATGATTGGATAATCGTCTTGAGAACCAAAACACCAAATTTTAAGATAAACAACTTGTCCCTCATGTCCAATGTTTTTGTAATTAAAGATGAATCAGCATAACAAGAACAGTAAAGTATCAGTAAAAGTTATATTTCACTTGAACATGTTTATCATCTTGTATCTGGAGGCACATAGGCCAAGTTTATGAAACAGAATTTTGTTTACTCTAATCAAAGCCAAACGATAAACTTAAAGCTGCACTGTGTAACTTTTGGTAGAGGGTTCGTCATCAGCTTCACTCCATGGAGATGTTGCCTGGAATGTTCCACAGTATGGCATTACACTCATGTATCTCTATTAGAGCATGGAAACCCGACCGGTTCAGACAAACATTTAGAGTTTATGTTTGGGCTCGGGTTGGACTCGGACACATAAGCACGTCAGCTAATGTGTCACTTGAGATTCTTAAGTGTTCAAAAGCTCAAGTCAAAACTGTGTTATTATTATTTGTGAAATGTGGTGCAATACTTCAGATACGTGATTTGCAAAGTATAAAAAACTGGCAATAAAATACACAGGAAGTAGAGTCAGTATCGTTAATCTGCAGCTTCACATCGATCCTATGTGGATGTAAACAGAACTCATTTTTACTTTTAAATAACGCTTCAAACTGGATTCACAGTGAGGTTTTGTCGACTGGATGTCATTATTTGCGGAAGACAATTTCTATGGATAATGTGGATAAGATGCTGCAGTTTAAATTTACCACTTCACGAGAGGTGAATGATAAAGTCTTCTCACTATTTTCGCTACATCCTGAGTTTGTATTTTGTGTCTCTGTGTCCGTTAGAGGCCACACAAACAATATCTTACATGTGTCATTAGTCAGCCTTTAAAAATACAGTGATTTTAATTGTGTCAGGTTAGGTCGGTTCGACACAAATATCTTAATGCCTATCGGGCTCGGGTTCGGATTCGATCACTGCTCTGTCGGACGCGGGCCGGGCTCAGAGAGAAAAATTCAGCCCAATCCACACTCTAATCTCTATGGAGACAGCAGGTGACGTTATAGGACCCAAATTACATGTCTAATCTGCGAAAAGGCAAGGGCAATCACAGTAAGAATGCACATTTTTAAGACAATAAAAACCCATGTTATTGAGTAAATGCAAGATGGACAAGTTTAACTCCATACTGGGACATTCCAGATCAAGCAGCAACATCTCCATGTAGACAAGCAGGTGGCAGACCCTCTACCCGAAAAATTACAGTGTACTTTAAATCTCAATTCTTTAAAACTTTCTCATTCAATCTTCTACCCCACTAAACAGTCCACGAGTATCCACCAGCTCAATGAAAGACGGCTATTCATTGATAAGACAGGAGTGACATAAACACAAGACTCTATGGACAAACACACACCAGACCCCACCTCCACCACCTCCTCCTCCCAGTAGTCCATTCACCCTTCTGTATACATGTAGAGAGGAGGAAGTCCAGGGCAGGCGCTGCTTTAATCTGGTACAAAAACACGGAGAACACACAGCAAACATGCACCAAACACGGCTGTGAGGAGAGCATTCATGTTCTGCTCCAAGCTTAGCCACTCGGGTTTCCCACGCACACACAAATAAAGCAAGAATAGATTGACACCATTTGCAAAACAGAAAAAAAAAAAAAAAAAGATTGTGAATGTGATTGAGTGAGAAAATCAAGAGGAAACAATAAACATAGCTCGCTGCAAATCATCATGGGATTGTGAGTGGTTAGAGCAAAAACAGCTATACAATTGTTTTATAATATGAAAGTGGGTCTATTTCAATCTGTAATCTTGCGTCATTCACTGTGTTTACATGCACAAGGAAATCCAAGTGAGCCAAACAAGTGAATTCAAATCATCTTTGGAGAAAAAAACAAAACAAAACTGTTGTCCCAGTCTACATGCAGATCAAAGAAGCAAATATGTGCAAATGTGGGAGCAATGAGGCATTTAGGTGCTGTTAGTAGATTAGCATATCATGAAAATTTAGCAGCTATAATTAAAACCAACTACTGTATTTTTCTATACGTCACTTTCACTTTTTTTCATGGTTTGGGTGGTTCCTGTGACTTAGACTCCAGTGCGACTTATATATTAAAATTTTCAGACTTTCAGTATCTGCTACTCCTATTACTCCTGTGCCACTGTCACTTGGCGAACTAATACTGTGCATGTCTCCTGCAGAAAGAGCCGCTGTCCTGTCTGTATCATGTCAGTCAATCACATTATTATTTCTGTACCACTGAAAATTTACACTTTAAACAAACTTATAAAGACGACTGAGAAGACCAAACATAAATGACCCCAAAAAGAAAATCATATTTTGCAGATTGCAAGCTGCAAGTAGCAAAATATGTAGACGAAAACGGTAATCAAGCAGCAGAAACAAAGTTTGGAGTGAATGAAAAACTTGTGACACCAGGAGGGTGCACCATGCAACTTTCCTGAAAGTCACTGGATGGATGGACAAAGCCTGGACTGCAGTTGTCACTGAAGCCATCCTGTCGGGATTCAGAAAGGCCGGAATAATTCTAATTCTGGAACTGATGCTGAGTCTGACGACAGCTACACAGAAGAGGAAGTGGCGCTCCGTTTACCTCCAGAGGTCATGGAGTTGCTCAGAAGTGACATCAATGATGAAGAATTCAATGGATTTGGTGATTTGGAGTGAGATTGAGAGTTTGGTAAACTTGTTGTTCTCTGTTCTACTATTATTTCTATAACTTGCCTTTCAAGGTGAAATGTCCTGGTTTCTGATTTTTTTTTAAAAGTCCAGTGCGACATATATATGTTTTGTGTTTTCTTCTTCATTATGCATTTTTTGGCTGGTACAACTTATACTCTGCGGCGATTTATAGTCTGAAAAATACGGTTTCATATAACCTCACTTCTGGCATACTTAGATAAGGAACATCTCATTTCCATTTTCAGACATGTTAAGAACTATTTTACTCCCAAGTTATTAGCTCTCTGTAGCACAAATATACATTGAAACTCCAGTAGTTTCACTTTCACTTTAACATAGCAAATCAAAACATGGAAAAGGTCTTAGTTTGTTATCATTCATTATTGTTATTATTATCATGTCATTATTCTCCCAAGTTTCTTACCCCGTACAGTTGAATGCCTCTTCTAGTCGACTCCTAACGTAAATCGGAAGGCGCTGTTACATGTAGCAGGTATCTAAGTACGTGTCAGCTTTTCCAGATGTTTTATTTGGGATCCTGGAAATTTGATTCATACTTCAGTTGTAGTTTTTGGGTTTAGTTTTGAAAAATCTGTTTAAACTGGACTAGGCCAACTACCCGGAATTCCTGACACGCATGTGAACATAGTGACTGTGTGCATGGTTTATGATACACAAAAAATAATTTGGGAAAACTACTAGCTTGGCTGGCTTTACTTTTAAGACAGTCAGAATGTGTGTTTTACTTAAGTACATTTTCAGATGAATATTTTTTCAATTAAGTTACATTAAAGGCATTTCTACTTTCCACTATATTTCTGAACAGTAGTTAAGGGTTTTCTTTTCTTTTGTACACTGATGGCAACAAAGGTTTTGAGTTCAAGTTTTATCCTTGAGAAACCAAAAATAAACACAAGATTCACTGGAAATCTTCAGCGTCATCAGCATCATTTTCATCAACATCAATAGGCCTAAATACTTCTCAAAATCATACTTTTTAAATACTGTTTACTCTAGAAGTACATTTTAAACTTTCACTTGTGTAAATTTTCCCCTCTGTATATACTTGAGTACTTCATCCACCACTGATAGTAACTGGGAACAGCTCCTAAGCAAACATCTCTGCTCATAATAGAATTGAAGAGCAGCTTTTGCAGTGGGTTTGTGATGATAATTGAGACCATTGTTTCACACATACTTTGAATACTATTACTGTAATGATCTGGAGATTATTGCACTTAAAACCGTTCGACCGCAAATCCAACGCATACACTGTGAACCTCGGTAGCAGCCCAATTTGTCCCGCTTGTATTTACATTTGGGAGGAATGTTCTCAGCTGAGGTTTTGCTATAACTTACATAACTTATTTAATCACTCTGGAAGTAAATAGGCCATCCACTGAGAAATGGACAGCTCTTAATGCGGCCAAATGAAACATGAGCGCACATACGTCTCGCTGTGGAGAACAACAACTTCCTCATTCACGCGCGCTAACACACACGAGCGGAGAGAGGGCGCCCATTAACGGTGGTGGTCCGGCGGTGCACACTGGGATCTGTGTTTAGCCACGTTTAGCCGTGTTTAGACCTCCATTTGGGGCCAGATAAATCAAGTCGCTGTCTCCCAGAAGCCTCCATTAGGGGCCCGGCGCTGCCCCCGAAAGCCCCGTCAGTCACCCCGTCCATCAGCACGCTGCCCTCTTCCAGCGTTTGAACTCATAATTACAGGGAGGGCTCGGCGCAGTCCGGCTCCCGACACCCCCGACCGCGCGGCAGACGTTAGCCCGGCGCTAATGCTAACACTAACAAACGACGGACATTTCACCCCCGGAGGAAACAGCGCCGGGGAAAATATTTATGGAAACTGAAAAGCCTCCTCTGGCCCCTTCTCTTCATCCATTCGCACACACTCCTCTAGGGCTTTGAGTTTTTATTTCACTGACTGACACTGCTGGATTTCCCCTCAAATTTAGCGGAGAAATGCTAGCAACGCGCTAACTCCTGGCTGCCGTAGATTAATCGCAGAGCAGTTACAGGGAAGAGTGTAAAAACAGGGCGCGCGGTGACTGATGGCTTTTTAAGGCGTGAAGAATAACTCACCTTTGTTCTGGACTAGACGAAAACAGAGCGGAGCTTAGATCAGCGCAGTTTCCCACACATGTAATGGGACGACGGGGAATGCTACACATAGTCAGGTGAGATTGTTTTATTGGTGAGACAGGGGCAAACTGGGCATTGTAATCTGTCTGAGCTTTGCATGCCGATTAGTCGAATCAGTTTAATAGTCTTTGAGGAAGTAGGTAAAAATTAATCTGAATGGGCTGTCATCACTTATTATTGTTGAATACCCCTGTAATCCTGCAGGTTAGACCTCTTCAAACAAGTTCTGAAATGCATGGGATTCTTGTATTAGTTTAGCAGATCTTCCTTCAAAGCTATATTAATGCTGCTGGATGGGTTCAAGTCTGCAATGTGAACTCAGGTCTGGTTCAGAATCGTATATTGAATTCTTGTACTTGTCAGAAAACTATGAAATTCTTATCTTTTTTTATTGTGCAGCCCAAAAAGTAGCACTGTATTATTCTTAAACGACTTATTAATGCATGTGTACCGTTAAAACAATCCAATAACATCCATATGATCCTAAAATATCAAGGAAACTGTGAAGAAGAGTAGGGGTGTGCAAAAATATCTAAATTTTGAGATATCGTATTGTTTAATGTAAAATACAGTATCGATATCATGGGCTGCTGTATCAACAAATCACCAAGAGTATTTATTGGTATATTTTACTAAATCATTTTGTTACAGCGCTACAGTTTTGTTGCTTGTTCAGAGGAAGGAAACATTTGACATTTTCACTGTTTTGATGATTAAAATGTGTGGTTTCATATGAATTTTGCACAAGAAGTGGTTTAACAAAGACTTTTAGTATCACAGCCATGATTTTGCCTTTATTTTTTACTGAACCGTAGCGAATCGATTTGAAATACATTATATCGAATCGAAAGCTCACTGTATGTATTTAGGTGTGTATCGTATCGGCAACTTCTTAATGATACCCAGCCCTAAATGAGAGTATTAAAGGAGACGTATTGTGCTTTTGTCTGCTATATAGTTCTAATCTATAGTCCTATTCGCACAGGATAAGTACAACCTGTGGACATCTGGTAATTTGTAAATTACAGCCCCACCTCTGTGTTACTTACAGCGCATTCACACGGGATAAGCAAAGACCGTAAATTAATTTATTTTACTGACACTGACTGAGATTGAAGGAGAAAAGAACCAAGACAGAAAAGAAAGAGACAGAAAAGGTGAGCAATTACAACAACAAACACTGAGATGCAGATTTGCACGGGACTAGTGTGATCACCGGACGTCTGTGTTTGGGGAAAAATAGTAGGTAATTTGTGGGGGAATTTTACTTTACAAATTACAAACATGGAGCATTCGGATGGGATTAAGATCTCTGGCATCCTCCGCAATTATTACAAATCACCAAAGGTCCATAGGTAATACTACTCCCAATCCGAATAGGGCTTTAGCAAAGTTATGTTATAATTTTGTACCAAAGTGACGCAACACTTCTGAATTCTACGTGTACCACCGAATATTGGAGAAGTAAGCATGTACTGGCAGCTGTGAAATAGTATAAAGTATACTCAAACATGCATAAATCACACCAAATACAGCTTTAAGAGGGTAAATGAGAAAAGGAAACAACTCTAAGCTCTAAAAAGTCGATTTTTCATAATAAGTGAGCTTTAATGGAAAAACAGATTTAATGCTAAATTGTTATTAAATAGACAGAATAAATCATTAATAATGACATCATAATACAAACAAACACCTACTTGTTAACTACTTGGTGTTTATATTACTACCACTTAGCCATGAATGAGTGGTTTGTAAACTCAAGTGTTGCCCATTTTTCTTCTGCCAAAACAATCAATAGAACTATATTTTAAAAAGGAGGTATTTTACTTCTATGTGGTATTAACTGCGAACGCACAACACATTTAGATCACCATGTTACCTTTTATTGTTTCGAAAATGCTATATTCAAACAACAGCGTGCATCCTGGTAATAAAACTACTACAACATCGAATCAGGTTTGTCAAGCTGTTGTGCACAGTTTTGTATCATGTTTTTGTACATTTATGGAGAATTGTAGTGTGGGAGCATGGAAGACCAAACAGTAAGGAGGGTTCAAATGTGGCCCAGGAGAGATAATAGAGATGGAGAGAAAATACTCAAACATGCATGGATGGAACTTCTTGAGGCATGTTTTTGATGAAGGAACAACATTGTAACATGATCGAAAGCTAAAATACATAAATAAATAATAGTTTAATAGTTAAAATAGTCGGAAATAGTTCAAATTTGCATAGTACCCATTCTTTAAAGTTGCATTTTATAACTTTTCTCTCAGAGGGTCCGTCAAATACTTTTGTCCATAGAGATGTTATTTCTTTGTCTGGAATGTTTCACAGTATGGTATTAAACCTTTCTATCTTCATGGAGACCAAACCAGACCAAGTTACAAGTCAGATCTGTGGAGAGGCAACCCCGCTTACAGTTAGAATGCCTGTTTTTCTAGGTATTTTTGAGCTATAAAACCACCTGTAATTGAATAAATATAAGGAAGAGCTGTTTAAAGTCATGCTGTGGAACATTCCTGGCAGAGCAATGACATCCATAGAAACAAGAAAGTGAGAGATAATTAAAGTTAATGTACATAACACAACAAAATGAACGTTTTTGGATAAGAAAGTGAAAGACCCCAACTCAAAATTTATACAGTGCACCTTTAAACACGTTGGCTTCCCTTTCAGCTAACATTGGAAGCTTTATTATAATTATACAACCTAAAAAATATAAAAAATTATGAATAAATGAATCACTTTTTTACCGTAAATTCAGACAGGGAAAAAATGTGCTGCTTGCAACAAACAAAGACTGATTGTACATTAACGGTCATCAATAACCCTGGACATGGGCCTGGACAGCGCATGCATATTGGCTCCTGGCCCAGTTGTGGTCTGCAAATGAAAAAGTCTCCTGCACTTCCACATACGCTCAGGAATTCATGAATAAAATATAGTTTGAACAAAGGAAATATTATCCCACACTGCTTAAATGCACAGTCAACCGCAAAATGCTCTCTATCCGCGATGGCCAGCCGCTACATGTGAAGACACACTAAGCTAAAGACGGGGAAATCCCACCTGCAGATGTACCTCCAGGACCAATCAAAGACGCTCTCCGGTATTCCTGATTGTACATTCCTAAAGCTGTACTTAAAGGTGCATTGTGTGTCTTTTCGGGACATGGAGATGGTATTACATTGTCTGAAATGTTTTCCAGCATGGCATTAAAGGTCCTATATTACGCAAAATTGACTCTTGTGAGCTTGAAAGGTGCATTGCGTAACTTTCTGGTGGAAGGTTCATTAAATTCTTTTCTCAGTGGAGATCTTATGCCTTTGTCTGGAAAGTAACATTAATCCACAGTGTAGTATTAAACCTTTATCTCTACATGAGACCCACTCATACCAATGTAAGATCTATGGAGAGGCAATCCCGCCTCACAGAAGGAATACCTGTTTTTCTAGGTATTTTTGAACTATAAACCACCTGTATTTGAGAAAAATTAAGGTAGAGCTGTTTAATGTCATACTGTGGAACATTCCTAGCCTGATTCATCAGCCGGTTTCACTTTGTAGAAACCGCCTGACCTCACAGCATTAGGATTCACTTGCCAGACAGTAGGCGGATACTTCTTTTCATTCAACCAGTCGCTGTAATGGGGTTAACTGGTATATTAAGCTTTTCCCAAATCCTGTAGGAAGAAGGGGACTAACGTCTTTCCCCTTGATAAAATTCACAGAAGATTCTCTTTGTTCTGGCTTTAAACCCTCAATCTCAGGAATCGTTGCCAACACAGAATGTATGGCTCTACGCTGATTGACTGGTGCCCGAACTCACACTTCCGGGGTTTTTGTGAACCGTCTAGTGTATTCTGATTCCTGACCTAGTCGCTGGAGAGAAATTAAATTAAGTGCAGGCACTAGGTGGCACCAGCCTGGCTAGAACATTCCAGGAAGAGCAATGACATATCCATAGAAACAAGCAGGAGATGAACCCTAACCAAAAAAGTTCATACTGTTGTTGCAGCATCAATAACATACCTGGAGTTGTGTTTTGTTTCATTCATGTTTGAGTAATCCTTATTATTATTATATTATTAAAGCTCAAAATGCTCAGTTCCACCTTTTGATGTCATAAAGTGAAGTTTTCAGCTACCTTTTACCTTTTGGATTGGGGCTGAAATTATCCAAATGATTCTAGTGAAGGTGGAGTTTTAAAACACCAGAGGAGCACTTCTTGTATTACCAAATGACATCACATGGTGGAACAGAGCGTTTCAGTTGTTAAACATGTGTGAATGAAACAAAAACTAACTCCAGGTATGTTTTTGATGAGGAAACAACAATAATGGGGTAATATGGGCCCTTTAAACTTATCCATCTTCCATCCATTCAGTTATAGGTGTTTTTATTGCTCAAAGAACATGCACATCTATAGTCAGCGGGCACAGATCTGCACAGATCTGACTGGTGTCATGATCTGGTGGTATCTCCTGTTTTCTTCCATGTAGATAGTTAAGTTTAATACCGCTGTAAGGTCATTTTGGGGATTTCTAGATGGGGGGGGGGCTTAATTCATGAGGTAAACGAAAAAACACAAAGCTCACCTGGATAAGTGATTTGCAGATATGAGAAGACCAGCTTTTTAGTCTACAGATGTTAAAGCTATGTACAAACTTGTATATCAAACTTGATTTCGATACTAAGGAATAGACTCAATACTCAGGACCAATTCCGAAAAACGTAATAGGCAACAAGAAGGTAGGTTCCATAGTGGTCCATGTGCGTATACTACTCTGTGTAGACTGATACAGCTCAAGATCATTCTAAAGCTATTCAGGAAGTTCATTTCTGTCCTTTGAATGTGACTTTTTTAGTATCGATACTTGCTCAAATGAGTATCTAGTTTGGGTCAAATCAGGATGAAGTCAGAGGAGCAATCAGAAGAGAAAGCCAGAAGAGTACAGCTAACTTGAGATGGAATTGGAGCACTGGTCTGACAGAACAGAGGTCTCCTTTTCAATCCAGAAAAACAACATGTGCAACTTCAAATTGGACATAAATGAGAGAATACGAGGGATGCCAGAGTGTGGGTGCATCTGCTTGCAGTTTGCACACATCTCTACAACATCCTGTACTATCGCAGTTTTAGCTCTCATAGTTGTAAACAAATGTGGCAGCACCTGCTTCATTTGCATGTCCTCCACAGCTTTTAATGTTTATGTGTTATGTGTGTGTTTGCTCCAGCGAGCTTATCTGTTCGGCACATGAGCGAATGCTTGAGAGATGAAGACCCAAGTCATTTACTCAAGTCTGAAAAATGGAAATTCTGGAAGCAGCACTGACGATTAAAGTAGTGACGTCAGGGGCGTTGGACAAATAAGATCGATTGCAAGATATTTTCAATCCAGTGAACTTTCAACTTGGGAGAACTACTGTCAGCAACTTCTGAAATAGCTTCTGCTCTATATTGAGTCACAGACAGAGACCAGAGTGTGTTCTCAGAATCCAGCCAAAGCACATGAAGGCAAAACGAGTTGAGTGAACAGCCTCAGTGGGCTATAATACTCCAGCTAGGCATTGGCTCAAGATGAAGTATTAAGATGTAGAGAAGGCTCTGAGGCTGCATATGTGCCCTTAGTCTTCAAGCGGGTTTCAAAAATATATTTTATTGTAGTAAATCCCCAATATCCACATAGATATTTCATGAAGCTGTTTTTTTTTTAAGCCAGGCTGGAGCCACCTAGTGCCTCTGCTCAATTTCATTTCTCTCCAGCGTCTAGGTCAGAATACGCTAGATGGTTTGCAAGTACCCCGGAAGTGCGAGGCCGGGCACCAGCCAATCAGCGAAGTGCCATACATTCTGTGTTGTCAACAATTCCCGAGATTGAGAATTTAAGAGAATGCTTGGTGAATTTTATCAAGGGGAAAGACGTTATTACCCTTCTTCCTAAGGGATTTGGGAAAAGCTTAATATACCAGTTAGACTCGTTAGCAGTGCATTACATATATCACTCCCAAATATCAGTGATTGTTTAAATAAAAAAGTACCCACCTACCGTTGAGCGAATGAATCTTAATGCTGCGAGGTCAGACAGTTTCTACAAAGTGAAACCAGCTGATGAAGCAGGCTAGGTTTTGTTGTAATTGCTTAAAATATTACACTATTTCCCTATATAATCATCATAATCATCACAATCATCATATAATTATCAAATGTTTTGTTGTATTCACACATTTTTAACACACAAATCCTACATATTTAGGTTGAGTTCTTCTCTCAAACAGAAAACAAAGTTCCACCTTGTGATGCCATGTGGTTATACAGTACAGTAAGCACTCTGCTGCGCTTTTAAACTCCATGCACCTTCACTAAAATCAACTGAATGATTTCAGTTCTGGAATTGCCAATCTCTGCTGAAGAAAAGGTAAAAGGTAGCTGTTTACATAACTTGAAAAGTACTGCTTCATGATATCATAAGGTGGAACAGAACATTTTGAGCTTTGGAGATGTAAACAGACTAATGATAAAAGATTACTCAAACATGTGTGAATAAAAGAAAATACAACTCAAAGTATGTTTTTGATGAGGTAACAACATTATAACATGACTAAAAGCTCACAAGAGTCAATTTTGTGTAATACAGGACCTTTAACAGCTCAGCGCTAATCAGAACAAATTTCACTTCACTTGTTTTACTTGGACATATTTCATGATCATTCAAAACGATTCAAACTCCAAAGTGGCCTATGAGCACTTACAGCCTTATAGTATTACATCTTTCCTCCCTTTTTGAAACATCTACAACAAAACCATGCCTACATCGATCAAGTTCCCAATAAATCTAAACAAGTTACTTCCAAATTTATGACAACAAAGGGAACACTCTGCCACATTGAAACTCCGAAGACCACAAAGAAGAAGCAGCTGTCTTTCCGAAGAGTCCAGAGAAGTGCTTAGCTGGCCCTGCTTCTCCGCATCATCGTCTCTAATACTCAGATGAATTATTAATATGACGCATTCATCACTCTTCCGACCAGCTGTCGATAGGATCCATTATGGCGGTTGTGTATACATTACAGTGTGTATAGAGTGTCAGAAACTTCCCGCTTGTGAGGAGGAGGATGGCGGGAATAGCGGCGTGCGGAGAAAGAGAGGAAGATGGAGGGAGACAAGTGATGGACCAGTGACAGCGCACGGTATTAGACGGAATATAGATGGTTTACGTGGATATAAGCACGTCTCAAGAGGTTTTCAGTATTAAATCGTAACACTTTCTTTTATATTTCCATGTGGGTTTTTATCTGTATAATCACTCAGTCGTCCCGGTAGGTTCTTGAACTTGTCCTGATTCTAAAGCTATTCAGGAAAGGTTCGTTTCTGTCCTGTGAATGTGACTTTTCTAGTTTTAGTATCGATTAGTATGCGATTTTTGATATTTTTGACCATCCTTGTGCTTTTCCCAAATACATTTTTAATCTTTTTTGAGTAATTTCTTGAACCACTGTATTGTACTTCTACTTTAGTAATATTATAACATCAATAGTGGTTTTAGTATCCATTAGTATTTGATTTATGAATTAAAATATGAATGAGTCAAATTGGTTATTTAAGTGAAACTAAACTTTATATCAACATTGTGCGCTACTCCCAGTCCTTTTTGAAATTTAAACTAGGTAAATGGGCAGCTTTCTAGTCAAAAACAGTCAAAATCTAAGTTTGTGCTGCCTCCAGTGTCCACTTTTGAGTTTAAATTGTGGATAGAACAATCACACTGTTCCTTATACTTCTAGATCCCACTCCTTTTCTCCGTAACTCTTTTCTTTAGTTGTCCAGGCATTGCCCATTTTAGCAGCTCTATTCGAAATGTGGTTGTGGGTGGAGTTTAGGTGTTTAGTCATACTTTAAGGTTAAAATGGACATGTGTAAAGTATATATGTATGTATTGTAGCGAGTGATCTACAAGTGCATGGGGATGGGCTGATTGAATGACATAAGAGTAAGCAATCAATAAAGAAGGATGTCAATGGCCGTCATGTGATCTACTGTTCAAGTACTGCTGCTTGTCAATAAAGGACAAGACTGAGGGCTGTTACAAGCTTTAGAGAGGCCCTATACAGGATGCTCTGAAAGGCCCAGGTTAACATTTATAGAAAAATTAAAACTACCATATTTTTCAGACTATAAGTCACACTTTTTTTTCATGGTGTGGGTGGTCCTACAACTTATACTCCGGTGCCACTTATATATTAAAATTTTCACAGTGACAGCTGAGAGAGGGCGCTCTAGGCTTATGTGTCAATACTCCTGTACCACTGTCACTTTGTGATCTACTGCTCGTGTCTCCTACAGAAAGAGCCTCTGTCCTGTCTGAGATCATGTCAGTCGATCGTACCATTACTTCTGTATCACTGAAAATGTAAACAAATTTATAAAGACAACTGAGAAGACTAAACAGAAATGCCCCCAAAAAGGAAATCATATTTTGTGGATTACAAGCTGCAAGTAGCAAAATATGCAGCTAAAAACGGTAAATGAGCAGCAGAAAGAAAGTCTGGAGTGAGTGAGAAACTTGTGACATGCAGGAGGGTGCACCATGCAACTTTCCTGGAAGTCACTGGATGGATCAACAAAGCCTGGACTTCAGTGACAATCCTGCTGGGATTCAGAAAGGCCGGAATAATTCTAACTGGAACTGATGCTAAGTCTGACGATAGCTACACAGAAGAGGAAGCAGCTCTCTGTTTACCTCCAGAGGTCACGGAGTTACACAGAAGTAACACCAAGGATGAAGAATTCAGTGGATTTGGTGATTTGGAGTGAGATGGAGAGTTTGGTAAATTTGTTCTGTTCTGTTGTTTATGCTATAGTTATCTGAAGAACCGTTCATATGTGATGTTAACAGCCTGTTGTTCTCTGTTGTATTGTTATTACTATAACTTGCCTTTCAAGATGAAATGTGTGTTCCTGGTCTCTGATTTTAGAAAATAAATTTCCCCCAAAAAGTGTGACTTACAGTCCGTTGCTGCTTTTATATGTTTTTTTCTTCTTCATTATGCATTTTTTGGCTGGTGCGACTTATACTCCAGAGCGACTTATAGTCTGAAAAATACAGTAAATGTCAGAAAAACTGGCTGAGTATCTTGAGACAGACTGAACCAGGACAATAGAGAAGGGAGCTGCTACGATGTATGTAAAATAAGAACACTATAGATTAGACTGTGCACACATGAGAACATTATGAGATCTTTCTGTTTACATTTGGATTGGACAAAAAAGGGTCGCTTTCAGTGCTGATTAGTTACAGATTGCTTGAGAAGCTAATTCCGAAAAGCAATGCCACAATGAAAGCACAAATATTACATAAAGCAAATCAACAAATGTGAGACCAAAACTGTCAACCGAAATTTATTATGAATCAAAATCGAATCAAAATCTCATCTCGCCTCGTGGTCTCGTGGAAATTGTGTCTTGGTGTCCCACCCTGACTGTAGATACAAACAGAACATCAGAGTAAAGTGCAAGTCTATCAAACTTAATCAGAAACGTCATCAACAACCATTCATGTTCACTCAGGATAAAGAGTGACAAATGCTGTATATAGTACGCCCAAAACGCTTTTTACATGTAGAAATTCACAAGGAGAACTGAACAAAACGGTATCATTTAGCACACTGTATTAGCCACATTAAAGCCATGTAAACATACGTACGTGTCTAATATGTTTGGTGGTTACATATTGCTAACTGCTAGAAGAATAGAGAGCCTCCACGCATTACTCAGAGCTACATTAAAGGCAGCCTTGTGTGGAAGCGGCTGCTGATAGCTCGCGCTGATGACAATGATGTGTAATTACAGCAGATTAGTTTATTTGAATAAGAACTGCATTAAGGACTTCATCACACTCATTTATTCCATTTCATTAGGCCCTTACAGAGTCTCTTGAAAGAGTGTGGATGAGATGATGACTGCACCAAAGCACCATTCTGGCTCGGGAGCGGAGCGTGTGTCTGATCAGAGGGGCTCCGGCGCTGACGCACTGACAGACCCAATAGGAGCATGAAGTCAGCTCCGCGGCTATGCTAATGGGAAGCTAATCGCGGGGATGAGGTCAGCCTCGTCCGTAAACAGCAGGAGCAGGGGACCATCACTTTGTCTCCCATACACAAACTCCGGGACAGGCTCACACGTGCGTCACACTCTCGGAGGGTCACACAGGGACTAATGGCTACTTTAAAACACATCAGGATTAATCATCGCAGCACCAGTCCACTATACAGGAGTACTTCGCTTGTTTTAATAGTTGATACTTGACACTTTTGCGTGTATTTCTATGGGGGAATGTTCAGAAGTTACAATAGTGGCAAGTTAAGAGCGTCTGAAAACTTCAAAGATCCAAATCCACTTTATTTCTATAGCACATTTTACAAACAAAGCAGTTTCCAAAGTGCTGCACAGAGATCATAAAATGAAGACAACAAAAAGTGAAATTGCTAAAATTTGGTCATACCAGTCCTAAAACAATAAAACCAATAAAAGCAAAATAAAAGCAAAAACCATAGAAAGTAAAGTAAATAAAATAAATAAAAGACAGATGACCACACAACTCATGTTAAAGCCAGAGAATAAAAGTGGGTTTTAAGATGAGACTTAAAACACTCCACTGTGGGGGCTGTTCGGACGTGGGGGGGCAGAGTGTTTCAGAGCTTCAGAGCTTACAGAGAAGGCCCTGTTTCTTCTGGTTTTAAGTCTCATTTTAGGCACCATGAGCTGAAGCTGGCCTTTGGACCTCAGAGTCCTCAGAGAGCACTCAGGGGTGTAAATCTGGATGAGGTCCGAGACGTACTGTGGGACCAGTCCATTCAAAGCTTTAAAAACAAACAATAAAATCTTGAAACCAACACTAAAACGAACTGGAAGACAGTGCAACAACTCTAAAATCAGGGTAATGTGCTCATGTTTTTTGGTTCCAGTTAAAAAGTGGGCAGCAGAGTTTTGGACCAACGGTAAGCGAGAAAGTGCATGGTGGCTAATGGTGGAAAAAAGTCATCTAAACGGGAGGAGATAAAAGCCTGTGTGACGTCTTCAAATGATTTAAAAGATAAAAAAGGTTTAATTTTAGATAAAAGCTGCAAATGATAAAAGCCAGATTTTACAACCGCATTTACTTGTTTGCCAAATTTAAAATCACTGTCCATAATGACGTCGAGGTTGGTGACAGACTGTTTCACGTGCGGTTTCAGTGGGCCCGGGTCAGTGAGACGGTCAGTATTACCAAACACAATGACCTCAGTTTTGCCCTTATTAAGACTTCCGATCTTTGACCTCACTAAGACACTGAAGGAGAAGTATCAGGGGGGCAGAAGCAAATTGTTTAAGTCGCAGGTAAATTTGGCAATCATCTGCAAAGAAGTGATAATAAATGTCATGGGTTTTTGTTTGTTTGTTTGTTTGTTTTTATTTCACTCCAAATGGATTTTCAGGAGCCTGTGATCAATACAAGCATCCATGGTCCAGTTTAGGGTTTCATTTTTAACAAAATAGTGCAAGCGACAGATAAAAAAAAAACTGACTTTACTGTCCAGTTAAAACAAAGTCTCAGATAGAGCAGGGCCTACATTTAGCATCACACCACCAGGAAATGTTGATAGCATCAGCTGCAAAGTACTTACTGTATTAGTACTTAGCGTGATTCGTGCACATTTGAGTCATCTATAATCTCTTGCATTCAAGACGTCATTGCTCCGATCAAACTTTATTGATCCACAAGGGAAATTATTTGGACACAGCAGCTCACACATCACAATAAAATATAAATAATAATAATAAAATCTAAGTAAGTAGCGAAAAAGAGCAAGAGACAGATGACAAATAAGGCATAATTATATAAATGTAAAGGTACAAGTCAAAATAAAATAGAAAAATAAGTAACAAAATATAAAATCTCAGTTATATACAAGTGGTCATAGGAAGTTAGTGCAATAATGATATGATGATTGACAGGACACAGAGAATCCGTTACATAAGGGTATCAGCTGTCCGTCACTGCCACTGTTTGTGTTGACGTCAGCTCCCCTTGGACTCCACTTTTTTCTTTATTAAGCCATCTTGATCAATATTGCAGTTTATAATGTCCAAAATATAACTCATCTCACAAGGGTAGAGTAAAAAAGTCTGTAAGTGTAGAGTGATCAAAGCATAATCAAATTCAGATGAAACACAGATGAAAGCAGGAACTAATAAAAAGTGATAATGGCCTGTACACGTGGTTTTTGTTTTTGTTTTTTCATGTATTTGAGCAAAGTTCAAAATAAGTCAGCTGTGGATTTTCTGTATCTAATTACACAGCGTTTTACTACAGGAGAATCTAGTAGTATGTAGTTGTTTTTCCTCTGGTCTCTGAAAGTTGTGAAACGTTCTTATAAACTCGTTACGGTGAATAATTAGGATGTAAGGTAAGCGAAGAATAACTTTGGACCACTACAAACTGTGACAAATGTTCTGCTTTTCATGTTTTCAGACAGTAAAAATCAGATACAGCACCGTTTGAGTTTTATTTGGATAGCTTCAAAACAGAAATGGAAAAAAATCTATATATTTTGAAGGATTTTAAACTAACCATAAAGTTGCCTCCAAATTCAAAATGAAATCTTGATGTTGTCAGTGACGCATGTGAAACAAAGGAGCTCATGGGAAACTTATCACTTACAAACAAAATCACATTTATCTCACTTTAGATTAACAGATTTTTACGCCCATAAGCAGCCATATTTGTTTTGATACGGACTGACTGAAGTGCATTCCAAAATCATCTTGTAGATTGAATTGTTGTTCAGCAGTTTTCTTTAAAAAAACAAACAAATGAAACTGGCCTGGGCAAAAATGATGGTACCCCTAGAAAAGATAGTAAGTAACTGAACAATAGGGACATGTTAAACTTCAGTGTGTCCTCTAATCTGCATCACAGCTGTCTTCAAACTTGTCCTCAGTCAGTTTGCGTGTTTAAAGGGCGACATGTGTCATTGTGCTGTTTGGAGACATGATGGAGACAACACCGAACATGGACCAGAGAAAGAGAAGAAGAGAACTGTGTCAGGAGACTAGAAAGAAAATGATAGACAAGCAGGATAAAGATAAAGGCCATAAGACCGTCTCCAAGCAGTTTGATGTTCCTGTGATTACAGTTACACATGTTCTTCAGAAGTTTAACTGTAGCCAACCTCCCTGGACGCGGCTGCAAGAGGAAAATTTATGACTAAATGAAGAGATGGATCATACGAATGGAACCAAAGAGCCCAGAACGACCTGCAAAGAAATTAAATGTGAACTCGAAGGGCAAAGTACATCAGTGTCAGATCGCACCATCCATCACTGTTTGAGCCAAAGTGGACTTCATGTGAGGACACCACTGTTGAAAGTAAATCATAAAAAAGTTAAACTGGAATATGCCACAATGCGCATTAACAAGCCACAAAGCTTCTGGGAGAATGTTCTTTGGACAGATGAAACAAAACTGCAGCTCTTTGGCAGGACACATCAGCTCTATGTTCACAGACGCAGAAATGAAGCACACTAAGAAAAGAACACTGTCCCCACTGTGAAGCACAGAGGAGGCTTGGTCATGTTCTGGGGCTGTTTTGCAACATCTGGCTCAGGGTGTCTTGAATCTGTGCAACTCACAACAGAATCTCAAAACTATCAAGGTATTTTGGACCGAAATGTGTTGCCTAGTGTCAGAAAGCTTGGTCTCGGTTTGGGTCATGGGTCTTCCAACAGGATAATGACCCAAAACACACAGTTAAAACACCTGAGAATGACTAAGAACAAAACATTGGACTGTTCTGGAGTGTTATTCTGTGAGCCCAGATCTGTGAAAGGAGCTGAAACATTCTGTCTGGAGATGGCACCCTTCAAACCTAAGACAACAAGAACAGTTTGCTCACAAGAAATGGGTCAATATACCTGTTAATCAGTGCAAAAGTCTCATTGACAATTACAGAAATCATTTGTTTGCAGAGTTTGCCAAAAGGTTGTGTAACAAAATAATAAGTTAAGGGTACCATCATTTTTGTCCTGGCTGGTTTCATTATTTTGTTTTTTCTAATTATTCTGTTGAACCACAGGTGAAAAACAATGTTTCATTTTTGTTGGACAATTTTCAGTAAATTTTTATTTATTATTGCTTTTATCAGTTTCAAGTTATTTCAGTGATGATTGTTGACTTTTCTTTCATTGCCAGAGGGGTACCAACAATTTTATCCACGACTGTATATCTTGCATTTATTCAATTACCTGTGTTTTATTTCTCAAAAAGTACTGCAAAAACATGCATTCTTACTGTGAGCCGGGGTTCTGTCAAAATGGGCTGCCCCGTCGAAATGAGCTACCAGCAGCCTAAATCGACAGTCTATCGATTCACGCCACCCTCTCAAAATAAGTGACCTTACGTTTTTCTGTTTACAGTTGTGTAGATCCAATAAAGCGAGCCTCCCCAGTTTTACAACATATTTCTTTGGATTAGAGACAGTGGGTTTTAAGCTGTTAAGACACAGAGATCAGACTTTATACCTTAGTTATGCCAAATTTGAGCTCATTTATATGAATAAGCGTAGTTCATTTGGACAGTTGTATTCTGCTTAAATAGTGCTCCGACTAAAGGGAGCACATACTGACAGGCCAATTTTGCCTTCGAATAATGCACCCACTGTAGCATCACCATTATTCACTCCTTTCATCCATCCATCTAATTTCTTCCGCTTATCTGGGGCCAGGTTGTGGAGCAGCAATTTCCCAGCAGGCACTCCCAGACATCCTTCACCCTGGACACTTCCTCCAGCTCCTAAGGCCATCCGAGCAGACATAGCGTGCATCCCTTCAGCATGTCCTCGGTCATCCCTGGGGCCGTTATTTACTCTTTAAGATGAATTTGGGTAGAGGTAGGTCATTTCGACAAGCCTATATCTTTTATCAAATATGGCTCCAACTAAGGGAAAGAAATGACTGGATACACTGAAATCTTTATTTTAAATAGTGTTAAATATATAATACAATTTATATATTTCCTATTGAATTTTCTATTAAAATATAGTGACAGTTTATTCATACAGCACCTTTCTAAACAAAGTTATAACATTTTCTGCACATGGAAACAAAATAAAATACGATGTAATGAAAATTATAACGATTAGGGATGTAACGATATCCAAATCTCACAGTACAATATTATCACGATATGCATCTCATGGTACGATATTTATTGTGATATTTTCAAGAGGCTAATCTAATTGTAGATGGGACACTTTTTTGCTTTTAAAATACCATGACCAGACTTTGGTGTGAATCATTTCCATCATAATCCCAAGAATTCAGAGTAAAAAACATATTTCTTCATGTTGTTTGCACTGAAATGAATCATGGGAGTTCCCTATGTTTATAAGCTGTTGCTACTATAAAACCATGTATTTAGGCAAAGGAACTTGTAATTCGATATATCGTGACATCCCACGATATTATTGTGAGACTTTTGACAGTATGATATCACAATATTTTGGTTATTGTTACATCCCTAATAATGATAAAATCAAATATTAAATCCAAACTATTCAGTCATATAATGTAGGTATTCTGCCGCAAATCTAACACGCACATGTTGTTGCTTACAGGCTTAACTCTTTCCCCCTTGGACGCCTACAGGAACAACCCATACATATATTACTAGAGCTGCCCATAGAGCTTAATTGCATAAAAGAAAACAGACTTCCACAAGTGATTATAAATGATTTTCACACTCATGAACTTAATGAAACACAGACATATTTGGGATCTCTGGAAACCTTAGACTCTGAACTATTCATTTATGCATGTTTAAATGTGATTCAACTCAGTCACAGGTATATAACACTGAAAATGAGGCTACTTTCTTGTGTGCAGAGCTCCACATAAGTGTTTGTTTCTGTAGCAATTCTGTCATACATCTCATCTTGAAAAAAAAAAACACTGAAATATTGCAAAGGACTAGCCTGAGCAAAATCCAGATTTTGGGGCAATTTTGGTACATAATCGAGTATGAATGTCCGAGATAGTTTGCCCGGATATTGCAGGACTTGATACAGACACATCACCAGCATTCTCATACTGTAGATCACAGGTTTCAAACATAAGGCCCGGGGGCCAGATCCGGCCCTCCAAGACCTTTAATGTGGCCCTTGGGTGATTTTCTACTAAAATATTTTAATTATATTTTCTATTAAAATATTGGTAATTTTCTGCGTCGCTGAGCATAGCAGCGTCTCCAGCGCCTCTGTGCGTGGCCCCTCCCACCAGAGCAGCACAAATGAAGACTTTTTTATTTCCAAACGCTCTTAAAGGACGATCGTTTTGACTGTTGACCGTGACACCCTCATCGGCAAAATGTCCAAAATGAGAAAAGTGGACACAGAGTGCAGGATTTTCCAAGAAAAATTGACTTATTCCTATTTACATACAAGTTAATGTTAAAACATTGTGTTGCAATTGAATTTTTCTTAAAGTTTAAGGTTGTTCATAATATTATATTATAATAAGAAAGAGTTCATCAATTAAAAAAGATTTCTGTAATAGATTTGCGTTTCTCTGCACAAATATTTGAACTTATTGTTATTTTTGGGGTATATATGACATGAGTTTTCTGATCCGGCCCCTTTGGGATCAAAGTAGGTTGGATACAGCCCCCGGACCAAAATGAGTTTGACACCCCTGCTGTAGATCATTTCAGGAAAAAACAACGTGGAGTCAAAGTGGTGGACCCTCACAGTGCACCTTTGGTATTTATTTGTTTATTGCAGTTCATATTTTTTTAACAGTATTGTAGATTAAGAAAAAAATTTTTGAGGATAATTCTGCTTCATGGATTGCTTTCAGTATTATCACGTTCGGTCTATATGTACAGACGATATCGCAGGTTACTCGGTTACAAAAGTGAGACGTGCGTCGACGCTGATACTTGTTTTACCTGTAATATAGCGTAACAGTATAGATTAGGAGCGGGACGTGTGGGTACAGGCCCAGAGCTGCCGGTTTGATGTTGCAGTCTCAGTTAATGTGTACGAGAATCACAGGGACTTATTGGGTGTGTGCTCCCAGATAATCACCTCCAGACAGGAAGTCCATAAATCAGTCCAACACCGGCCGCACTCTAAATGTGCAGGGACATGTCAGGAACAAGAGAGAGACCGGAGGAGGGGGGAGAGAAAGGGGGCATACAGAGAGATGGACAGGGAAGTGAGGATGAGATAGAGAAGGAGGGAGAGAGAGGAAGAGAAAGCTGGACAGAAGAGAGACACAGAAGGAAAGTGAGAGAGAAGAGAGAGAAAAACAACAGAGATACAGAAGGAGAAGGAGGAGAGACAGAGAAAGAAAGAGAGGGGAAAAAGAAAGAAAGAGTGAAAGAATTGGATATAGAGACAGGAGAAAAAGTGAGAGAGACAGAGAGAGAAAGAGAAGTGAGTTAGTGTGTGTGTGTGAGAGAGAAAGAGTGATAGAGTTACAGAGAAGGAGGAGAGACAAAGAGAGAGGGGAAAAAGAAAGAAAGAGTGATAGAAAGACATATAGAAACAACAGAAAAAGTGAGAGAGTGAGAGAGAGAAGTGAGTTAGTGTGTGTGAGAGAGAGACAGAGAGTGAGAGTGGTGGCAAGGGAAAAAGAAGGGAGACAGGAGAAAATGTGAGAGAGAAAGAGATGAAGAGAGAAAGAGTGATCGAAAGGGATAGAGAGACATGAAACAGAAGAAAAAGTGAAAGAGAGAGAGAGAGAGGAAGAGAGGAAGAGAAAGGTGGAACAAGGAGAGAGCGAGCAGAAGGAAAGAGGGAGAGAAGAGAGAGAATAATAGTAGAGATACAGCGAAGGAGGAGAGACAGACAGAAAGAGAGGGGAAAAGAAAGAAAGAAAGAAAGGGTGATAGAAAGGGTTATAGAGACGGGAGACAGGAGAAAATGTGAGAGGGAGAGAGGGGAAGAGAGAGAGCGATAGAAAGGGATAGAGAGACAGGAGACAGTACAAAAAGAGTGTGTAAGAGAGAGAGAGAGAGAGAGGGGGAGAGGAGACAGGGAGATAGAGGAGAGAGGAAGAGAAAGGTGGACAGAAGAGAGAGATAGAAGGAAAGAGGGAGAGAATAGAGAGAATAGTAGTAGAGATACAGAAAAGAAGGAGAGACAGAGAGAAAGACAGTGGTCAGAGGGAAAGAAAGAAAGAAAAAAGAAGAAAGAGTGATAGATAGGGATATAGAGCTAAGAGCAAAGTGAGAGCGAGAAAGAGAATTGAGTTAGTAGTGAGAGAATGAGAGAGTGATAGAAAGGGATAAAGAGATGGGAGAAAATGTGAGAGGGAGAGTGATAGAAAGTGATCGAGAGAGAGAAGAGAAAGGTGGACAGGAGAGAAGAGAGAATGAAACACAGTAATATGGTTGTAACTTTGCATTAGGCCCATGTGCCCACAACAAATAGCGAGAATTGTGAGTTCCATCATCTGACACTGGGTTCAATGTCAGAGTCTGAACTGAAGCTGAAGACACAGCACAAACTAAAGAACCTGTCAGCAAGAGACCAGCGCACAAATAAGATGTTTTTGATAAACATCCAAGCAACAAATATGTTAAATGTCAGTGTCACAATAGAGAAAAGTAGTAAATAGTAGTAAAAAGTAGTAAATAGTAGCTCAGTTGGTAGAGCATTCGCCCACTGATATAAAGGTTGGCGGTTCGAATCCTGCTCTCAACATAAAAACATCACAGGTTGAGCAGTCAGATCCACTGACCCACAGGTTGGCTGGTGTGATTCCAGCTCCTACAGATGAATGCTGTCATTGTGTCCTTGGGCAAGACACTTAACCCACCTTGCCCACAGTGTCTGCGTATACTGGTGTGTGAATGTGCGTGTGAATGTGTGTGTGGTTCCTTGTTGTAAAGTGCTTTGAGTGCCTTGAAGGTGGAAAAGCGCTATAGAAAAATGTGACCATTTACCATTCAAAACTTTTTAACAAATCATAACAAGTACTTCTTTCTGAGTACACACCAATGCCAAGTACTCATATGAATAGATTATATATATATTTGTTTATATATATTCAGTGTTTTGAGTCTAACCGTGCTTCACTCCATCCACCAAGGACATTCAATCACAATAAGTCAAGATAAAGAACTGCCAGCACCTCTTAGAAAGGTCAGTCTGCTACTATAGTAAACACAAGCACTGCCCACACGTCACTGGTGAAAGGTGAAAACATGCAGGATTGTCACAGAGATCACTGCTCAGCTGAGAGGTGATCTGTGACAGTCAAGTGAAGACGTGGACAAGGTCAAGTGGTATCGGCTCAGGTGGTATTGGGACCAGATTCATGAGTATACCCGATATTGGTGTCATCAGTATCATTATTAATATTTATTGAAACATGTAATCAGTGACACCCCCATTTTGTTCTGAAAGTTATGGTAACTGTGATAATGGTCTAAACTCTTCCTCTTCTGCTGTTGAGAATGTTTATAACTGGGATTTATGGTGGAGTTATACACTATATGTTTATAATTTACTAAAAAGTTAATTTTTCTTTAAACAGAAAGTTACCCTTACTGGAAAATGTAAAAGTGGGAAAGGTACAAATCTGAGGCACTCCAACTGAATATATCCTTCAAGTCCTTTATTTCATGAAGGAACGTCAGTGGTTTGACTACTTTGCCCTGACGAAGACCATCATGCTGGTCGAAACGTGTTGGCGTCCCTTCATGTAATAAAGGTCTTTTAATATATTCCGTCGGAGTACCTCGGGTTTGTGCTTTGCCCACTTTTACATTTTCCAGTAAGGGTAACTTTCTGTTTAAAGATCAGTGTTTCAACCCTCATAGAGCATCTGTACTGCTATTTTTTATACTTTTGAAGTGCTCTACCTCTTCCTTCATCTGACATATCAAGTTTATTTTTTCAGTTTGTCACAGTTCTATATGTTTGTAATTATATTTATTTATGTATTTATTTATTTCTAATGCCATTATTTTGTTGGCATCAATTTAAAGAGAACAACAACAACAATTAACATAAATACATATTCTAACCATTATTTGCCTTGCCTTTGTTGCATGAACAAAAGGAACAGGAAGAAGAGAAATCTTATAAACCCTGCTCCTTTCACAGAAAAAATAAAATAAACATTTCTTTAATAATCAATCCCCACCCCAAGCCCCAAACCAAGTCACCAATGCGCCATATGTATGTTACAAGATCTCTCGTGTGGTTAACATTTCATTAAATTAAACATTTTCCTTTGTCACATAATCCATCAGTATTTTATTCTAGTACATTTTCTTAAATATAGAAACACGAGTGCAGCTTTTAAAAGATTTAACAAGTTCCATATCATGACTCCATACATAGGAAACGCATTTCTGTTTTAATGTTGTCTCTGAGAATACAGTTTGAAAAAAATATGGTCTTCTATGGTCTACATATGATCAAGCCCCTATCCCAAACTCCAAACCAAGTCACCAATGAGCCATATGAGCCTTGTGCATTTTCTTAAATTTAGAAACACTAGTGCAGCTTTTAAAACCATGATTTAACAAGTACTATATCTTGACTCACACAGAGACCTTCCTTGAGAATACAGCTCGAAAAAAAATATCATCTTCTATGGTCACAATCCTCCGAGACAAACGTAAAAAGATTCTGTAGAGCTTTGGGGAAATGTCTTTGTTTGGCTCTCCACAGAACTAATAAAATCAAGATCAACTAAGTCTTTAACCTCGACTAGATATTATACTCTTCTATATGATCAAGCCCCTATCCCAAACTCCAAACCAAGTCACCAATGAGCTATATGTATGTTACAAGATCTCTCGTGTGGTTAACATTTAAAGAACTTAAACATTTTCCTCAGTCACATAATCCATCAGTATTTTGTTCTTGTACATTTTCTTAAATTTAGAAACACTAGTGCAGCTTTTAAAATCATGATTTAACAAGTTCCATATCTTGACTCCATACACAAAGAGCTTCCTTGAGAATACCGTTTGGAAAAAATATCGTCTTCTATGGTCACAATCCTCCGAGACAAACGTAAAAAGATTCTGTAGAGCTTCGGGGAAATCAAGATCAACCAAGTCTTTAACCTCGACTATATGATCAAGCCTTTCTGCTGTTGAGAGAGTTCGTAACTGATGTCTACCACCTGTTACCAAACCCACAAAAACCTTCAAAAGTGGTGCATCAGTATCTTTTGTAAAGAATAAGAAGCGACAGAATCTAGAATCTTGAGGTCAATTGACAAAACTAACTTCTAAATATGTAGTTTCACGCCTCAAATGGACCAAAAAATAATAACAAAATAAAATAAAACTGTTCACGCTGTTTTATCACGCTAGAAAGACTCTGTTCTGGACTTTTATAATGACTTTCGTGTACTGTCTAAATGGTATAGCGAAGCGTCTTATGTTACATTGGAGAGCCTCATTTATTACCAGCATAAATTGTATGTACTTAGTCATATACAGCTTTAGACAGAGGGAGATTAGATGACTTTCAGCACCTGGTCCAGCTCCATCTTTATAACTACAGTTTGAGTCAAGGGTGCCATAAAAAAGCATACATTTCCATAGTGGGATAGAAAACCATAAAAATGATTTTGCATTTGTTATTTTAAGGAAAAAATGCGGTTGGGTGTTTTCTGACCTGATTATAGGTTGCATCGAGAAGCGTGTCCAAGTTCTGCAGAGGCGCTGGGGTCTTGTCCTTGAAGCGGGTTAGAAGGCGTCTCTGGATGGCTCTGAACTGGACTGCCCTCTCAGATAGAAGGTCCTGGTACTGTTTAGAGCTGACTCGTAACTAAAGAATACACAAAAATACACACGAAAGAGGTTAGACAAAAGGTTGTGTTCATGTGATATTACTATAGCATCCATAGGTAAAAATAGGGCTAGGAAAAACTGGGGGCAAATTTGAATGTCTTTTTTATGTTTTGGGTTTTTTTTTGGGTTTTTTGCATCAAGCAGAAAAACTGGAACTGGAAAAACTGTGTGTAACTTTTTTGTTTGGGATGCGTCAAATTCTTGTTTCTACGGTAATGACATTCCTCTGCCTGGAATGCTCCACAGTATGACATTAAACAGATCAACCTTACATTTATTCAATTACAGGTGGTTTTATAGCTCAAAAATACCAGAAATATCCAGAAAAACAGACATTCTGACTGTGAGCAGGGTTGCCTCTCCACGGATCTGACCTGTAATTTGGTCTGGTTTGGTCTCCATGAAGATAGAAAAGGTTTAAGATAATACTGTGAAACATCTTTAAAGTGCAAATGACAGGTTTTGGTCATTATAAATTTGTTTGGTTTGTGGGATTGTACTTGTGGTTATTTAATGGGCCATTTGTGGGGAAAAAGTTGAGATGAACAAAAATACAGGACGCGGTGGTGAGTTCTAAAACACAATACCTGTCCCATTAACATTTCAACAACATTGAAAATTCCAGATGAAATGTGCAAAAATACAAGACGAGGTGGTGAGTTCTAAAACACAATACCTGTCCCATCAACAAGTCATCAACACTGAAAATTCCATCCAAAACGTAGGGATCATTTACACACAAGGAATACATTTTGGCAGTTTAAACCAGGGGTGTCCAAACTGCCAAAACACAGATGAAGTGGAGGGCTGATCAATGGCCATAAACTGGTGGTCAATACAGTGAATACTTCAAAAATGTGCATTTAAAACAGGTTAGAATGAGTCACCAAATCCTTTATTCATGCTTAGATCCTCAAGGACACACTAAATATTTGATATCGGCTTTATCAAGTTAGATTTTCAAAAACTTGTTAATGTAATATGGGCCAAGAAAAACTGGTCATTTGCTCCCTGGGCCATAGTTTGGACTTGTCTGGCTTAAACCTTCATTTAATAAAATAAAGGTCCATTTTTATTATTATAACATGTCCCAGCCCTCCATCTGGAAAATATGACACCAAAGGTTTTGGCTTCCTGGTATACTCGCTTTTTGAGAACTTTTGACAATTGAAAATATATAACTGTCAGTTGCTATGGCGATGGTCCTAATTTTCATCCAGGCATGAAAACGGGTCAGGGTGAAAAAGGTGAGAAGGTACACCAGGGCATCTATTTTTCAGGTTAATGAAGACCACCACTATAACTTGACCACTGTATAACGTAAAATGTAGTCAAGACCGCACTAATCAAGACCAAGACTTGTCTGAAGACCAAGACCAAGACCAAGACAAGACCAAGACAAGACTTTTAAAGAGACAAGACCAAGATCAAGACCATCTGTTGTCATTTTCTAAATTTATTTGTATTTTACAGTTATTTTGGCACATATATATTAATGTTTTTATAAATCTATGTCCATTTTATATGTTAATTTAGGCATAAAATAAGACAAGCAAACTGCACTGCTCTTAAACACTCTAACCCCCTTTGTGGACCCTCACCCACAGTTTGAGAACCCCTTCTTTAATTCCACTTCCACTGGCACTTTACAGAAAACTGCTTCTAAGTGAATAAAATGGGTAGGATTTTTAAACCTGTTTTCAAATTCCTAATTGGAGTTACATTGTCTTACTGGTTTTACAGTGGTATTTAGCAGCCTCTGCACATTTACCAAGCCAAACACACATCGTGACAAACACAGATTTATTTGGCATTTAATTAGGCAAACTTCAGCCCACATATTGCTGTAGGTCTGCTCTGTGCAGTAGGTCTGTTCTGTGCAGTAGGTCTGCTCTGTGCAGTAGGCCGACACTGTAACATTAATTTTGATTAGTTTTGTTTCGCGTTTTGTCTTGCCCTTCTAATCAGCGTGAGGGCAGAGCTGATGTGCACTATACATTACATTAAATCTGAAATCTGGAAAGTGAAGAACATACCTGGAAGTGGTGATCAATTGCCAAGAAGTAGTCCTGAAGGGGGATTGGTCCGCTGAAACTTTTCCGGAAATCTTTGACGCCGAGTTTGGAGAAATGCCGATCGCACCTTTGGACCAGCTCGTTCGCGATCAGCCACATGTCCTCAAAACTGTCACTCTGAATGCGGTAACGCTCTGTAGAAACAAATTTCTCATTATTATTTAGAGTTTTGGAAAATGTGTAAATGTATTTGTTAAAAAAAGTTGTGCTCACGTGAAGATTTGGAGGCGACTAGGCTAACTTTTGGTCCCGACAAGAACTGGAAAGCTAAACTGTTTCCGTCATTTTCTTCGGACTTTGCAGAAAACTCTATTGGAAGAAATGAAACTGTCACTGTAACAAACCCAGGACACAGAAAAATAAAATACATTTACTATGGTTTTGCATCAACCTGCCCCCTTCATAAATCAGGACACTAACAGGATACAGCTATGATACTGAAACGGAGGGATGATGTATTGTTCTCCAGATAAGAAGACAAGTATTTGGCTACAGGAGCTTGGCTATTAGGCACAATGCTATTCTATTTCAGCTCTGTCAGATCGGGTTTGAATTTTGCTTTGAGAATGTTCTGATTTTCATTGATTTCACTGGACCACCTCATATATAAAACACATACAATGGCTGACTGATTTGTGGTGACAGTATATGTTTTTGAAAGGAGATTTTCTGTGAGATTGTAGATATTTTCTGCAATTGAGAAGGACAGCCTCATCATACTCACACATGCAAGAATGAATTAAAGTTTATTATAGTTTGTCCCCACACCTTGAATGTTTCATGATATGGCATAAAACTGTTGGTGTTTTTATTGCTCCGAAGTAACACATGAAAAGTGCTTTCAGTAGTGTTCTCTGGCAGTCAGTAAGGATTCATAGAACCTTAGTTACATTTGTTACTTTCAATTTAATGCTGTACTGTGGTGTGTGGTGTGTACCAGGCAAAGCAATAACATGGAAACCTTAACCTTTAATCCTTTTTTTTTTCTTATTTTTCCTTTTCCAGTAATATCTCCAAGTAACTTTCACTCAAGCTGGCTTGTTCCAACCTTTGTTGTGATATAATATAGTTCAGTATTTCGGGAAGAAGTCATTTGAAGAGGGGTTGACTGTTTTCAGTATATTTCATTTTATGGACATGGTATTTACTAGAGCCCAACCGATATATCAGTTGGCCGATATACACTGAGGTTCTGCTTTAAATACTCTTGTGTCTGATCCACAATACTGACTATAATAAAATTGAACTTGAGCTTAGTTTAGTCCAGCAACAAAACTACTCCTTGTTTTTATCAAACAAGTAGGGGTGGCAGTAGCTCAGTTGGTAGAGCATTCGCCATCTGAAGGTTGGTGGTTCGATTCCAGCTCTTGACATAAAACATCACAGGTTGAGCGGTCAGATCCACTGACCCACAGGTTGGCTGGTGTGATTCCAGCTCCCACAAATGAATGCTGTCGTTGTGTCCTTGGGCAAGACACTTAACCCACCTTGCCCACAGTGCCTGTGTACACTGGTGTGTGAATGTGTGTGTGAATGGGTGAGTGGTTCCTTGTTGTAAAGCGCTTTGAGTGCCTTGAAGGTGGAAAAGCACTATAGAAAAATGTGACCATTTACCATTTACCAACTTATTAGTGAAGACTTGTGATCTGAGAGGAGCCTGTATGAGCGGTGACTGTTGCAAATGTGTCGGTTTTGAAGCTATTTTTCGTTCTTTTTCATTAGTTAGCACTTTGCTGCTGTAGCTCCCACATATAAACAGCCTGTTTTCTCTTACATTGGCCTAGTGCAAAGTGACTATAGTGGCTGTGTACATATTACTGGACCTGCATTGATATGTAAATGAGCATGAGCTGTGAATAGAGGTGTGAATGATCTACATTTACAGATAATTAATTAATCACGCATTTACCACTAAAGGCTAATAGCGGTAGTTTACTTAGTTTCTTTACTGGCTAGAATGTCAAGCAAAAATGCAATTAGGCCGACCTACTGTCTTTAAATATGACTGTAAAGAGGCAGAATAACAATAAATGTTGCATAAATAAACCCACTATAAAATCCAGCAGAACCAGACCTAAGTTTTATATTGAATTGAAGATTTATGGTGAATCTTCACATCACTAAATATATTGGCTTTTATATTGGCTATTGGCACCTCCACCTCCTATTTTATCAGTATCATATCGGCCGCAAAACATTCATATCAGTCGGGCCCTAGTATTTACCACATAAAATGAATAAATAGAACCAATAACATGGAAAGCAGGTGGTGGACCTTCCCCCAGTGACAGTGTACCATAAAAGTACATTAAAATGTTTTACCTGGAAACATGGCGTGGAGGTCGACGGGGGGCTGGTTGGTGTCCACAGTGACCTTAAACTTGGTGCTTTTGGCGGGTGTCGAGGAAACACACACCAAGGCCAGTGGAAGACTAAAGCTACTTTGGAGAACTCTGGGAACCCCTGGAAGAAAGAAGCATTCAACAGACTTATTTTACAACTGAAAAATACAATCGTACTTATATTTTAGCCAAAACTATCACTTTGGTGGCATTTTCCATTCGCGTCAATGTCCCCTGCAGCAAATCAAAGCAAGTTAACCCGCCGTCTTTTGGGCTTTCTCTCCAAACAAGACCCAAGTCCACATTTGTTAGTATAGTCAACAGTGCAGATAGTCAGATTACAGCGGGATCACACAAAACGGAGAATTCATAGGCGTGTTTGTTATAGATCTGAAAGAGAAGCTGCGCGAGGAAGAGAGAACAGAGGAGGAGGGAGGCCAAGTATAACTCTGTCCTGAGCTTAAGCAGTGCTGAGCTTGGCAGAAACCTACACTTAGCTAGAATAACAGCGAAAGGAAGGAGCGATGGAAGAAAACAGTTGTTTAAAAAAGGAGATGGAGGAGAGGGAGTGGAAATAGCCCAGCGTGAGAGACAGACAGAATAAGAGTGACAAATGTACAACCGGGACTGTGCACAGGAGGAGAGCTGAAATGACCCAATGTTACGGGTTATTACCAGCAGCGGGTAGAGTAGCCAAAAACTGTAGTAAAAGCACTGTTACTTCAAAACTTGAGTAGAAGAACAATGTAGTGGTTCAAGAGTAAAGAAGTATTTGGGAAAGTACTAAGGTTGTCAAAAGTATTGAAAATCAGATACTAATCAATACTAAAAAAAAAAAGTCATAGTTACTGGATTGAAATGTACCTTTCCTGAATAACTTTAGAAAGATCTTGAGCTGTATCAGAACAAGTAAAAGACTATTATGGAACCTATAATTAAGGGATTACACAGATATAAGACCACATGGTAATAAAAAAGAAAGTACTATGATTAAGGCTACGTTCACAATGCAGGGCTTAATGCTTAATTAGATTTTTTTAGTGATATCCGAATTTTTGGCGAGGTCGTTCAACTTTCCAGTTAAATGTGACTTGCGTGTGATCTCCATTGTGAACTTTAGACGCCCCAAAAGTGTCCCGCAACAAGCGTGCTTAATGTTTACGGAAGTAGCCTAAACCTGAGCTTGTCTCCCAAAATACGGTTCAGTTCTTTATAAAATGGACAAGTTACACATCCATGGCCGCTTTGTTTGTTTGAGTTTTTAGCCTCTGTATTTGGCTCGCAGGCTCTTTATTTTGTGTTGATACTGGAGCCAGAGCCAACTGTAGCCACGCTTGGCCATTTCTTTGGCAATCACTTCAAAAACCATCCAGTTCAGAACCTCTCCTTTTTGGCCTGAATACAGTGATCCCCCCCAAATATTAATGAACTGGCTAACCTCACTTTCCCTCCATTGAAGAGACTCCGAATGTGACGTGTAGGTGGGATGAATGTAACCTGGCCATTCAGACTGAAGTCACAGGTCAAAAGATCAGATATGTAACAGTTTTAGGAGCACATATCAAAGTGGCCGGGGTCAGATTTGAAAAATCAGGTTTGTGTTGTTCAGACATTAAAAGATCATCTACAGGTCACACAGGGGTGAAAAAATTGGATTTGGGTCACTTCAGGCTGCAGTCTGAACGTAGTCTACATGTTGAAAATCACATTTTTTATTATCATCATGGTATCAGAATTGGTATTGAGTCTATTCCTCAGTACCGTAATGTGAAAACTAAAATATATTCACTGATTAAAGTGTAAAGTTAATGTAACTGAAGGCACAGATCATTAAATAATGCACAAAATGTGACAAAAACGAAACCATATCTGAAGGAACGGTGCAAGAAACACAAATGTTCAAATCATTTAATACTGTCAACATAAAGCCTTTGTGAGTTGTAGGGAAGAGTAACCAAAACGTTTAACTCAAGTAAGCGTTACTTCAATAAAAATATTTTTTAAGTTACTCAAGTAAAAGTAACTGACTGAAAGTAGGCACTACCCACCACTGGTTATTAAACAAAGAAGTCATTGCCCCCTGCTTTATACGTTTTCTTTCGATACACGCAATTATGAAGTGATTAAGTGAATAATTCAATTTGCAGAGAGCAGCTGAACAGAAGCAGGAGGTGAGCGAGGAGCCAAAGGAAACAGGGTGGAGGAGAGGCAAGGGTGAAGCATGGTGATGGGCTTCCCAGACAGACCATGGACCTATGTAATATACAGCCAATGGGTCATGAAGAATGAGCAAAAGCACCATGGGAAAAGACAGAGTACTTTCATTAGCTATGAATTGTGCTTGCAATATCACATGTAGTTAAATTTAAAAAATGGTGGGGTGTCTAAAAATTACAGTTATTAAAACTTAATTTAAACAGGATGTGTGTAAGTCTCATGTGCGATGATGTCATGGTCTCTTTTAGTCAGACAAGAAATCTACGGCTCAGACAAATTCTATTTTCATTTGGCTCCAGTGTGAACCATCTACCTCAGGGATGGGTTATCAGTTTTCGGTGATATCGATGGGTATTGGTATCAGTAGGAGGTGAAGGTGCATTATGGAACATTTCTGGTGGAGTGTCTGTCAAATGCTTTTCTCCATGGAGACATTATTGCTTTTTCTGGAGTGTTTCACAGTATGGTATATCTGGCCAGGCTGGTGCCACCTAGTGCCTCCACTCAATTCCATTTCTCACCAGCAAGTAGGTCAGGAATCAAAATACAATTGATGGTTTGCAAGAACCCCGGAAGTGCAAGTCTGGGCACCAGCCAATCAGCAAAGAGCCATACATTCAGTGTTGTCAACGATTCTGGAGATCGAGGATTTAACGCAAGAATAAAGAGAATATTTGGTGAATTTCATCAAGGGGAAAGACATTATTGCCCTTCTTCCTATGGGATTTGGGAAAAGCTTAATATACCAGTTAGCCCCGTTAGCAGCGCATTACATACATCACAACCAAATAGCAGCGATTGGTTAAATGATAAAAAGTACCCTCCTACCGTTGAGTGAACGAAATCTAACACTGCGAGGTCAGACGGTTTCTACAAAGTGAAACGAAGTGAAACCAGCTGATGAATCAGACTATGGTATATCATCATGGAGACAAAACCAGACCAAGTTACAGTCAGAATGCCTGTTTTTATAGGTATTTTTGAGCTATAAAAGCACTTGTAATTGAATAAATGTAATATAGAGCAATGACATACATGTAAAAACAAGCAGGTGACGACCCACAACCAAAAAGTAAAGACATAGTGCAAATTTAATTTCAAAAACGTTGGGCATGGTGGCCAAGTTGTTTATGTTATAATTTGGTATTTTGGTTCTCAAGACAATTATCCAATGTTGAAAGCAGAACAAGCCACAAATTGGAGTGACCACTGTCAATGCTGAAATCCAGTTAGTTCAAACCTAAAATACCTCTCTCTGATCTGAATGGTCACTTCCTAAACCTCAGCCCCTGCAGCCAATCATGAGTCAGTGCTAGTGCAGCCTCTGCAGTGAGGGAATTCGGGAGGTTCTGAGCTTTCTCATGAGACATGACCTGTCCATATACTGGACTAAGAATGAAAAAACATTCAAACATTCTTCAAAGATAGTTTACAGTTCATTTCATAGCTTATTTGGACTTTCAACCCGGGTTTATTTTCATTGGTTTGAGAAATCTGATTCTAAGATTTTTGTGAGGGAGCGAGATGATGGTGTGTGTATTTAAACCTGACCAAAGAAATCATGTCTGTATTCCCACACTAGGCGGCCCATTCACAAGCCCAGATGATAACACGGCGCACTGTATTTGACTGTTTGCGTTAACGTTTCACTGCCCTAAGTCTGCCAATGTGCACCATTTACTACATTTCACATAAACTGACTTACCGCGAAGCACTTTCCAAAGCTCACGGAAATGTTTTTGATTTCTTTTAAATATGTTTTGCCTTCCTCCCGGACAGCCCGCAGTTTCATTCAGTTCTGTGCATTATGAAAATGCACTTGGAGAGAGTTAAAACCTGCTGGCCTGGGGTAATCCATCACCGGAGCACATCACGTCCGTTTCAATTAATGTCAGCGGGGCTCTCAAACACTGTGGCCGTGTCATCGGTGAAAAAGGTCGATATGATTTATGGGAAAAGGACTCAAACATGCATCAGTCAGATAAGTGTGAGCCAGCTCCTCGGTCTATTCACAGTAAAGTTGGCTATGTATAACCACGGGAGCTGTTTTTAGCTTCCAGCCTACTGACCTTTGCTGTGTTAGCAACTAGAGACACTTTTCCATCATAATCCATTACTGCGCTTTTACAGTAAATGATTGGTATTGTTGTATTAGGGAAGGAACTATGTAGCCTGTGCTCTTATAGTTTTAACAAAGGTATTACAACCACAGCTGAACCCAGGTTGCCTGTTCCTTAACATGCAGATATGAGGACACACACAAGTTTTTCTCATTCTCTATGTCTGTGTGCATCTAGTTATGAAGGGTTTTAGTGTCTGACAATCAGGATGTGCACTGTTTGCATGCTAGTTGTTGTTGCTAGTTGAATTACCATGATGGAAAACAGAAGGTTGCTTTTAATGCATCAAGTAGGTGAGGAATAACTGTTTAAATGAAGTAGTTTTGATTTTCACGTTTTTAAGACAGTAAAAATCTGGTACAGCTCCTTTAACTCAAAAAATACTCTAGAGATGTATATGTAGCCTGTATCCATACTCTTTTAACAAAGGTATTACAATCCCAACTGAAGCTGGGTTGCCAGTGCTTTAACCTGCATGGATAAGGACTCATTCAACTTTTTCTTTTTCCCAATATACAGACAGACAATACCTCATGTGAACACTCAGAACCTCCAGAACTCATGACTGGCCGCATGTGCTGAGGTTTAGGAAGTGACCATTCAGATCAAAGAGAGGCATTTTAGGTTTAAACCACTGGAATTTAGCATTGAAATTGGCAACCCAGTTAATAATTTTTAATGGTGCCTTCAATTCTTATAGTAATTATCATAAATACCAAAAACTGACATAAAAAATTCACATGAACACCCACTCACGTCATAATTTCCACTGGAAAGCTTGAAGATTTCTATGAAACACGAGCTGCCGAGATGAGATAAGCTTTGACCTTTCAAAATGGTGGAGAGCAGCGAAAGTGTCGTGTATGAAGAGCATTGCATTCTGTTAAACGTTCTCTGCTGCGATTAGATGGTTAGTTTGTAGCCTACATAATGCAGTGGCATACATAAATAAATATTAAAGGGACAGTTCAGAATTTTGGACATAGGACTTAATTTCCTAGCTAGCCAGAGTGTTGGGGACGTGTGGCGACACTTTTTTCCAGTCCTTGTATTTGCAGAGGTCGCTGGTGCTAGGCTAGTGCATGTCAATGGCCATAGTTAGCCTGCCACTAAAAACAGTCTTACCCACTCCACAAAACACCCGAGGCAAATCTATTATTACACCAGACTGTCGATGTGAATGTCTGTGTTCATAGAATAATGTCTGAAATTAAACTAAACTTGCATCACATGAATCATCGCATGTTCAGGGACTATTTTCTCATATATCACTCCGCCGCTGCCAAGCTTTCTATCAGGAAGTACAACTCACTGCTGCTGCTCAAACAAATTCTTCAAATGCAAGGTTGGTTTTACTTCTAAAATTATTCTATCAACACAGACATTCACATCAACAGTCTGGTGTAATAATAGATTTGCTTCAGGTGCTTTGTGGAGTGGGTAAGACTGTTTTTAGCGGAAGGCTAACTATGGCCATTGACATGCACTAGCCTAGCACCAGCGACTTTTGCAAATACAAGGACTGGAAGGTATATTTTGAAAAGTGTCTCCACACGTCTCCAACACTCTGGCTCACTAGGAAATGAGGCCCTATGTCCAAAATTCCGAACTGTCCTTTTAAAACTGTTTTGCCCAAGTAACAGGTCAGGGTCCGCCATGTTTCACTTCACTACGACAACAAACGTTCTTGAACACAACACACTTGTAATTTCCACTTCACAAGTAGAAAGGCTCATCTTTGCCATACCACGTGAAGGCAGCATAAGTCTGAGTCGAACCCACCTTACTTTCTGATTGGACAATTGTCTTGAGAACCAAAATGAACCAAGATCATGTCTAGTATTTCTGTTATGAAGAATAAATCAGCATTAGAATTGTTATCAGTAAGAGATATGTTTAATTTGGACCTGTCTACCCCATATTCATTTAAAGAATATATTTGTAAAATGAAAGCAATCCATACGGTATTATAAATCTTACTTAGAAAAATACACAGAAAATGATTGTGAATATTGTTGTAACATTTTGGCTACTCATAAGGTTTCATTTGACGGACTGTAGACAGTATAAGGCAATGGCCATAAATCATAAGAGATATATCTGCAATGTATTGAAAACATTCAGAGAAACAGACAGGAGAGAGAGCGTGCCAGCGTGTTTCTCTGGATCCACTTCTCAGCATTGGACACCACTGAGGTCTGTGATAGAAATGTCTCATGTTTCTATTATATGAATGTTTCTGATTTATGAGGATTTACACCTTTTCCTCAGAGATCAAGTCATTGGTGAGTATGAGAGAGGAAAGGGACCCCAAAAAACACAGATTTTGTATCCTTTACCAATTAAGAAATACGCAAAACAATACACTTTTAATATTTGAGTTAAAACTACTGTAGATACTCATCAAAAAAAAGCTACATGTAAATTTTCTAACTTGATTTTGCAGAGTTTGCAGTTGGTCAGTTTGTCTACAATGAGCATACACCTTAAAGATGCACTATGTAACTTGGTTGGGGGTCCATCACCTGCTTGTTTCTATGGATATGTCATTGCTCCACCCAGAGTGTTCCACAGTATGACATTAAAAAACCCTATCTTAAATTTATTCAGTTAAAGGTGGTTTTATTGCTCAAAATGCATAGAAAACAAGCATTCTGACTGTGAGCTGGGTTGCCTCTCCACAGATCTGATCTGTAACTTGCGCTGGTTTAGTCTCCATGAGGGTAGAAAGGTTTAATGCCATACTGCGAAACATTCTAGACAATACAACATCTCAACAAAGAAAAGCATTTGATGGACCTTTCTCCAGAATAGTTACACAATGCTAACCTGATTCATTCATGGAAACCGTCTGACCTCGCAGCATTAGGATTCATTCGCTCAACGGTAGGCAGGTGCTTTTTTATTTAACCAACCGCTGCTATCTGGTCGTGATGTATGCAGTGCACCAAATCCTGTAGAAAGAAGGGCAATAACGTCTTTCCACTTGATAAAATTCACCAAACATTCTCTTTGTTCCGGCTTTAAATCCTCGATCTTAGGAATCGTTGCCAACACAGAATGTCTGTCTTTGTCTACATCCATCTCGACGGCTTTGTTTACTGTTGTGCCGTACCACAAAAGGGACCCAGACCCAGACGCGTGAGTTTGATGGCTGATTGGCCAGTGCGCGGTCTACATCTTCTGCGGTTCTTGCAAACCGTCTAGTGTATTCTGATTCCTGACCTAGTCGCTGGAGAGAAATTAAATTGAGTGGAGGCAATAGATGGCGCCAGCCTGCCTAACACAAAGCACCTTTAAGCTCAAAATGTATTTCACTGTAACCGTGCACTTTGTCGCCAAGGACCGTCTGGGCTTACAACATCGATTTAAGTCATTACATACTCCAATGAAATAACACAATTAACTGCCAAATACAAATAGTTAAATGCATAATAAGAATCTACACTCATAGCATCTACTCTACAGTCTACAACATTACACATTACATGATTTCCTTTTGGGTATCACTGCACACACACTCAAGTACTAAAACAAACACTCGCTAACAACTACTACAACCACTGCTGCTGAGATGTGTGTGTGTGAGTGTGTGTGAGTGGGATTGGGTTTCTATGCAACCACTTTGAGGCCAGTCGGATAAATGCTTATAAAAGATATTTACTTATGTTATACAGCCGTGAGGAAATATGCAGCGGTATACAAGTCTCATGCCAAATCTCCAGTTACAGGAGGATAAACAACGGAGTGAGGCCTCTTCCTGAATGTACAGTAGTAGGGTGTATGTTGGAATGCGTTTGGGGAGTTTTGACAGAGGTGGGTAGAGTGGCCAAAAAAGTTACTCAAATTACTTCAAAATTATATTATTGAAAGGACCTATATTACACAAAATTGACTCTTGTGAGCTTTAAACCATGTTATAATGTTGTTACATCATCACAGACATACCCGGAGTTGTGTTTTGTTGCATTTGCACATGTTTTGAGTAAATTATTAGTCTGATTATGTCTCCAAAACTCAAAATGCTCTGTTCCTCCTTGTGATGTCATGTAGTGGTAGTTTACAACTTAACAGCTATCTTTTATCTTTTATTCAGTAGATATTGGCAATTACAGGTCTGAAATCATCCAAATGATTCCAGTGAAGGTGAATGGAGTTTAAAATTGCAGTCGAGCACTCCCTGTATTACCACATGACATCACAAGGTGGAATAGAGTCTTTTCTGTTTGAGAGAAGAACTCATGTGCCATTGAAAAAAAAACACAATTTTTGAGGAGGAAACATTACTAAGATCAGAAAATAGTGTAATGTGGGATCTTTGAAGTAAAAGTACAAAGTAGGCCTCTAAGAAATGACTTGAGGAAACTTAAGCAAGAGTAGTTATAAATGTCTGGACATAACATCTGATTTATGATTTGAAGTAAATATAATTGGGATTAGGAAACAATATAAAATACTCAAAATATAGTGTTTTGAAAGGCTAGACCACAAGAAACACAAATTATTTCATACTGTCAACTGTAACTTTTACTCAAATAAGGCTACGTTCAGACTGCTGAGCTTAATACTCAATTTGGATTTTTTTGTGAAGTCCAATTTTTTTTTTGCGAGGTCATTCACATTTCCAATTAAATGTGACTTGTATGTGAACATTAAACACCCCAAAAGTGTCCCGCATGCGCATTGGAAGGCACGACGACGTCACACTGTACGAAAGTAGTGTAAACCTGGACACTGGCATTGATCATTTGTCTATTTTAAAGTTGCTGTTGTACCGAAGTCAGGACATGTACAGCTTGTTTGTTTTAAGGAGGAGATTGAGAAGGAGAGGTGAAGGACAAGGTTTTGGCCACAGCGTTTTGTGGGGCAGTGGCACCAATGTACGTACAAAGGAACGTGTGGGTGCGAAATGCGACCTGGCCGTTCAAACTGAAGTTGCATGTCAAATGATCGGATATGTATCGGTTTTAGGAGCACATATCCAAGTTCCCTGTTTCACATTTGAAAAAAATCGGATCTGTGTCGTTCAGACTGTCATTAAAAGATCAGATACAGGTTGCATAGGGGCGAAAAAATCGGATTTGGGTCACTTCAGGCTGCAGTGTGAACGTAACCTAAGAGTATTGTTACACTGCCAAATATATTACTCACGTAGGATAAGAGTATGTGGTCTGAAAAGTACTCTGAGGAGTACAATTTCTTTAAAAAGTTACTCAAGTGAATGTAAAAGAGTACTAGCCACCTCTGAGTTTTGATTATGTGTGCACAGCAGTGGGTATGTTCAATATGTGTTTAACTGTGTAACAATAACTACAGGGGGAGCTACAGGTTAGTGGATTCTATCAGCTACTCAACAAAAACTCACCTGTAGGATTAAGAGCTGTAGAAAAGAAAGAGGAAAAGTCCAGTAAGGTAAAGAAATTGTTAAAAGTAAAAGACAGATTAAATTATGGAGACAAGAAACGAAGAAATTGAGAATCTACCACCATTTCAAAACCGCAAAGCATTGTAGTTCTGCACCAATCATGTATGTACTTATCAAGATTTTGACCAATCATACTAAAGGATTTGTTGACATCTAATTCTAAACTTAATTTATTAAAGTTAGAACTCCAGTGATGTTAGTGATGCTAACTGTAAACACTGCTCTATCTGAGGCTTGTTAGACTTTAATCTGAGCTCAATTTTAACACTCTGACCAAAAAGAGCTGACTTCGTTGGAACTACGACAGGTGAGCTGACTTGTGCTGTTAAACAAGTCTCTGTCAGGTTGAAAATGTGTTGTTTAAATATATTTTGTATTTTTTTCTCAAGTTTTCACACAATATTAAAATATTTGACAGTGTTTGCTAATGTGTGCATTATGTCACCATGGTAACTCCTAAACTTTACACCATAGATACCGTGTTTTTCAGACTATAAGTCACACTTCTTTTCATGGTTTGGGTGGTCCTGCGACTTATACTCCGGTGCGACTTATATATTAAAATTTTCACACTGACAGCCACGAGAGGCTCTAGGCTTGTGTGCCAATATCTGCTACTCATATTTCTCCTGTATCACTGTCACTTGGCTCTACTGCGCATGTCTCCTGCAGAAAGAGCCTCTGTCCTGTCTGTATCATGTCAGTCGATCACAGCATTACTTCTGTACCACTGAAAATTTTAAATTAAACCAAAAAAAAGTAAACATTAAAAATTAAATAAACTAAAAAAAGACAATTGAGAAGACTGAAGACAAATGCACAAATAAATCATATTTTGCAGATTAGAAGCTACAAGTAGCGAAATATGCAGCCGAAACTAGTAATCGAGCAGCAGAAAGAAAGTTTGGAGTGAGTGAGAAAATCACTGGATGGATCGACAAAACCTGAACATCAGTGACAACCAAAACCTGTCGGGATTCAGAAAGGCTGGAATAATTCTAACTGGAACTGATGCTGAGTCTGATGACAGCTACACACAAGAGGAAGCGGCGCTCCATTTACTTCTGGAGGTCACGGATTTGCTCAAAAGTGACACTGAGGATGAAGAATTCAAAGGATTTAGTGATTTGCAGTGAAATCGTGAGTTTGATAAACTTGTTCTGTTCTGTTGTTTATGCTATAGTTATCTGAAGTATAGTTATCTGATAAAATAAATTTCCCCCAAAAAATGTGACTTATAGTCCGGTGTGACTTACAGTGTATATGTTTTTTTCTTCAACATTATGCATGTTTGGCTAGTGCAATTTATACTCCGGAGGGACTTATAGTCCGAAAAATATGATATACATATAAAACACCCCCAGCATGATGTCACTGCAAAGTATCAATAACATTCAACAATACAAGATCTACCTATAAATTTCTATTTTACTACAAAGATGTTAGAAAAGGTGTTGATGGGCTGTGACATCTGATAATCCCATTTCTTCATCTGTTTCTCCTGCCTTAGTCAAAATAAACCATTTCAGTCGTTTCACTTTACACTACAATAGTAAATGCCAATATCGTGCAAAGCCTTCACGCAACCCTGGCTGTATTAGCTGCAGGAAAACTCCAAGTTCCACCAAAGAAGGAGGCCATTTTTTTAATTTCAGCTCCTCTCGTCCAGACTTTCCCATCCAGACGGGGATTTGAACAGGCAGCCGATTCTTCCACCAACCTCTGGGCTACAGCTACACAATTACTGCAGATTATTCTTTGATTTGATTGGCTGAAGAGGATTTTCTGCTAAGGTGAATGAAAAGCAGATGGTGGGAAGCGGCCATGTTGGTGCTGAGTCAGAGAGCTCTCATTTGATTAAAGTTGAAGAAAGTCCAACAGGCTCCCCTCTAGTGGGTCGTACGCTGGATGTTTTATCACTCTAATCTTGTTATCGGTGACAGAGGGGATGATAAGTCCACGGAGCTTACAGAAGTTGGAACAATACAAAGAGGGAGTCGGATTAACTGCTAAATGTGAAAGACGTTTCAAATGGAGCAGGGAGAAATTGTAATCTTTCCTTCAAATACACCAGCGCACGGAAGTCAGGTCTGGGCGGCTGCCAGTGGCTTTAAACTGAGTAAAAGGACTCAAATGAAGTTGTTCTGGCTCTTGTTCTGTCATTCAATCATACACGTGGATTATTCTTGTTACAGTTTGTGTGTGGATGTGAGCGAATAATAACGCATTAGCATTTATTAATACATTTAGTTGATGAATGAAGCTAACTTGAGGCAATGTTCTCTCTGAAACTTGAGTTTAGACTTTAATCTAAGCTTTGTTTTAACCAGGTTCCCACTCTTTTTCACTGAATAAATTTCAAAACTTTTCCATGACTTTCTCATGTCTTAAAGTGAATTTATCATTACCTTACAGCACCTACATGTGTAGAATTGATCAAACTTTTAGGGCTAAATATGAAATGTAAACCACTCAGCTTATGGTATTATCATTTTTAACATTCAAAATACTGGAGAAAAATCCCGCACACCGTCTTACTTGCAAATAGTGAAATTTATTCGGACAAACCGTGCAACGTTTTGGCACTAGGCCTTCGTTTGCCTGACGAAGGCCTAGTGCCGAAACGTTGTAGGATTTTTCTCCATGTTCTTGGGCTGCTCCCTCTCCTCCAACACACCCATCTCTAGTAATTGATATGTGAGCCTCGCATTCTTTCATAACATTCAAAATACTGTCAGTGCATTTATTGTCGTCTCTTTTAAACAAAAGGCGCAGATGTTCAGAAATAATCATAATAGCCTAATGAGAACTTAAACGAACGCTGTAGCTGCGTGAAAGAGATACTAAAATTTCATGACTTTTCCAAAACTTTCATTGAATTTACAATGACCTGACTTTTCCTGGCCTGAAAAATGACATTTTCAATTTCCGTGACTTTTCCAGAATTTCCATGAACATAGGAAACCCGTTTGACGTGATCTGATCATTAAAAAAAAAAAAGTATTTGGTTGGAACTACAACGGGAAAGCTGATTTTTATTGTTAAACAAGTGCCTCCCAAATACCCAAACAGTATTTCAGTTAGTCATTCTCAACAAGTTTCACATAGACATACATGTAGTGACTGCCCAGCATGATGTCACTGTCTCTCTCTCTCTATCTCTCTCAAACCAACAATCACATTCACACTCTCTGCAGTTATAGACATAGCTAATCTGGGGGACTGTCATGTCTTAGTACTGAGATACAACATTAACACATACTGTACCTTTGTCTTCAGCCAGCACGTCACTGTCCACTGCCTGATCTGACAGTATTTATTTTAGTGTGTAAAACCCAACAGAAACAACTGCTCTACCTGAACTAGCTAAGTGCCACATGAGTAGGGTGACCAGACTTTCAAAATTAAAAACTGGGACACAACAGGGTTGGGATGCTCGGTATAAATAAAATTGTGAAAAGAGCGTAGCATTGTCCATTCTCGTGGGTGAGTATATAATTTACTACTGCTGGTGCAACTGGCTGCATTTTATTGCCTTACGATAATATTTAAACGTGGTTTTCTGTATTTTTAGCTAAACAAATGACAACATAATCCCGTCTTTACTGTTGGCAGGTATCAAATTGGTAAAAAATAGGGACATCTTGGACATTTCTTGCATAAAACTGGGACAAATCACTGGTTTTGAATAAATCTGCTGTGCCAGGGGACACAGGGAATAAAACTGGGACTGTCCCGAGTAAACAGGGAAGTCTGGTCTGAACCACTACACCACTACTTCCAAGAGAAACGCATTATTAAAGGTCCTATATTACGCTCTTGTGAGCTTTAAGCCATGTTATAATGTTGTTACCTCATCAAAAACATACCTGAATTCCAGAACTGAAACTATCCACATGAATCTAGTGAGGGTGTATGGAGTTTAAAAACACAATGGAGCACTTCCTGTATTACCACTTGACATCATAAAGTGGAAGAGAGTATCTGAGAGAAGAACTCAGCCTGAATATGCAGAGTTTGTGTGTTAAACATGAATGAAACAAAACATAACTCCAGGTGTGTTTGTGATGAGGAAACAATATTTTAACAGATCAGAAAATAGTGTAATGTGGGCTCTTTAAATGCAATTTTTAAATGGAATACACACAGTTTTGAAAAGAGTGTACTTAACTGAACTGCACTGTTCATGTTTACTTGTCCACTTGATCCCTCTTAAGAGCTCTTGTGTAGCCCTTTGTCTGGGTGTTAGCAAAACCGCGCAGGATCTACTAATGAAATTCTTTGCAGATTGTAACAACAGCACCTTTCGTCAGGCTGCCTTTGAAGAGCTTAAAAAGTCAACACTGTTCTTAAATGTCAAAGCCTCTTCCAGGGCTTAAAGGGGCGCAGTAGCCATGGGCAGTGGTGGAAGAAGGACTTTTAGTCATTCTGTTACTTAAGCACAAGTACGGATACTGGAAAAACAGACTCAAGTAAAAGTATCACATGAAAAAATCTGCTTAAGTCAAAGTATTAAAGTACTCATTTAAAAAAGAACTTAAGGTGCATTGTATAACTTTTTGGTGGGACGTTCTTCAATTGTTTTTCTTCATGTAGATGTTATTGCTTTGTCTGGAATTTTTCACAGTATGGTATTAAACCTTTCTATCTTCATGGAGACCAAACCAGATCATGTTACAGGTCAGATCTGTGGAAAGGCGACCCCGCTCACAGTCAGAATGCCTGAATAAATGTAGAGTAGATCTGTTTAGTGTCATACTGTGGAACATTTCAGGCAGAGCAACGGCATCCTCATAGAAACAAGCAGGTGACGGACCCACCAGAAAAGGTACACAATGCACCTTTAAGTATTAAAAGTAAAGTATTAAAGCACCTGTTTAAAAATGTACTTAAAAACTAGTAGCATTTTCTGTATATTTTGAGGTCTTATAAAGATTCAAAAGTAATGATTGGTTTGACAAAGAATTATGCTGAATTTTGTTCAAAAGAAAAAGTTTTTTTTTGTTAGTTTTTTTTTCCTTTGCATATTTTTTGTTTGCTCAAACTATGAACATGTTAAAAATAAACCCTCAGCCTTTTCATCAGGTCAATAACTATAATAAAAAATACTTTTACTTTTCAAGTCCTGTTCAAAAACATAGTGGAGTAGAAAGTATAGATACACTATCTCAAATGTAATGTAGTAAAAGTAAAAGTAGACTCTTTAAAATCTACTTAAGCAAAGTACAGCAACCTAAAATGTTTACTTAATGGTGCATGGTGAATTTTTTAACTCTTCTTGTTTCTATGTAAATGTCTTTGCTCTGCCTGGAATATTCCATAGTATGACATTAAATAGCTCTGTCTTACATTTATTCAAATACAGGTGGTTTTATAGCTCAGAAATACCTAAAGAAACCGGCATTCTGACTGTCAGCGGGTCGCCTCTTCACAGATCTGACCTGTACCTTGGTCTGGTTTGGTCTCCATGAAGACAGAAAGATTTAATACCATACTGTGAAACATTCCAGACAAAGGAATAACATCTAGATGGAGAAAAGCATACGACCAGAAAAGTTACACAATACACCTTAAGTACAGTGCTTTACTCTTTTTACTTCACTATTTCACCACTGGCCATGGGGTGGTACCCGAGGCAGAGCTGTGTAATCACCACCCCTGGGCGAAGGCACCTACAGGAGGATGGACCCCGAAACAAAGCAATACATTCCTGTCATTCTCTCAGAGTGTTTAGGGGATGAAAGAAGAGCAGCGTTAATACAGATTAGCCCGCCTTCACACAGCCACTTAGCAGCGCTGGCATTAAGACCCATGGTTACAGCTAATTGGAATACAACAAGGGACCAGGGGCAAGGACCCGGCTCCAATAGAAATGTTTTTTTAGCAATCAATGTCCCAATTCACTTAGGAAAGCAAGGAGTCAAAGCAAAATGGGTGTTTGATTTGTTGGTCCATTGTGATGTTTTTGTACTGTTGAGGAAAGTTCTTATGAATATGGTTAAACAATAAGCTCTCTTTCCTGTATTTTTTAATAGAGCAATGTCATAAATTATTGAAATGAACAATCAAATAATTAAAGGGCCCATGTTACGCTATTTTCTGATGTTATAATGTTGTTTCCTCATCAAAAAACATAAGTGGAGTTGTTTTTGCTTCATTTACACATGTTAAACACACAAAACCTGCATATTTTGGCTGATTCTTCTCTCAAATAGAAAATACCACTTCACCTTGTGATGTCATGTGGTCATACAGGAAGTGCTCCATTGTGTTTTGAAACTCTATAAACTTTCACTGGAATCATTTGGATAATTTAAGCCCTGGAATTTCTAATCTCTACTGAGCAAAATGTAAAATGTAGCTGTTAGTTTCACCTTGTGATGTCATGTAGTGGTAGTTTAAAAGTTACAAAGCATTTTGAGCTTTGGAGATGTAGACAAAGCATTACCTAAGCATGTGTGAATAAAAAAAACAACTCCAGGTATGCTTTTGTGGAGGTAACAACATTATAACATGGCTTACAAGAGTTAGTTTTGCGTAATATAGGACCTTTAATATGCCAACTAACTACTAACCAATCAATTTCCATGAGGCAAGACAGATTTTTTTTTAATTTTTGACATAAATTTAAATAATTTGTACATTTCAGTTCACAATTTTGGCCTTAGAATTTATGCAATATTTTTTCTGTCATTGCTTTTTGGAACTACAGCTTACCAAGAAATGTAACTCAGCAGCGTCAACCCTTTTTTGTCCAATCCAAATGTGTAATTAAGATCAGTTTTCTCCTGTGTGCACAATCTTGTTTGCTTGGTAAGTCCAGACTGATCTCTCTCTGTATTTTTTATTCAGACTGATCTGAGTGAGGTCCCCACACCCTCTTGTTACGTCTGAAGCCAGAAGCAAACAAACCGTGCAATCACATTTGTTTATTTCAGTGACGCATGTGAAACAAAGCAGCTCATTGGTCATCTATCATTTATAAACTAAATCGAATTAATCTCACCTCAGATTAACATAGTGTAGTGATTCGCTCATTGCCTATAAAAATCTGTGATGTTTATAGTCCCCTGTGTTATTTTATTCCTTCCTTTTTTCCGCACAAGCATCTGTATTTGTTTTGATACGGCTGAACCACACATGTCCCTGATTGGCTAATCCCCCTGTCAATCACGCCCATCTGAAAGTAGGGAGCCAGACTCACATCTTCCCAATATCAGTAGAAGTGCGTATTTTGGTTCCCAGGCAACAATGAGGTAGCAATTTTATCTCACAAGATCATGTGGCACAAAATCTTGTCTAATATGAATGATTTTCCAGGAATATGTACACAGTTCTACAATATGCTATGTCCTGGAAGGAAGTAGAAAGAGTCCGTGTATTATTTGTTCATTTTGTTTTTCAAAATAAAACCAAAAGTAAGTTTCCATGACTTAAACTGCGATGCCAGACTTTTGCGCCGCATACGGACTGAAACAGGACTGAAGTAGGACTAAAACAGGACTGAAGCAGGACTAAAACAGGACTAAAACAGGTCTAAAACCAGGACTAAATCAGTCTCAGTCCTGGTCTCAGTCCTGCTCTCAGTCCTGGTCTGGTCCTGGTTTTAGTCCTGGTCTCAGTCCTAGTCTCAGTCACGGTCTCAGTCGCGGTCTCGACCCGGTCTCAACCCGGTCCCCTCCCGGTCTCAGTCCTGATCACCAGTGTGGCAGGCGCAACTCCGGGCCTGTCCCGACACTCAGTCCTGGTTCAATCCTGGTTCAGTCCTGGTTCAGTCCTGGTTCAGTCCTGGTTCAGTCCATATGCTGCACAAAAATCCGGCATTGCAGTTTAAGCCACAGAAACGGGAACATTGTCCGTTTTTTTCCATTATTCAGTTAAACACAAAATCGAAAACTGAAAAAACAAATTATTATCTTTTTTTTTTCCATTTTGGTTTTGGAGACAAATAATGAAGAAAATAGTCGTTTCATTTTGTTTCAGTTGTTTAATTTTTCATTCATTTTCTTATTTTTGGTTTCATTTTGAAAAAACAAATGAACGAATGATACACAGTTTAGAAAGTAATTAAAAACACTGCATATAAAATAGTATGCAGTTTTAAAGGTGCACTGTGTAACTTTTCTGGTGGAGGGTCTGTCAAATGCTTTTCTTCATGAACATGTTATTGCTTTGTCTGGAATGTTTCACAGTATGGCATTAAACCTTTCTATCTTCACGGAGACCAAACCAGCTCAAGTTACAGGTCAGATCTGTGGAGAGGCGATCCCGCTCACAGTCAGAATGCCGGTTGACAAGCAGGTGACGGACCCCAAGAAAAAAGTTACATACATATAGCACCTTGAATGCTCCCTCTAAAAGTCCTAAAGCACCATGTTGGATGTTTTTTTTTAATGTTATATTCAAAAATCTTTAGTTTTATTGATTCATTTTTATGATTTGCAAGAAAGAAAATGCTAGTTACAGCCCCATTCACAACAATAAGGTGTCTAATGTCTGTAATGATTGAATAACCCCACAGCTTAAGTCAAGACACTACAAAATAAATGTCAGATGAAGTTCACTTTTATAGCGCTTTGGGGTTTTAGGGCTAGTTTTCATTCAGCATTTCCACATTTCCAAGATCTGGCCGAGTCATATCAGTCTTGTCCAAACGCATTTACTGTGTTGCCCAGACTCCTTTTATTGAACTAAATATAGCCTCACAATAAAAAGTCTTTCACATAAAAAAATAAAAAATCTGGAGTGGTTTTGTTCTTAGGAGAAGTCTGCCAAAGTCCATTCGATCCAAACTAAACAATACACTAAAGCACTTGTTTTGCTGCTGTTGGACACTTACAAAACTTTAAAGGTCTGTGGCATTTAAATAAAGAGGTTTTGTTGGGAAACTCATATCTTCCAAGCCCATGGAATATGTCTGGAGGGAGTGAGGGGATAGACAGAAGCGATGACGTCAACAACTGTCAATTTCACTTAAAACGGCTTTTTACTTTATGAGCTAACACATTACATCCACAACATGTCTTTATGCATGGGCTTCAGAATGATGAAAATTTACGACAGTTGTCATAGCGATTAACAACTCGAAACAAAATAGTATATCTGTTGTTGAACAGTCCTCATCATGTAAAAGGAAGTTGAAACGGATGGATACAAGTGCTATTTTGCTATATTCGTTGAGTTTGAAAATATTTTACACACTTTTACGAATTCAAAACTGTTAAAACAACAAGAAAAAAGTAAGCAGTATGTTTTATGTCAACTTCAAATACGAATTGTTTAGCTAGTTGTAGAGCTGCGATTATCAAACGATAGTTAGGACAATATATGGATTCCAGAATTGATCATATTTTTCGGAATATAAGTCGCACTTTTTTCATGGTTTGGGTGGTCCTGTGACTTATTCTCCGGTGTGACTTATATATTAAAAGTTTCACACTGACAGTCATGAGAGGGCACTCTAGGCCTGTGTGTCAGTATCTGCTACTCCTATTACTCCTGTACCACTGTCACTTTGCTCTACTGCACATGTCTCTGGCAAAAAAAGCCGCTGTCCTGCTGCAAGTAGTGAAATATTCAGCCAAAAAAGGTAATCGAGAAACAGAAAGAAAGTTTGGAGTGAGCGAGAAACTTGTGAGGGACTGGTGGAAAGCGAGCATGGAGAACACAGCTTCACGAGAACTGTGAAGGTGCGCCATGCAACTTTCCTGGAAGTCATTGGATGGATCGACAAAGCTTGGATTTCAGTGACAACTGAAACCATCCTGTCACCATTCAAAAATGCCAGAATAATTCTAACTGAAACTGATGCTGAGTTTGACGACAGCTACACAGAAGAGGAAGTGGCGCTCCATTGACCTCCGGAGGTCACGGAGTTGCTAAGAAGTGACACTGAGAATAAAGAATTCAATTGATTTAGTGATTTGGAGTGAGATGGAGAGTTTGGTAAACTTGTTGTTTTGTTGTTTATGCTATAATTATCTGAATAACTCTTCATATGTGATGTTAACATACCAGACATCTATTCATCCTCTTGTGCTCTGTTCTATTGTTATTACCATAACTTGCTTTTCAAGGCGAAATGTTGGTTCCTGGTCTCTGAGTGCGACTTAATAGTCCGGTGCGACTTATATATGTTTTTTTCTTCTTCATTATACATTCTTTGGCTGGTGCGACTACGGAGCGATTTATAGTCCAGAAAATATGGTACTCTGAAACTAGAGGATTCTGTTTGGGAAACTTGGCGTACTGTCTCTAGTGACTCTAGTGAAAACTTTGAAAAGAGACTGTGGACATGTTGTTATTAAAAGATACATGTTCCCTGATCAAAAACATACGTGGAGTTGCACTTTGCTACGTTGACATTTTGCCCAGATTGTTGCGTCATATGTAAAAATCCTTCTGTAGTTTTCAAGTCCATAAACCATCACCGGACTATTTGTTTATTTTCCCATTATTCATTCCTGTTGTTGACAGCAGAGCGCGCTCCAACACATAAATAACAATGGAGGTATAGTTAAAGTGTGTTATCACAATGTAGACATAAATTATGAATCATTTAGTATCAAAAAGCATGTTTAAAAGGGGATTAAAGCCACAAATCTGCATTATATGTGTCCATTAATGGTGGTTTATTATAGTGTATAAAAATGTCTATAAATGATGATTTAGACATGCTGATTGGATTGAGATGGAGACATACACAAATGACAAAGAGAGAGGTGTAGTAGCAGGATTTACCTGTGGGGGCGTTGTAGGACACAGTGACGTCTCCAATCAGGTCAGCAGGCGGATAGTGGCCATTTAGGAACGCAGAAAATGTAACTACAGTCGAAGAGCCAGCACCTGGAAAACATAAAAACAATAATCACAAATTTTGACAATTTTGTTGATGTAATATTAGTTAATTTGACAGTTATTTCTCATTGGGGAATTAAAGTTGAGGTCAGCTTTATTATCTGCGGAAATTTGTACTATGCATTTGGCTCATTCTTCTGCTGGAGAAACAATTTAGGAACAGTGCACCCATTCTGCTGTAAGTTTACCCTATTGTACATGTTTTAGGTTTATGACATGGGCAAAACATGTAAATTAAATCCAGAAAGGCATGAGAGTCGAACCCAGAACCTTCTTGCTTAGAGGAAAGAGGCCGCAATTTAGAATGATTGCAGATTATGTTTCAAACTGTACTGGAATTATGCGTAATCAGTTTTATTCCGTCCTTAAATACTGAAGTAAAATCCTTCAGATTATAGTGCTGAATAGATTTTACCAGTGGAAAGAAAAGCATAGGAAACAGCAGAGACCACACACTCACAGCGTCAGCATTTTCAAACTGTTGATAGAACAGGATACAGTAATACTGACCAGATCCGCTCAGGTTTAAACAGAGATCTGAGGGCACGGCTACAACTGGAGCTGAGGTGAGGAGAGAGAACTCACATCCAGCGACGCTAACATTCAAAGATATGTAGCATGTGAGGAGGGCGATGACTTGAAGCTTCCCTTTAAATATCCCAAAACCAACAAAGAGAAAGAGAAGCCGGAGAGGGGGAGATGGTATGGGAGTGAGTGGAGGGATATATTACAGCTAATGGCCTGGGCCGAAGTGCGTGCTGGAGTAATGGGCCGTGAGGAGCTCCCACTGTTACAGGTGACTGCAGACCAAGTATGTGTGCGCCTCTGGACAAGAACTGGTCATTTCAGATTGGAGCTGTATGTATGTAGGATTTGTGTGCTCTCAATAGGAGCAGTGAGGTAATGTGAGCGATTCCACTTAGGCAGATGGAAAGGATACTTCACTGATATCTTTAAGTACAGTGGAGGGTTTCAGGCCGTATTGACCATAATGAATATCTCAGGAAAAGGAGCAGGGGCAATGCAAAGGCGAGTGCACATCAATGTCAAGGAATACCACACACGTCAATCCTTGTACTTCAGCCGTGTGGCCTTCTTAAAGCACTAAATAAATTCACTTTTGCAAAGATTGGTGATGCAGGATTCTTTCTCATTTTAATAATGAAAATCTCAAAAACATAAAAAGTACATATTATCCCTATATAAAACAACAGGGCAGTGCATCATAACTGTGTTAAACATGCAATAACCCAATTGAGGCTGACAACGATATTGTAATTTTCAGATGCATAAAATGTTATTGACCCCAGAGGATCAGTTCTCAGAGCAGTTCACACATAAAAACAGATTTGAAAGAACATTTTTCAGAAAGCACAGTGAAACTAAGGTTTAGTACCCAAGCACACCCAATTAGAAAACTGCTTTTTATCAAAACAATTATGGAAAAATGAGTGAGAAAAAAAAGAGAATCAATGAGCAAAGATCTAACCTCTGTTAATCTGAGGTGAGATAATTTGATCTTGTTTGTAAATGATCGGTGATCTACGAGCTTCTTTGTTTCTCATGAGTCACTACAAAAACAAATCTGATTGCACAAACATGTTTGGTTCTGGCTGGAGATGCGTCGGAGGGAGTGGGGACCAGAGAGATATCTCTCTCTGTGTGTTTACAGGGAGATATCAGTCTGGATTCACCAGGCAACAAATGTCCTCATTACAAAAACAAAACAAAAACATGTAATGAAGGAAGGACTACAGTTTGTTTTGGATTCACAAAGAGACCACTGATCTACCTGAACCTCTGTAATCCAACTGAAGATCTGTTTTTACCTTTGTACAAATAGGATGAGCTCATGACTGGACTTTTTATTTCTCTAACCTGTGCAGTCCAAATGCATCCCACAGACCCGCCGAGGGCTAAATGAACCTCAGTCTGAAGAGAGACAGAGCAGCAGCACCTGAGATGGATGAGAGCAGATAAAAGGAGACGATGACACCACCTCTTACTCATCCAAGAGAGAAGATGGAAGCCATAGACACAGAGAAAAGTCCTTCTCAACGCACTGTCAGATGCTTTGACAAAGTAGACAATCCATATTAGCAAATGTTCATGTTCTCTTCATTAAATCTTCTACGTGGTTTGGGCTGCAAGAGTAATTGCAATAGTACCACAATTTCGTCCACAAACAACAAAAAAACTCTTATTCTGCATACAAAACAGCTAAGTTTTTCACTATATTTTTGAGCAGTAAAACCCCTGTAATTGAATAAATGCAACATAGATGAGCTTAATGCCATAGCGTGGAACCTTTCAAACCAGCAACAGAGTCACCAGAAGCACCTCCAGTAACAACTGTCCAATCCCACAGCGCAGAACCACATTTGGACAGACAGCTTTTTCATATCAATATTCTAAACTATGGAAACTCACAATCCTCTTGAACTAAAGCGCAGAACAGAGCTTAAGCTGTTCAAGTCTCAAGTCTCAGTTAAAAACAAACCAGAGATGTAACCACCAGTAAATATTGTACTGTGTGTGTGAATGTGGGGATGTCTGAAATGTGAAACTGCACTGTTGTAAGAATGTGTTTGCAGATTGTGCTTTTAAACTGTTTTGAAGTGTTTATTGTAGAGAAAAGACAAAACCGGGACAGAGGTTGAGAATTAGTACTCGCCACACACACTATATTCTGTGACTATGTATGACTGCACTGTCCTTTTAAACATAAATCACTAATCTAATTTTTTTTTTATTCCTAACCTACCGCACTATTCTGTCTTCCCGTCTGTCAGCGCGAGGCTTTTAACCCTTTGGCCCCCGGGTCAGAGTGGTCAGACTGGTTTAAGTGCTCTAAGTGTTCCCAGGCCCATTAGAAGTAACAAACAACGCCAAGAGGAGACACTGAATAATCCTCTAAACCATCCATCCGTTCTGCTCCTCTGTTCTTCTGAGCTTTTCATCATTTGGTGTGGGCCATCTGCAAAAAGCTTTATCTGTCTGGACGTGAGCTACAGGTAAGAGAGGTTAGTGTTTGAAAGTGCATTAACCTTAACTAAATTATGAAATCAAAAATTAATAATGAGGAAAAAAAAATAATTTGAGAGACACAACATTTGGATGAATATATTAGGTGATATTAACTATTAAACCATGTTATAATGCTGTTACCTCCTCAAAAACAAAGTTGTGTTTTGTTTCATTCACACATGTTTGATGTGGAAACAACTTTAAAACATCGATCAGAAAATAGCAAAATATGGGTACTTTAAAGATGATGTACCATACTGTTTTGTTTGTATTTGAGCAATTTTTTTTTTTTTTACCCAAGTACAGGTACCTTACCGGTCAAAAGCTTTTGAGCACCCTAATTTTTCCAGTTATTTATTGCAATTTGTCGTGCAAGTCCAATGAAGAGCTTGAAATGGTACAAAGGTAAGAACTGAACAGACAGAGGTTAAAAAAAAAGAAAGAAAAAGGTACAAAACACAAGTCCAAGCTCTGCCAAAACTACCTCAAGAAAAAAGAACAAGATGGTGAACTTGAAAACATGGAGTGCCCAGCACAGTCTCCAGACTTAAACCTCATCGAGATGGTTTGGGATGAACTGGACAGAAGAGTAAAGCAACCTACAAGTGCCACACATTTATGGGAACTTCTGCAACAGACTTGGGAAGAACTTTCTGAATATTTGATTTCTATTGCAAAAAGAATGCCACGAGTGTGTTCAACTGGAGGACACTTTCATGAATTAAAAGTAGAATACATTTTGGTCAACAGTAAACAGTAAAAAACTGGAAAAAAGTGTGGTGTTCGAAAACTCTTGACCAGTAGTGTATATTTCATAAGTAGCTGCTGAAGTCAAAACAAGTCAGCTTTGTACTGTCTGCATCTAATGCATCATTTTATTTTATTTTATTTTTATTTGGTCAATAGGAAGTGTGCGGTTAGCGTGCTAGTTGTTGTTAGCATTACCGTGACGGCAAACTCCACTCTGGCCTATAAAAGTTGTGTACACCGCTAATAAACACATAGTGGTGAATAATTAGGATGCATGAATGCATAAGGTAAGTGACGAATAAGTATGGACCACTGCAAACTGAACTTGTTCTGTTTTTCACGTTTTAAGACAGTAAAAACCCAGTACAGTGCCTTTAAATCCGTATTCTAACGTTTGAGCTGTAGTTGGTTGAATCATTCCCATCTATGACACATTGTTGATACCACAACTACTGGTGTTTAATTGGGCTATTTTTTTTTTTTTACAAAATGGTTCACTTTAAAAAATATATATATATATATATTCTACTTTTGGGTTACTGTAGCAGTGTTATAAAACTTTATCTTTATTCTTTATTAACTTTATCTTTTCCAATATTATATATATAGTACTTCAAACATGTTATGGTACCCTCCAGGTACAAGCATGTGTGTGTCTGTGAGACCCTTGGGTGCAGGCCGCTGTAGAGACTGTTCAGTGTTCTCCGGCACATTAACCCATTAACACCTGTGCCAACCAAAACAGACCATACAAAGAAAACGCCATTCTGCCTGCCGCTGCCGATGCGCTCACTTAACTCCCTCTCGCCTTTACCTTTCTGTCACCCCTGGATTTCCATGATTCTACACGGACTATACATTCTCCAAAAAGATTGCCTGCCCATTTAAGGGTACATAGAATGGTTTCCATACTGTGCCACTGTATCCGAGGCATTACAGAGGCATTTCTTTGTGATCCATTCATACATTCTAAGTGCTGGTTTAAAGTTACATCTGCATGAAAGCCCACCTTGCTCAACAAACTCTCAACCACTACATCATTCCTGGACAGTTATATTTAGTTAATGATTACAATAATAAAAGGTAGAGTATAATTTATAGATTTTTCTTTGTTCTTTATAGAAATACAAGTTATAACCACAAACAGTCAACAACCAAGGCGTCTCTCAGGACTAACAAAAAAAAGTTATTGCCATTCTGCACCTCTGGCCTTGCACACCACTACAATTCACTCTTTCACACTATGTTCACAGGCATGACTGAAGTGTCTTGCCCAGTGACACCAGAACCAACTTTCAAGCCAATCCAGTGGCACCCATGAGGATTTTAAAATCTTGACGTGATATAAAGTGTGCAGACCACAGACATTAGGACAGCCACACCACTCTCAACTTGCTGCATGCAGAGGACAGAGCAAGAGTCACGTGATATCATCAGATTGAAAATATGAGGTGAGCAGTGTATCTCCATGTGCTCTTGTTCACAGCAAATATTTAACTAAAAGGAGAAACCCATGTGGATTAAAGACTGCTTGTAACAACCACAGACCCTGCAGTGTGATCTGAAGGTCCCTGTTACAGTCATTATAGCAATTATGATAAACGTTTGCACAAACTCAGTGTCTGTGTCTTACTTTATTTCTACACTATAAGAGCTGTCACTAGGCAACAGGTGCCTGGTGCAGTTTGGCTGCTCTGATTGGCTGTTGTTAAGTTTATCATGTGAAATTTCTACATGTTGGAACCTTACGATTTGAGGTTTTGGAGCTGTGATCTGACAAATTCTGACAAAAGTTGTAGAAGAATCGCCCTGACCTCACAGACATGAGCAGCACCACCATGAGTCATTGCTTACAAGAAGCCGACCATACTGAGTACACAAGTACTACCTGAGCTCCTATTGTCACTGTTAGTTTAACTGGATATTCATATTCAAGAATTCCAAACACCACTTTGTTATCCAGCCAACAGTAAAGACTCAAGAAGAGACTGTGTAGTCATCTGTTTATCCAAAACAGACAAATCCGTGCTTGAAATGACCAGCACACAAAACAATGTGCTCAGTTGTACTGTCATAATCCCTCAAATTATACTCAGTCACAAGTGGGTCGTGAAAGAGCCGTGACTGAGCCACAAATTAACTGAGTGCAAAACAATGTTCTTAATTACATGCTCTTTGTCACAATTTTATTGTTACCCCCACCCCACCTCAGAGCAGGGCTGTCCCAGTTTTACATTTTGAAAATCTGGTCCCTTTCTTTAGAATGGTCTTGATCTAAATCAGAACTGAGATCAAATGATCAGATTAAACAAACTTCTATTCATTTGCATCAAAAATTACATCAAATTAAAAGATTTTTGTATTGTGACACTAAAAACACTAAACACTAAAGCACAGCAACTTCCACTCTGTAATTATGTTAGTATGATATAACTGTGTATGATATAACTGCAAGAATAAATCCAGTTGTGTTTCAAGAGCCCCTAAATTACCAGCCAACTCCATTGTGGCGGACTTGTGTGTGGTTGGTGCCGATTGTATCCTGGGGGCTCAGGTTAAAGCGTTTTGACAGCTCAGGTTATACACACTACTGTTTGCGTGAGGTCGGAGGTCAAGAGGGCTGCAGATGGGGATCTCTGCCACACAAGGCGTCGTGAATGGTGCGTGGAGGGTCCCTGTGATCTGGCCCCGGCTCCACTTTCCTGCCCATGTGCAAATAATAGAAGGGGCTGAACGTTGAGAGACAAAACAAATCCGGAAAGGTAAATTTGTCAGTGGCATTCCAGGTCTGCTCCTGCTTTTACCTGCCTGTGTGTGAGAGAGAGAGGAGGTAAACAGGGGAATAAGAGGTGACCATTAGAACAGAGCGTTAAGGTAACAACGCATTAACCTCTGACACTGTGCGGGTCAGGGCTGGGGTCATTCTGGGCATGTGAAAGTGTGTTAACCTAAAGTCCAACTAGAGGTCTAAGAAAATGACTAATACGTATGGTTAGAACTATATGAATTGTTTATTGTTAGATAGGGAGATAATGATTTTGAATGGATATACAAAGTGAAAATATTGGACCCTGGATCGTCAACTGGCTGCAAGAGAGATGTTTATGCTTTAGTTTGGAATGGTACTGGTAGATAGAGACAGGCACAACCAACAAAAATTGTGACTGCCTGCTGGGTCCAAACACAAACTCTGCAAAAGAAGAAAGCGCTCCACACTGCAGTTTTTTGAAGCTCCCAAATTTTATTTCAGAATCACACCACCAATCTGTGGGCCAGTGGATCTGACTGTTCTACGTATGATGTTTATGTTGAGAGCGGGATTCGAACTGCCAACCTTCGAATCAGTGGACAAGCACAAATACAAGACATTGCCTAAAGCAGGCTGTGTGTTATGGGTGTTGAAAGAATAATTACCTATACTAATAAAAAATAATAATAATAATAAAATAGATTCAAACCAAATCAAAACTAGATTTAAAAAGAAAAAAATACAATTAGGACAAACTTTACCTTCCCCTCTTTTCTGCTTCACTCGAGGAAAAACTAAAACTAAAACCTCATAAAATTTGAGAGCTTCAAAGAACTGCAGTTCTCTTTCTTCTTTATCACAATTTTAGTTTGAAATTGTCAAATTTTTTTTATACAGTACTTTTCCTGTAAGGCAACACTCACCTATTCACACGCTTATATATATTAATATGCACCAGTGTATGTAGACACTGGCAGCAAGGTGGGGTAAGTAGGACACAACAGCAGCACTCATCTCTCGAAGCAGGAATCACACCGTGTCAGTCTGTGGAATCTTATGATGTTTATGTCGAGAGCAGGATTTGAACTGCCAACCTTCTAGTCAGTGGACAAACACAAACCAACTGAGCTTCTGTCGCCCTAAGTCAAATATGATACACTGTTATGGGTGAAAAAATAATGACCTATACTAATTTTTAAAAAATAGATTCAAATGAAATCAAAACTAGATTTAATTAAAAACAAAAAAATACAATTAGGACAAACTTTAATGCCCCAAAGAGTTGCAGCATCTATATTAAAACCACTTTAAGATCACAAAATAATATTAAAAATGTATTTTGGTGTTGAAAATTAAATTGTGTTTTAGTTTGGAAATTGACTGGTCAACTGATCAACATCGTGTGTAAAAATGTATTATCATGTCAATATATGTGCTGCATAAAATAAAGAAAGTTATGTTCCTCTAAGTTCATATGTATCTCAAAAACATAATTTGAACCAACCACATGTTCAAATGACGAAAAATAAATTGAGTCATTTTTTCCTTTGGCCTTTATCACTTTGTACAATAATTCATAATTTGACGTACATTGTGCAAACTCATTTAGTGTGTTTTTGAAATAGGCAGTTAAAAATAAGTATTACGTTAGAGCCAAACCTCACGTCTGAACCTCTAATATAGATATCTACCGCTTTGTACAGCCTTTATTAAAACATCCTTTTACAAATTTCACCTATGAGCCTTTTACAACACATTTCATAAAACAGCTGGAATGTACTTTTGAGGAATTTTATCCAAAAGTTCCAAACAGTAAAAACTGAAAGACGGAAATAAAACCATAAGTACGCGGGCATGAGAAGAGTCAGGGGAAGGTGGCGGGGAGGAGGCAGGCACGCGGGCAGGGCAGCGGGCACGGCAGGCCCAGAGCGCCAGAACAAAGGAGCCAGTGTGTAGCGGCTGGGGGATTGAGTCGCCATCTGAGACGAATAAAGACTTGAACAACAATAAAAGTCAGCACGGCGCTACCTCCCCTCCTCTCTCTCGTCTCCCTCCTGCCTCCTGGCCTGCGCCCTTCACACATTACGCTGCATGTGTGAACACAAAAACACAGTAGTTACCACTTGTTTGCTTGGTAACAATAATCGGCCATGTTTTTTTCTTTTCTCACGAAGTTTAACTGGAGTTGACGTTCACAATAAAACACAAAGCCAGATACTCATTTGAAATGTGCGGAAGCAAATGGGAGTTTAGAATCAAAGACACATGGCGGGATTAACTGGGAAACACAACACGGGTTTTGACGTGATAAAGGCGCATTTTTTCCCCGTGCAAAAGTCTGTCAATTTGGGTGCCTCTCTGTTTCATATTGGCACCAATGCTTCACTTTTATAAAATCATCAAATAGGTAAATGACAGCTGACAGCATAGGAAAGAAAAATATTGAAAACAGTGTCATATGAGATAACAAAATTGCAATCCTCAAACTATTATGGAAAGCTTTTGTATCTCTGTCTCTGGTGTCTACGAAATGACTTAATATAAGGAAATATAAGGAAAATATATGAATTATGAAAATAGTGAAAACTTTTTGATTGGAGGTCCGTCACCTGCTTGTTTCAATAGATATGTCATTGCTCTGCCTGGAATGTTCGACAGTATGCACATTAATACTGCCTATTGGTTGACTCTAACCAGCCTGTTTAAGCTCATTTGGCATTAAAAAATAAACATATTTTATAATGTTACCTCACGCATGGACTAAAGCTGCGTTACTTTTATTTTAGACATTAATGACATTTTTTGTAAGGCCTCAATTTTTCATTGCTTAGTCATAACATCAACTTTTACCAGTCTTACCAGTGCGCCAAAACAATGCTATTTTACTGTTTTTTATAAAGAAATTCAATTAATATTATGCAGAATTAAGTTAAGCTATTTTGGTTTCTCATGTGCCCCTGTGGAAAAAATAATTGCCCACCCATGAGCTCTACCTTACATTTATTCAGTTACAGCTGGTTTTATAGCTTAAAAATACCTAGAAAAACTGACATTCTGACTGTGAGCAGGAGTGCCTCTCCACAGATCTGACCTATAACTTGGTCTGGAGTGTTTCACAGTATAGTATTAAACCTTTCTATCAAAATGGAGACGAAATCAGACCAAGCAGCTCCATGGAGAAAAGCATTTGACGGACCCTCAGTCCACCTTTAATAATAATCCATGTCTTTGATAAACTTACTTGTAACAGAAAACTGAAAGTACATTGTATTTGTAATCAGGAACGGGATGGGATTAAATAAATTATACTATTTCCCACTCCTTTTTGGGCATGTAAACTTACAGCTCTGTCACCTTTGTATAATATCTATCATTTTCTTATGTTTTATAGTTTGCATTTTTAAAATAAATTCATCCATTGTCCTTTTTATGATGATTATAATATTGTCTTGTGTATTGTATAAGCAGCAGCACTTGAGGTCAAATTGTGTACATTCTACACGAAATTATGAAGTGTTTTATTATCTGAGAATCAGGAAGTGCTGGGTTAGCATGCTAGTTGATGTCATGGTGCTACTCTAGAATATGAAAGCTATTAAAAGTGCTTATAAACTTATCACAGTGAATAATTAGAGTGCTCTGAATGCAGAAGGTAAGTGAGGAAAAACTTCAGACCATTACAGACCATTTTAAAACTAGTTTTCTTAAAGGTGCATTTTTTTGTAACTTTTTTGGTTGGGGGACTGTTACTTGCTTGTTTCTCTGGTTATGTCATTGCTCTGCCTGGAATGTTCTACACTATTCAATTACAGGTGGTTTTATAGCTCAGAAATTCCTAGAAAATCAGGCTTTCTGACTGTGAGCGAGATTGCCTCTCCACAGATCTGACCTGTAACTTGGTTTGGTTTGGTCTTTAATAACAGTTCCTTTTTAAATCTGAACATCAGCACCATGAGCCCCTGACCAGCCACTTGGACACAACAGTCACAGAGCGGTGTTTTTTGTTGTATTCTTGTCTGTAGGCTCGACCATTCACAGTCGCCATCCTGCCCTCAAGTCTGACTCACAATTCACTGCATCTGCATAAATACTTAAGACTAGGCTTAATTCCATGTACAACACAACTACATCCTCCTCCATCCATTACCGCGGATGCCATTTTAATATTCTGTAATTTCTGCAAAAATATCTTCCAAGTCTTAATTTTTGCTCATGGCCTTGATTAATGATTTTTTCCTTCATATTTTTCAATTTTAAGTGTGGACGTGGAAAATCTGGCCGGGGAGGGGTCACGGAAAGGTCAAACGTATTTCGCAGAGCATTCAGGGACATGGGTGGAGGCTGAAAATTGAAATGCAAAATGAATGATGAATGAAAACATAACTGCTTTTACAATTACCTCATGGCGTGTCGCTTAAGGACTTGAATGAATGAAATCACTTCTTTGTTGAATATTTGACTGTGTGGTAAAACATGCAGCCTGGCAGGCGATCGCTCTATTTTCTATACACAGGGATAGCGGTTTGGTTCATAGACTTAAGGCCGCCACACACTACAGGAGAATTTGCCCGATTTTGGCTGTGATTTTCTTCTCTCTGAGTTCGGGGAGGCGTGACTCGACTTTGTGTCTTCGTGTGCGATTCTGAAGCTGCCGCGCTCTTCATGTGTGTGGTGTCACTGTCAGATCGTAACCGCCAAACATCAGCAATGGTACAGTGACAGCCAATAAAACAGAGGCATCGGGGCAGAGGAGTGACGGACACAGAGACGCAAGATATAAACTCGGGATAGGGCGAAAATAACAAGGAGACTTTATCACTCACCTTTCGTAAAGTGGTAAATTTAAAGTGCAGCATCTTACCCACATTACCCATAGAAATTGTCCTCCACAAATAATGACATCCAGATGACAAAACCGCTCTATTAATCCAGTTTGAGGCGTTCTTTGAAAGTAAAAAGGTGAGAGTAGTTCCTCACATGTGTCTGTTTACATCCACACAGCGCACGGCTCGAGGTGAAGCTGCAGATTGGCGATAGTGACTCTACTTCCTGTGTACTGTATTGCCAATCTTTTATCCTTTACAAATCATGTATTACACCACATTTCACAAATAATACTAACACAGTTTTGACTTGTGTCTAAACTAAAACTGCAGTGCTCTGACCTTTTGAACACTTAAGAGTCTCAGAGCGAGTGGTTTTACTGCAGACAGGAAACAGCTGACACGATTGTGCTCACAACTTTGCAGCCTGTGGTTCGCAGACATATCCCGCAGCAGTCTTTGTGATTGGAGATTTTAAGTCTAATAAGATTCTCCTCGTGTCTGTGGTGTGCGCTTTTTTTCCATAGGTTTAAAAATAGTTTAAGACCGAAACATCCTGTAGTGTGTTGCGGCCTTAAGGGACTTATAGCGGCTAATTTCAAGACAGGGCCCATATTTGGAAATTCAGACCACAATCAGAAAGCGTATTAGGAAGAGGTTGTAGGGACTCCTCCTTCCTGCCCACACTGTTATTTTGGCTTGGGGCGGGCCCTTAACATCAATCTGTGACAGCTGTCAATCAAACTAAGGATGCACCATTACCGATACTGGTATTAGATATTGGCGCAAATCCAAAAAGTGGAGCTGGATCAGTATTGGTTCAATGATAAAATAATGTTTAAACTTTTATTCATGCATTACTTCAGGATAAACAACAAAACTGGACCAACTTTGTAACAAGTAAACTGTAATAAATTAACTAAAAAAAGGCATTCCTAGTTCATTCTCTGGTATCGGCACATACTTAAAACTAAAAGGTGCAGTATGTAACTTTTAGGTTGGGGGGTCCGTCACCTGCTTGTTTCTATGGATATGTCATTGCTATGCCTGGAATGTTAAACAGTATAACATTAAACAGCTCTAATTTACATTTACAAAATTACAGGTGGTTTTATAGCTCAAAATTACCAAGAAAAACACGTATTCTGATTGTGAGCTGGGTCGTGTCTCCACAGATCTGACCTGTAACTTGGTCTGGTTTGGTCTCCATGGATATCTTTCTATCAGAATGGCAAACCTTTCTATCTCCAAGATAGAAAGGTTTGCCATGCTGTGAAACATTCCAGGCAAAGCAATAACATCTCCATGGAGACAAGCATTAGATGGACCCTCCACCAAAAAAAGTTGCACAATGCACCTTTAAGTATTAATATCTGTACTGGAGCTGAAAAGGCCAGATCCTTAAACCAAACCTGACACATGGTTGGTTTGTTATTCATGTTCATATCCTGATTTATGGACAAAATAGCAAAATAAAAATATCATGGATCATGTAAAGTGGTTTAAAACAAACACTGTAAGACCAAAATGACGAGCTCAACAGCAGCAGTTACTCTGAATAGAAAGACAGAGCCAGACCTCAATGGAACCACTTCGCACCCATTTATATATACAGTGAATGGTCTGGTCACCACTCCCTCCATCATGTAATCAGGTTTGTTTGTTTCAGTGATGCATGAGAAGCAAAGGAGCTCTCTGGTCATCCATCAGTTTGAACAAAATTAGTTTGAGTTTAGTGCTTTGCTCATTGATTTTACTGAAAAGTGCGATGTTTTCAGTCCCCAGCTATGTTGTTTTAGCTTCCTGTTTTCCTCATAAGCAGTCATATTTGTTTTTGATACAGATGGACCATACATGTAGCCCGATTTATCAGTCTGACCTTGCAGTAGGATTCGTTATCTGGACAGTAGGCGGGTACTTTTTTTCATTTAACCAATCGCTGTTATTTGGTCATGACGTATGTAACGCGCCGCTAACGGGGCTAACTGATATATTAAGCTTTTCCCAAATCCCGTTGGAAGAAGGGCAATAACGTCTTTCCCCTTGATAAAATTCACCAAACATTCTCTTTGTTCGAGCTTTAAATCAATCTCAGGAATCGTTGCCAACACAGAATGTATGGCTCTTCGCTGATTGGCTGGTGCCCGAACTCACACTTACGGAGTTTTTGCAAACCGTCTAGTGTATTCCGATTCCTGACCTAGTCGCTGGAGGGAAGTGAAATTGAGCAGAGGCACAAGGTGGCACCAACCTGGCTAACCATACATGTCTCTGAGCTGTCAATCATGTCCCTCTGAATTCTGATGACCAGACTCTTCTTAAAGGTGCATTGTGTATCTTTTCTGGTGGAGGGCCTGTCCCGTGTGTTATTCCTTTGTCTGGAATATTTCACAATATGGCATTAAACCTTTCTGTAACCATGGAGACCAAACCAGGACAAGCTGCTGGTCAGATCTGTGGAGAGGCAGCCCCGCTCACAGTCAGAATGCCTGTTTTTCGGGGTATTTTTGAGCTATAAAACCACCTGTAATTGACTAAATGTAAGGTAGAGCTGTTTAATGTCATACTGCAGAACATTCCAAGTAGACTAATGACGTATCCATAGAAACAAGCAGGTGACGGACCCCCAACCAAAAAGTTACACAGTGCACTTTTAAAGAATAGAAGAAGGGTGCACTCAGGATCCCAGGCAATAAAACATGTGCTTGCAATCTTCCCTACGGCTAAATTTAGAAGTATTTACATAACTCATAATGTGTTGTGGTGAGAGTTATTGTATAATGGTGGCACTGCACAGATGTTAATGCGTTTCATGTGAAAGTGACCGCTACCTAAACCTGTCTAAACAAAGGGGCTCTTTAGTGGTGCAAATGTGACAGTGCAGTGACTCACAGCCTCTGGTCCTCAAAATAAACAGTGGAACGTGCCAGCGACCAAAATGGTGGTTTTCTGTAGCTCCTCTCTGTTCCTCAATTCAGATTTTTTGATTAGGATCAGAACTATTTTCTTAAACATTGAGGTCTGCGACTTTTACTTTTACTGCAAAATTAGAAACATGGCCTTCAGTGAGTAGTAAGTAGTGATTTTAGATTTGGTATGGTCGATTTAGCTGGTTTTCGGGTGAAGGATAATTTGAATGTTAGCAGTAAAGTAAATATTGTAATGGCAATGTATCTGTCATTGGCTGACGTAATTTGATCTGAGATTTTTTTTTTTTTTACTTTTTTTTTTTTTTTTTTACAGTTGCTTCTTAAAGTTTCTCACAAATAAAAACTAATAAATAAACCAGAAAAAAAAATCTTAACAGAGCTTACTGCTTTGGTCCATAGAGGCTATGGTAAAAAGTATAGGCTGTATGTACTATAAGCGGAAATAGCTAACCTGATAGCTGCTCTTCAAATAGGAAGTGGGCATGGGCCCGCTTCAGGCTCCATCGACTCTGGCTCCAATTCACTTTGTTAGGTGTCTTTTTTCCCCCATGGTCACCGAAGCTGTTAGTAACAGGTCTGAATGGCAGTGTTGCAAAGCGCTTGCTCCCTGCTAAACCAGTGACGAAGGCAGGAGGGGGCATTACCTTCAGCATCCTCGCTCCGGATTGGCTCTTTGGTTGCTATAGTACTCGTGTTCGGTACATGCACCCCAGATTTCGGACTTCCAGTCATCACGCAATGCATACTGGGAAGGATCCTCCGAAAAAGTGATCGTCAAACTACCATGTTTGATTTCCCAGTGAGATGCGTCTGTTGTCAAAGCCGATCTTTTCAATTCTTTTGAACCATATCGCTATTGTTTCTGGTTCTGATATTGTCATGTTTTAGTTATAGGATTCGGACATTGTAATTATGTGGTCGTTGAATGTCCTAATAGCGAAAAACGGACTTCGGAAGTTTGCAAACTCCATAACTGCAAAAGGGAATCAGATCTATGTGGAGCGTGGTTCTTGAATTGAAAAGATCGGCTTTCACAATAGACGTATCCCACTGGGAAATCAAACATAGCGATTTGATGCTCACTTTTTTGGAGGTTCCTTCCCAGTATTCATTGCGCGATGACCAGAAGTCCGAAATTCAGGATGCATTATTCCAAATATAGAACTTGGCTCCAAATTTGCAGCTATAACTTATAGCCTCGACGAGCTTCACTTGACTGGATTCAAACGCTATGGGTGAAGGCACATTCCCTTAGTCCACTTCTTTATACAGTCTATGGGTTAAAGAAATTATAAGCAGAAGTTGGAAGACGAAGCCGCAGTGCTTGGGTGGATTTTGTTTTTAGTTCTTGAGAGGAGCAACATCACGGCATACCTTGTTACAAAAATAGGAAAATTAAAAGAGACATGTTATGCAAAATGACCTTGGACTGTTCCCTTAATTTACTCAGAGTTGTGTTGAGATTCGATCATGCATGTTTGAGAAGTCCTGTAAAATTTCAGCTTTCACCTACCCCCTAACCCACTACCATATACTAACTTGTGCTTATTCAAAAATTCATACACAAAGGCTTCAAAAATGTTGTGCAGCAATTTTTCAAAAGTAAAAACATGAATGAAAATCCACAACTTTTTTTTTTTTTTTTTTTGCAACAAAATGTTAAATAATAAACTGTTAATAATAACTTATGTTATAACTCATTACAAAGTACTAGATAAAAGAAATGTCTTCTTAAAAAAAAAAAAAAAGTAGACTGCTTCTGGAATGTTCTGGTATTTTTTAAGTATTCCATTTTAACAAAGCAATTATATAAAGTGTCAGATGCGATACAGATGTTTCCTGTGGTTTATGACTTTATTTAATTTATTTTTATTTTTTGTGTGGAAGCCATTTGGCCAATCTATTATTACTGGACATTTTTATTATGGATTTATGTGTATTTTATGATTTTAATAGTCATTTTCCCGTAGTTCATAAGAGGAAGGTTGTGAGAGTCACTATAATATTTTTGGATTTGATATTGAATTGAATCTTGATATTTTTTATGACTACATATCGACACAGATCTGCTTGTATGCAAACACCTCACAGCCACAGTAACAGATTAAAACCAGATGTTCCAGGATGCAATTCATACTTCTAAACACAACAAAGTAATGAACGGAGCAAGCAGCATAAACTCGCCCATAAAAGTCTAATCTGAACCACATGAATTATGAAATATTAACACACGGAAGACGTTTACAGGAAATGTTTGTGTGTAGTGGATTACGCCCCATCCCGTTTTCATTACAAGTGGAAGGGTCGTGCGGAGTAAATGCACCGGGGTAAGAATTTGCAGTGGTAAAGAGCTTTTTTGACGTGAACTATCCTTTAGTCACGTGATACAACACTTACTCCATACAACTGTACAACAACTCACTCTTATATAACAGATAATACTCCCTACAACTGTACAACAACTCACCCTTATGTAATAGATAATACTCCCTACAACTGTACAACAACTTACCCTTATATAATATAATACTCCCTACAACTGTACAACTCACCCTTATGTGACAGATAATGCTCCCTACAGCTGTAGAACAACTCACCCTTATGTAATACTCCATACAATTGTACAACAACTCAGCCTTATGTCCTATAATACTCCCTACAACTGTACAACAATTTAGCCTTATGTAATATAATACTCCACACAACTGTAAAACAACTCACCCTTATGTAATAGATAATACTCCCTACAACTGTACAAAAACTCACCCTTATGTAATATAATACTCCCTACAACTGTACAACTCACCCTTATGTGACAGATAATACTCCCTACAGCTGTAGAACAACTCACCCTTATGTAATACTCCATACAACTGTACAACAACTCAGCCTTATGTCCTATAATACTCCCTACAACTGTACAACAATTTAGCTTTATGTAATATAATACTCCACACAACTGTAAAACAACTCACCCTTATGTAATATAATACTCCCTACAACTGTACAAAAACTCACCCTTATGTAATATAATACTCCCTACAACTGTACAACTCACCCTTATGTGACAGATAATGCTCCCTACAGCTGTAGAACAACTCACCCTTATGTAATACTCCATACAACTGTACAACAACTCAGCCTTATGTCTTATAATACTCCCTACAACTGTACAAAAACTCACCCTTATGTAACAGATAATACTTCCTACAGCTGTACAGCAACTTACCCTTATGTAACAGATAATATTTTGATTTATACATATACATTTATATAATTATGCCTTATTTGACTCAAGTCTCTGGCTATGTTTGCTACTTATTTAGAATTTATTATAGCATTTATATACTGTATATTTGTTTCTCTTTGTTAATACAATATATTGTGACAGGTGAGCTACTGTGTCCAAATAATTTCACTTGTGTATCAATCAGTTCAATCAGTATCAGTTTAGTTTGTGTATCAATAAAGTCTAAGTCAAGATTACATAGACCTGTCACGATAACAGATGAAAAGTGATATATTGCTACAGAAAATGCATCGAGATAAGAATTTGTGGTGGTAAAGAGCTTTATGTTTTTTGTCATGAATCATGGTTTAGTCTGAGTACTCTGTGGTCAGCTCAGTTCGAGGCTCACAACAAATGGAGGTTTTTCCCAAGCGAGAGAGAATGACGCTCACATCTTGAAATCATAAATCCAAAATCCGTAGTGTTCTCGTCTAAAGATGCAGGAACAACTTCTGAGTGTGATCGATGATACTCTCCACAAACCCTGGGAACATTTAGGATCGTGCATGGATCGCTTTGGATGCTTCAAGAATGCCGGATGATTGACAGAATTAATGTAATCAATATGTCAGGGGATGTTTCTATACCGTACGTCTGGTCTACTTTCGAAACTAAAAACAAGTTAATGTGGAACTCCCAATTCGAGCATAAATTACGGCAATCTTTTGACATAGGGCTGGAGCTACAAGTCTTGAGTAAATGGTTTGTATTAGACTGACTATAAATTTTAACAAATGGTGCTCTAAGTTAAAAGCAGAAGGTAGAATATGATTTGCAATTAGAATAGTGAAAAGGCCTTCAAAGAAACCAGAACATACATTTTGGATAGTTTCATATTCTTGAAATATTATAACATTCTTCTTTTCAGATATTGAACATTGTGAGATGATACTGCCCATGGGCCTTATTGAACAGGTTAAGTCTGACATGTGGGTGAAAAATGTCGAGAGATATTCAGCAAATTCTCAGAGCCAGGAATTATGCTCACAACATTGAGGCCAGAATAAAACCTGGGACAGCCTAGACCATTGTTTCCCAAAGACTAGGTCAGGTGGGTCGCAAGAGATGTTTTTTTGAGTCACCTTGTCATGATCTACATGTAGGTCTGCAATAAACAGTCCTGAAACATGAGATTTTCTGTTCTCACAAAAATGAAGACAAAGCACTGAAACAGACTGAATGCTGCGCCTGATCTGCTGCTGCGCTCTCCTCCTGACTGGAACACGCTACAAAAATGCAGACAGACCCACCTATCTCATTAGAAATGTTGCAATGTTAAGGCATGTTTGGTATAATTTCTAATCTTTTTGTAAATTATTTTATTGACTATTTTGTTCCAGTATTGCTGGTCCAATTGAATGTTTAAAAGAAAAAGAAATGGGCTACATTTAATGTTCAAATAGGCGACTTATAGATCCTTTTATTACTGGTTCAATGACTGTTTTTCATTGTTTAATACGTGAGTAATACTAATTGTTCAGAGAGACATGATCATTCAGTCAACAATAAAATATTCTCATTAATGTTCAATAATGGTCAAATCCACCTTCATTTTGTGATTTATGAATAATGTCTATTGACTTGGGTCGCAAAGGTTGGTGACTTTTAAAAGTTTTGGAAACACTGGCCTAGACCACAAGACTATGGTGCCGAATGCTGCATTTATGTTTGGAAGGAACCGACATGTGAGCTTGCACAGGTTGTTAGGTTGTTAGACACATGTTAGATTTAAATAGAGGGAATTATGCAAAATCAACTTTTTTGGAGCTTTTTAACATATTGTAGCACTGTTCCCTCGTCAAAACCATGCCCGAAGAAGGTTGAGATGTCATCTTTGTATGTTTGAGTAATGTAGCCTATCCCAGGTCCTATTCAAACCTTCTTTACGGTTAGCTATAAGATTCTATCCAAGGCTCAGCCCACAAGTCTATTTCACCCATGCTCCCACACAGCAAATGATACAAAACAATAAACTACAACTTAACAAACCTGATGCGATGTGCAATAGTTTCATTAGCGAAATGTAAATTGATTGTAATGTGATAGTGCTCTGAAGGGGGAGTGGGACTCAGAGCGTCAAAAACAAAAGTGAAATTCAATCATTCATGTTAATAAATTGTATTATGTATGATATGTACTATGTGTTAGCGATAAATACCCCATAGAAGTGTAATATTCCCTCTTTATGAATATTACTAATGATCTTTTTTTTTGTCTTTAGACTTTTTTTTTTCCACAGTCAGAGAAAAGGTCAGTTTTTTGTGGGGCAGTTGAAGGAATTGAAGGATGGGTCAAATGCAGAGGGGGACAATACAGATACCTCAACCTTAATGAAACATGCATTATCAAAACGCATTATTATCAACGTACTTATAGCCCATAAGGTCTGTAAAGGTGCATAAGAGGAGTGACTTACTCATGGTGTCCAGGACAAAGTTGTTCTGGGTGACGGCCAGAGGAGGCTGTACGATCACACTCAGCCTGGGAGCCTGGACCACCCCAGTGCACTTCAGCTGCAACTGTGGGCACAGGGAAGCACCATTAGTCAGAGCATGTGGTGAAAAAGAATCAGTCAAAATACTACAAAATCGGGCTACAAGATTATATGAGCATAAGTAATCAAATCAAAGTCGCTGTTTGAATGGATGTAATTACAAAATCGCAAAGGCTATTTTGGTTTTCTCCACAAACAACAAAATATTCTGTTTTATTCAGAAATACAACTGCTAACCCTGTAGTTTAGATGTGATTCTTGCGTTACTTTGTCAGTTTAATTTCAGTGTTTTTGTCCTTTTTTCTGGATAAGTTAAAAAAGCAAATTTTGAACAGAATACTATTATTATAACATAAATCACAAACCCAATCACTCATCGCTTGTCAGAATAATTACAATATTTTTCCCAAATTGATCAGCCCTAGTACAAAAATATACAGAAATATTGATAAACTTACCTGCACAGTTACTGAAGGTACAGGCAACCCATCAATGTCTTGAATATGAGCTTGCTATAGTTTAAAAAAAATAAATAAAAATTACAAATGTCTTAAGAAAGTAACCTTAGTGGAGTTTGTGGAGTTCCAACACTTACTGATGGCTTGTCCATGTTCTTTGATATAACAGCTGTCACAGTGAGGTCTTCCTGAGTGTCGGCTTTTGGCAGGATATCTGCAATCACATGTTTCACATTGTATATATACATATATAATATGTGCGGTATGCTTTATGATAATAGTCAGTGGTACTGTGTAATGTTCAGAGTGCATAGTATTTTACAAGCCCAGAGTTTATCTACTAAACTCATCTACGCATTATTATTATCTGTGCTTATCTTTATTTGACACATTTTCTTGATTGAACAGGGCTTTAATTCTATAATAAACTCTTGTAAATGTCTAATTCTATTATGCCTGCATCTTTTCTGTGACCAGTGTGGATTCAGTATGGAAGAGAAAAATGCTTCACTGTCAGGCAAATGTAAGAACAGCTAGAAATGATACAACTTAGGTGGACATGTGTATCGGAACAAGCAGAAAGTCTTCTTGTCAGACTAGTCTAAACAAGAGAATAGAAGCAGAGCACTTTCAGCTCTTAAGGAGCAAATGGAAACATGAAACATGGAGAATAAAAATACTATTATGGGAGAGTTTTTGAAGTTCGCTTATAAGAAGATGAGATGTATGGAATTTACAAGTTGTAGTATACAGTACCTGATTTTAGGTCATTCGAGTACTTACTAATATACCTGTTTCTTGCTGGGTTTTCTGTCAATATTTAATATAGAAAGTGGCAATTAAAATTATATTGATAAAATTATGTTTTTGTTATTATAACACTAATATAAATAATCTGCTTGAACATTTGTGAATTTACCTGTTGGCTATTTCATGGGAAAACACAATGGTATCAATATGGAAAGCTGGCCCTTTACCTCCTACAATGTGAAAACCACCATATAAACAATATACCGACTAACTGAAGTGACCAATTTACAGATGTGCTCCTTAGCTGCCCTCTGTCCAATAAGCAGTACCTTGAGTCCTGGAGGCCTCCCTGATGTACTTCTGCAGGTTTTTGAGCTCGACGTCCATCTGCTCGTAGTCCACATCACGGGCGTCCACTTTGGGAGTGGAGTAAAAGGACGGGTCAGTGCCCATGTACGAGCACAGCAGCTGTCCTTCTGAACTCAAGGAGACCACCACGCCTCTCAGCTCCCTGGTAACCACACAACAGGAGACGACTCAAATATGAATGTAATATACAATGTTTGGGATTATTTGCATGTCTGAGATCATTTCCATATATTTGCTCCTCAATAATTCAATACAGGATTGAAATAAAAAAGGATAGCAGATCCTCCACCAGAAAAGTTACACAATGCACCTTTAAGCTGTAAATATTGAAACTTTAAAGCTTTGAAATTTTGTATTTGGAAAAGATTGAAATATAACTAATAATAACTGCAAAACTGCAATTTGAATGGACACAATTAGCAAATCGCAAACTTTAAAAATTTTGGAAGTATCATAATTACATCAACAAACAAAACATGATGTTTTCTTCTACACAAAACTGCTAACTTTGTAGTTTAAATCTCTACAAATATATTCTGAAATGTGATTCTTATATTAGTTTGTCAGTTAATATTTCATTCCTTTTGTCAGTTCTTTTGGATGCGTTTAAAATGTGAACTTTGAATAGAACGTTATTGAATCATAAATCACAAAACCAATCACAATGCATGTCAGAAAAATCGCAATTATATAGATATTTTCTCCAAATCATTCAGCTCCAGTTCTGTGCACATTTTAAATTCATCTAGAGGCACTGACATTTGAGGGAAGACTGAAATATGAACTGCTAACTGAAGCCAAGAATGTCATTTCAGAACATATTTGTAGTGGTCTAAACTACAGAGTTATACACTTTATACAAGATAAGACAGAAAAATAAGATGTTTGCAGCAATGGACTTAAATAACTGTAGACTTGCAATTTGTTAATTACGACTATATATCATATTGCAATTTTGATTTGTTTGTGATTAATCTTGCAGCCTAAACGTACAGAACAGCAATATAAAATGTTTGGGATCATTAATACTATAGATTTATCTGTGTCACTTTTTAATAATTAAGACTAATTAAGGTGTAGTTAAGTGTGAAGAAATTGTCAATTAATAATTAACAAATAGTTTATTAAGAATGATGGGGCTGACACTGACACATCTTGACAGGACTGTACTTGAAAGAAAGTTAATTTGTTTGTTTGTTTGTTTGACCTGGTCCTTGAAGGGTTGACTGGGTTTTGTGTTCACCCTGTGTGTGTGTGTGTGTGTGTGTGTGTCTGTGTGTCTGTCCATCCGCAATAATTCTACCATTTATGGACTGATTGTCACCAAATTTGGTACGTGGGTCAAGCCCCTGTGGGTCAAGTTTGGTGATGATCCAAGGTCATTTGGGGTCACACGAGTCAACTGAAAGGTCATGCCATTATAAAGGATAGGCAATTTCGCCAATTTCTGAACTATCTGTGGGCTAAAATATTCACCCAATCATCACACAAGTTGGCACACACATAACCGAGGTACACTGGATGTTACAGGTTGAAACCGTCAAGGTCACTTGAAGGGCAAAATATGCGTTTTTGGTCATAACTCCGTGAAGGATGGAACTAGAGCAATGGGAGTGGTCTCAAAATTTCAGAAAAATGATTATCTATTTATAATTCTATGCATTTGTATAGTAAAATATTAATAGGTTTCGAGATAATCACTAATTATAACAGTTCCTTTTTCTTTCAGTGTGTGCCATTAAAATTCTAATTGTAATGAAAATAATTTCCATTTCTTGTTTTTCTGGTGATACACAACACACTGACATATACAGAACTAATGAAAAATGACATTTTGGTTACACACTAGTAAACACAGACATTCTAATGTGTGATCAATATCACACAAATGTTCATGGGCACTGTACAGATACACACATTGCATTGTGGATATAATGATCATGTAATATGGGTTGGCCTCCTCATAAACTGCTTCTGTGGTGATAAACTGACCCCACCAAGGCCTCATGGGGGACCAGGTTGCTCTCTCTGATCGCGCTTGTTTTATGTCTATTTTTGTTTTCATCTGTATAATTAAAAAATAAAAAAAATAATTAAAAAAAAAATTAATGAAGGGATTAGGAGTTCTAAACATGTGTTCATTATTGATACTCTGCAGTGACATCATGCAAAGGGGTGTTCTATATGTATGTCTAAGATGAAATGTCCAGCAACTGAAAAACTAATGCAAGCGAGGTTTTAACTGTAATTTTATACGTAAGAGACTTCAATATTTGCCAAGATATTTTTTGCAGCTGTAAATCACACTTTTAAATTGTGTACAAATCTGTAATTTCAGGAAGCAAAAATTGTTTACTTCATAGGCTGCATCTGACAGAGATTTTCAGCATTGCTCCATCATTTGCTTCAATAAAACGCCCTTGTAATCGCCAAAAAAAGAAATTAAAATCACCTAAAACATGATAATCCATTGTCAAAACACATTCAGAGCGTATCCGTGTGTGTACAATGAGCTTCATAACATTTGGCTTGTTTTCCAATACCGTGCAGCTCTAGACATTAGCACCTGGGACAGACACCAGCAGAATGTGAGGAAATGCTGACTGATGCAATGTGTTTAAAGTGAAGCGATTGTTAAGTAGTTACAGATGTGTTATGGTTCCAGGCCAGTGAGTCCATAGTGTGAGGGAGGAGACGGGAGGAAAGAGGAGGGGAGGGGGGAGAACCAGCCACAGCTATCCTTTTAGTTAAATATCATAAATTGTCCACTTTAAACTGACTATAAACCACTTCCCATCAATGAGAGAGACTGTTTTTACACAAGAGGTGGTAATGGTTATTAACAAGGTCTCCATTGTATTCTGGGGGTCATTTACTAGGCTGTTCCGTTCACATTACGGCTTCCTACGGGGTTAGTGGGGCTGTTGGTTGATAGTGTTGGTTTTAGAGTTTTAGTTCCCATATGCAGTGTTTTAATAAGAAATTTCAATTTAGTTTTAGCTTGTTTTATTTGTTTGTTTTTTTGTTTGTTTTGTTTGTTTGTTTTTTTACTTATCATGTGGTGTTTTTTTTTTTTTTTTTTAAGTTAACAGGGTCTTTTAGTTCAGTGGAGATTGGCAATTCCAGGACTGAAATGATCCAAATGACTCTAGTGAAGGTGTATGGAGTTTAAAATCTGTCTGGTGGAACAGAGTGTTTTCTGTTTGAGAGAAGAACTCAGCCTAAATATGCAGGGTCTGTGTGTTCAAACATGTGAATGAAACAAAACACAACTCAGACGTGTGCTAACTGCTGTAATATCCACAACACAGGCGTTTTAAGCCCAAAAAAAACACAAGTCAGCAAATGTTTTAAGAACTTAGTGGTTTAGAGCTGATTAGCCCTGAGCAAATTTTTGAACTTTAATATAATTTTTTTTTCTTAATCAAACATTTACTTCCAAAACCAGGTGGTGGGCGGTCACTGTCAGTGTTGGTGGGTGAAGCCATACCATAACCTGCTGCTCTCTGGAATATTTGAAAGATTAAACTGAACAATTTCTTCTTTTTTGCTGTGAATTGTAGTAATATCTGACAAATGTTATCTTAACTTGCTACACAATCTATAAGACTGTTATTGGAGGTGAAAAGTGACCGGATACTTAAAAGCGTACTGTGTAACTTTCTGGTTGGGGGTCATTAAACAGCTCTGCCTTACATTTATTCAATTACCAGTGGTTTTATAGCTCAAAAATAGGTAGAAAAACTACATTCTGGCTGTAAACGGGTTGCCTCTTCACAGATCTGACCTGTAACTTGGTCAGTTTGGTCAGACTTTTTCAATTTAGAAAATGATTTTAGTTTTGGACAAGATTTAGTCAAATGTTTATTTATTATTATTTTGTTTTGTTTTGTTTCATTCAACAAAAATCTCATATGTTTACCAATTTAGTCGGCTAAATTCATCACTGATACTTTGGAGTGACATCACGCTGGGGATGTTGTACATGTATGTCTACTGTCAAAATGTTTAACAGTTACAATGGTGGCACAATGCACACATTGGCAAAAACTGACAAAATGTTTTGATGTAGTCAGAAAAAAAACTAAATAATTTGAAACAATGCATGTTCAGGAGCTGGTAATCAATACACAGGTTCATGGTCCTGTTTGGTGATTTGATTTTCAACAAAAAAGGTGAGAGTGACTCATGGAAAAAGTTTTAAGAGAATTATTTAAGAGCACAAATCATTTCACCTTGAAGTTGTAGTTCCAACCAAGTCAGCTCTTCAGTCAGATTGTGTTAAAATAAAACTCAGATTAAGATTAAGACTTACTTGAGTAACAGAGCTTCTAACCTTAGTTACCTTCACAGCCCCAGGGAATGCTGATGACATCAGCTGCAAAGTACAGCTTTAGTTTTATAGATTTAGTCAACCAAAGAACATATTTAGTATTTTCACTTTGATAAATAGTATGTTTGATGCTTGATGGGGCATATACAGGTGTGTTCCTTGGACTTGAGTTTGTTTATGGACTGGTTTTGGGGCTCTGGGATTGAAAGTGGACCTTGGATACTCTCCACTTGCTCCTTTCGTTCATGTTGTTTTTGCAATTTGACAAAAATATCAGTACTTTTAGTTGATGAAAATGTATACTTTTGGTCATAGTAGATCATTTTGTTTAAGGTCAATAAAAATATGACTAATCCAAACTATGACCGACGAAATTAACACTGCCTATGAACATTTTTTAAAATGTTAATGTTTTATTTAGATCAGGGGTCTCCAACCTGTAGCTCGGGAGCTACCAGTAGCTCTCCGCCCCAGTAGCTCGCTAAGCAATTTCGGAATTATACCATTGTGCTGAATAACAAAAAACTGGTTAATTACATGCCAATTGTATTATGTATGTATCATTTTAAAGACCAACTTTGTGCACTAATAAATGGTTTATGGTTTACAGGCACCATAGGAAAAAGGTTGGAGACCCTTGATTTAGATTATAATTTGGGGAAGGATAATGGACAGAAGAACAAAATATCCTATGTCTGTCAATCTAAAACACTAAATTTCAAAACCTTGAGTAACATTTTGCAAAATTTGCGATGAACTCTGAACAGCATACATGATATCAAAATAGTTTGTATGGAGGGTACAATCATCAGTAAAATTTTAATTTCAATATCTGATTTTTACAGTCATAAAAACACAAAAACTGAACTACTTAATTTAAAAATGTATGTGGTCCAAATGTATTGCTCATTTACCTTATGCATTCTGAGCACCCTAATTTTTCACCGCAATGAGTTTAAAAGCAATTTTCAGGTGTCAGAGCAGTTTTGCTAACAATAACTAGCATGTTAACAGCTGACTTCCTCATTATTGGACATACAGTGCTTTATAATTAGATGCAGACACTGGACATTGGACTTACTTTGACCTTAAGAGCTGTTCATACATATCTGTATAAGAGCAAGAAAAAAATTAACTCAAATATGTGAAAAAAAAAAGAAACTGAAAAAGAACAGGCCCTTTAAAAAAGTAAAAATAGAATTCTTGAGGGGCACTATTATTACTGGAGTCTTACACGCCTAAAGTATTTACCCATGTGATAGGTTTATTAGTTATTAACAATGCATTTGAGCAGGTGCAGAAAAGCTGGAAGTTCAATTCTTGTAAAATACCAAGGACGTAGTACGCACAAACTTGATAAATGTCCAACAGCCCTAAATTCTACCTTGTATAAAATGAGAAATCTCCGGGTTCACATCCTTACATTGGCGTATATACTGTACACATCTGGCTCGGAGTGATTAAAACAGACATAAATTGGCGGGTTGTTACCAGATATTAGACCTGCTCCTTCACATAAACAGACTTTACTTAGGCGGCTGGCCCGGGTATACCGACGGCTGCCAAGGTATATTTGGCACTTCACTTCAGCGCGTCCAGCTTTTCCCATACATTGATTTATTTGTGACAGTCTCTCTCCCACACGTATTGACAAGCGTGCGAGCCGTGAAAACCCCCACCTCTTCACACGCGTTCTGGATCCGATCACAAATCACATGGTTGGGGTCTGCTCTTATAGCTATTCCCAGCAACCAGGACAGCTGAGTTTACAAATGGCCAGTTTCAGGAACACCTCGCACCAGTCAAGACCCCCAAAAAACTGACGAATTCAAGGAAACGTTGTGTTAAATGTTATTATTAAGTCATTTGGTAATATTGACAGATGCGGAGAGTTTCGCTAAGGAAAAATGTGATGTTGTAAATAGCGAACGCAGCTGGTCATAAGTCTTGTCAAAAATGTTTGTTCTTTCCTGTGGCAAATTTACAAGAATATGAATAAGCATAATGATTCTTATCTTGCAAGTGTCTGTGGAAAAATGTGGATTAAAGGTGTACTATGAAACTTTTATGGTGAGATGTCAACAACCTACTGTTTCCATTTTAATGTTTTGCCTGGATTGTTCCAAAGTATGTCATTCAACTTTTCTAACTTGCATTTGTGGGGTCGCCTCTCCGCAAATCTGACCTGTAACTTGGTCTGGTGTTGTTAGACGCTTGTCTCAATGAATACGTTTAATGCCACACTGTGAAACATTCCAGGCAAAGCTATTACATCTACATGGAGACTAGCTGTTTACAAACCCTCCACCAGAAAAGTTACATAGCGCACTTTTAACGTAGTGACAGTATTAAAAACTATGATGCTCAATTGGATTCTTTGGAACGCAGATGAATATGTTGAACAGTGAGCAAATCTTGTTATCTAAAAAAATACTGAAAAAAGGGAAGTGCAGATTGTTTGTGGTAAGTAACTGTTTAACAAATATAAAAATATCAGAAGTAGAATGACTTTGGCGCAAGAAAAAAATGACTTTGTGACTTAGATCTCAACAAACATGTTCTGAAATTCTTATAATTCTAGTACTGAAGCATTAGCCTAATTGCAATTTGTGGAAACCGTCTGACCTCGCAGCATTAGGATTCATTTGCTCGACGATAGGCGGGTATTTTTTTTATTTAACCAATCGCTGCTATTTGGTTCTGAGATATGTAATGGGCAGCTAGCGGGGCGGCATGGTATATTAAGCTTTTCCCACATCCCGTAGGAAGAAGGGCAATTCACCAAACATTTTCTTTGTTCCGGCTTTATATCCTCAATCTCGGGAATCGTTGCCAACACAGAATGTATGGCTTCGTGTACATCTCAACTGTTTTGTTTATTGTTGTGCTGTACCACACAGCTCTTCACTGATTGGCCGATGTGTGGTCTACAACTTCCAGGGTTCTTGCAAACTGTCTAGTGTATTCTGATCCCTGACCTAGTCGCTGGAGAGAAATGAAATTGAGCGGAGGCACTAGGTGGCGCCAGCCTGGCTACTAAAGTGTCATATTTATTAAATGTAATGTAAATGTAATGCTCCTGGATGGGTTTAAAGGTGGATTATGTAACTTTTCCGGTGGAAGGTCACCTGCTTGCCTCCATGGAGATGTTATTGCTTGGCCTGGACTGTTCCACAGTATGCCTTTAAACTTATCTCTGTGGAGACAACCAGCTGACGCCATCAGGTCAAATTACATGTCAGATCTGTGAAAAGGTAACCCCATAAGATTACAGGTGTTTCAAGGCATTTTCAGTTACAGAAACAACTGTAATTGAGAAAATGCAACATTGCTAAATTTAATGCCATACACTGAAACATTCAGGAAAAACAGTAAAACCGTCATGAAGACAAGCAGCTATCATAACCTCTACCAGAAAAGTTACTTAGTGCACATTTCAGATGCTCTGTGAAATTAATCAGGATTTGAAAAAAAAAAAGCTAAGTTTACACCAAAATGTTGCCTGTCCCCATTAATCAATCTCATACAACTAAAATCATTAACTCAATTATATATTAGAAAATCAAATGCCTCATAACATAGCACAGAGCTGCCATTATAACCATTTACTGTGGGCGTTTCCGTGCGTGTATTTCTGCTGCGTCCTCTCCCACAGTGCCATGGCGAGGGCACGATGACTATCAACAGCTTTAGAACAACACTGCCTGGGCCTAAACCAAACAGCTCGCCAGACCACCACTATCTGCAGCATCTAAAGCACACACTGGGAAACCGCATCATTTTTCACCCATGTTTGTCTTCTGTCCTTTAATTGTATCAAATTGTGGTGTGATTGTTGCTTGGGAGAGAGATGAATAAAAATGACTGGCCAGATGGGAGGATTTATGGGTTTATTTCCTAATAGTTATTCAGCGGATTTCACAAGCTGATAAACTCAAAGCTATTAGGTTGTGTACGTTTATGTCAACTGCAGTTTGGGGTTTAAGTACATATGATAGGTTTTTACATTTTTTTCTAATTATTACTTTGTTTGGTGGGATAGTACTAATGGTGAATATTTAGCTCAAATGTTCATCACTCAGATAGGAGTTTGTGAAGAAAAGTTGAAAAATATGTTGAAAATGACAGGAAGTAGTGTTGAGTTCTACAAAAGGTCATCAATACAAAAAGTCCATATAACATGCAACTTCAGTTTGCTCCTGACTGTTTAAAGATTCATTTAACATAAAAAGTAATATATTTTATTTGTCAAAAGACTTGAAGACACAACTCAGAAAATATAATCTTTAGTTTTAAGTTGTTACATGCCATGACAACAGTACTTATTTAAAACATCACCTAAGGAAGATCTACTATATGATGTTTTTATGATTCTCTAATTTTGACTAAATTTGGTGGTTGTAAATATAAATGACAGTTTTACACCAATCAAGAAGCGGTTTGTGAAGAAAAGTTGAAAAATATGTTGAAAATTACAGGAAGTAGAGAGTTCTAAAAACATACTGATGGCAGCACACTATGAAGAATTCTGTCCAAAAGTTTGGCACAATTTACACACAAGAAACACATTTTTCTGATACTTTAAACATGCTTTCAACAAAATAGATGTGTTTTCTTACATTTGTATTTGTCAGATAATTCCCTAGTGTGATGTCACAATTTACAAACAGGAAGTAAACTTTTAAAAATAATTAAATATAATGACCTTAACTGCATTTTAGTAAAATGAGTAGTCTAACTTGTCATAAACACTTTAAATGCAGTTTGGGAGTAAGTGTGCAGGCTTTGTTTCATTTTCTACGCTCCCTTTAGTAGCTGAGCACCATTGATGTGCACATACAGTACCTACTTGTTTTACTTTTTCATCATTCAGTAAACCATGGATAAGTGATGAGGTATTGACAACTGCAAGATAAAACTGCCACGAGATTGTAAGCACATAAAGAGAACGATGTAGCAATATTTATTTCCTAATCTGTACATTTGGCATGGGCATGAAAGGGGTACATTCTGGGAAACTGCGCATCTTTGAGAAGCTGTTTTATGGACGGTGCATAAAATGGTGCTCTAATGTGTATTTCGGAGGGTTATATAACTGTCTATCATAAATAACATATAAAAATGTTAGAAGTAGAAGGATTTGGGGGAGAGAAAAAAAAACTTTGTGACCTTGTGACTTCTCTACAAACATATTCTGAAATTCATAGGATTCTAATACTAATAGAGCATGTCATATTTCTTAAATGTGAATAATGTAATGGTTCTGGATGGGTTTAAAGGTGCACTGTGTAACTTTTGGTGGTAAGCTGTACATCTTTGAGAAGCTGTGTGTTATGGGCGGTGCATAAAATGGTGATCTAATGTGTTTTCAGGAGAATTATACTTATAGGGGATATGTTAGTTAGGAAATCTCATCATCTAAACAATACTGAAAAAAGGGAAGCGTACTGTTTCTGATATGTAACTGTCTATCATATATAAAAATGTTAGAAGTAGAAGGACTTTGGTGGAAGAAAAAAACTTGGCGACCTCATGATTTCTCCACGAGCATATTCTGAAATTCATAGGGTTCTAGTACTAATAAAGCATGTCATATTTCTGAAAAGTGACTAATCTAATTCTCCTGGACAGGTTTAAATGTGCACTGTGTAACTTTTCTGGTGGGAAACTGCGCATCTTTGAGAAGCTGCGTGTTACGGACGGTGCATAGAACGGTGATCTAATGTGTATTTAAGAGAGTTATACTTACTGGAAGTTGGCGACTCGGACAGCTATGGGCACGAATGGTAACTGAGCTGCCCACTTCAAAGTGACATCCTGGTAAACCAGCAGCATGTTGGTGTGGTTACCCAGCAACAGGTTAGTAGTGCCATCCGTCACTGAAGAGACAGAAGAGACAGGAAATTATAGTGTGGGAGATCAGATACAACCATTATTGTCAGTGTACATGAAGGCCTCGTAATGAAAGATGGTGGACCCTAAAAAAAAGTTGTAGGTTAATGGTCCTATATTATTCAAAACTGACTTTTGTGAGCTTTAAGCCATTTCAGAATGTTGTTAGCTCCTCAAAATATACCTGGAGTTGTGTTTTGTTTCATTCACACATGTTTTTCATTCTTTCCACCTCAGTTCACCCAATGAGTTAAACTCTACTTTGTCAAATTTTTATGGAATTTGGTAAATAGGTAAATCATAGACAGAAAAGCCAAAATTTCAGATTTTACTTTGATCGGACCATCGGTTTCCGAGATATCGCTATTTAATTTGATCACTTTTTTGTGTGAATGCCAAATTTCAGATTGCATTTACTCAGCAACTACTGGTAAGTGAAAAAATGAAAGCAACCACTTTTCTGATCATGCTAAAATTTGATATTTTGGCTTTCTTGGATATGACCCATACACCAATTTTTTTGCAACTGGACAATGTGAGGCTTCAAATTGCAATTTTTGGGGGTGAATTGCGGTTGTGATGACCCATTAGTCTACATCTCCAAAGCTCAAGATGTTCTCCTCCACCTTGTGATGTCATGAAGCAGTAGTTTTCAGCTCCCCTTTACCTCTTGTTCAGTAGAAATTGGCAGTTCCAGGTCTGAAATTAAGCAAATGATTCTGGTGAAGGGGTTTACAAACACAGTTCCTTTATTACCACATGACATCACAAGGTGGAACAGAGTATTTACTGTTTGAGAGAAGTTTGTGTGTTAAATGCGTGTGAATGAAACAAAACACAACTCCAGGTGTGTTTGTGATGAGGAAACAACATTATAAAATAGATCAGAAAATAGCTTAATATGGGCCCTTGCATCAACAATTTGCCTGGGATTCAGAATACACAATTGTACAATATTTGACAAGATCGTGAGTCTGGTCACTGTTGAATCTCCCCAAGTTCAGTTCAGGTCTGTCCGTATCAAAACAAATATGTCCACCCATGAGGAAAAAATAAAGCAAAAGAGGCGCGACGAAGGGAGCGGTGACCAGACTAATATCCCTCTGTATAAGAAATACAGAGAGAGACAAATCAACAATAGAAAAACACGTTGCAAAATGTTTCACTCCAAGTTCCACTCCAACCACTCAAATTAAGACTTTATGTAACCTGTAGTTTAACCAGGAAAGTTTAAGAGAGGTTAAGAATCTTGTTTACAAGAGAGGTCTTCTAAGGTAATAAGCGAAATGAAACCTGGTACCGTCTTTTGTGAGAGGTAAGCATGCCACTGTGCCACATTTTATTTCTATGAGCAGTGGAAGCAGCCCAAGTTTCTGGTCCCATTTCTAAATAAAGCAGTGAAGAAGAGTATAGTTCAAGACTTACATGCAAACTCTGAACACAACCACATTTCATAGCAAATTTGTCTATTAAACATTTAGTTAAGATCGGCTGCCGTAAAAAGAAAAAAAAAGACAAAAACATCTAGTAATGACCTGACAAATCCCTAATGTATATAAATTAGAATATACGAAAAGGCTAACAGTGTAAATGAGAAGTTACTAGTTTATGTAATTTTGCTTCTTTAAAGGACAAATATTGTGCTTGATTTGTACTGTATTGTTATTGGCCCTTAACATGCTCTTGAGTACCTTTGCTTTGGCATCTCATGTTTTAAAACTTAAAATAATGGCTTTGTAAGGAACCACACACTATTTCCCAGCTTGGGGGCTACCCATACTGTGATCCAGTACAGTTCGCTATGTACTGGCAGCAGAGGGAAAACAATTAAACTAGCTGATAACCGACATGCCCAGAGATTTCAATATAAACACGCAGTAGTAATGAATGTGATTTGATGGTAGAGATTCTTAGAGCAAGTCTGGAATGATGTATGGACTTTACAAACTGTGCAGAGCTCATACGTACAAAAATGTTGCGTACATGAGTTTCAACTAGGGCTGGGTATCATTAAGAAGTTGCGGATAAGGTATATACCTCGATACTTAGGCCACGATACAATACATATCTCAGTACAGTGAGCTTTCGATTCAATATGATTCAGTACAATATATTTCAAATTCGATTCGATACGGTTCAATTAAAAAATAAAGCCTAACTCATGCCTGTCTTTGTTAATTCACTTTTTGTGCAAAGTTAATCATGAAAACAGTGAGTCGAATGTGTTGAGTTTCCTTCCTCTGAACAAACTACAAATTGTAGCGTTGTAACAAAATCATTTAGTAAAATATACCAAAAAATACTCTTGACGATATATTGATACAGTAGCCCACAATATCGATAATGTATCATTACATTAAACAATATGATATATTGATATTTCGATATTTTTGCACACAACTACTTTCAACGTTAAGTTTGCAATCTATAAAAAGACAGATGAGCTGAAAGGAGATCTGTGCACAGGGAGAGGAGAAGTAAGTAAGATGTAAGGAAGTTTGTGGTAGTTTGTGGAAGTCTGTGGAAGTTTGTGGAAGTTTGTGTTTTTTCCATGTACACATTTAGTAAGAATTCCAGAGAGTGTCGAGTTTCATAAATGAGACCCGAGGCCATCTACACTCCAGGGCATCCACATATGATGCAACAATCCTGAGAAAATTAATACAACATAGTCTTTGTGGTTCTGAGGCAAAGGACTTTTAACAGTTTTTCTTAAAGAAGGTTAGTCAAATCAGCATGAATGGAGCAAATTATAACTACAGGTATGTTTTGGTTGAGGAAACAATGTTATTCATGGGTTTGTCATTCTGAAACCCATGGATAATATGGTTTAAAGCTCAAAAAACTCAAATATGTGCCCTTTAATGAATAGTACACATTTATACTAAGGCTATGTTTATATGATGACGGTCTGAACAGAAGACGCAAAAGTGGCGTCGCGTCTTCACTTTTTATTCCGCATTTATACAAGCATTTTCGGGAGGAAATCTGCGTGCATACGGTGACGCAAAAGTGTGTGGAATTCGATTGGGTATGCATGCCTGGCGGCTAGGTGGTGATGTATGTGATGTTAACGCTTATGCGAAGTGAGCAGATCTGACCAGAGTTTCGCGTCTTGGGCAGTTTAGACAGAAACGCTACGGCAGAGCATATTCAACTTTTCCACTCTGGAGGGTGGTTTCAGATTTTTGTGTTTTTGAGCCCCAAAAATGCCGTCACCGTAAACGAAAGGCACTTCCGATAAAGTATTTTGTCGTTTATACCCGCAAGCATTCTCGTGTAAACAGGCCCTAACAATTACCCTGCTAGAGTCTGAAAAACTGCTAATACATTGCACATCGCTGACATCATCTATTGAGGCAACGCCAACGTCTCCAAGTCCAACATATCAAATACTATAGCTACATATCCACTTTCTCCACTAACTTGTGAAACATTTTAGATTTCATACACACACATACCACCAATGAAGCAGCTACCACCTAGAGAGATCTGAGGTGATGGCCACACGCAAAACAAACATGGCCGCCTCGGAATGGGTGATATTATATAGTAGGCTAAGAGTGGTCAACCGGGTGGTACACAGTAGGGGTCAAAATGACAGAGCGTAGACTTCGCCACATAAAAGCAAACACACACCTTCCCCCCTTCCACATAGTTATAATTACAATCTAATTACAATGGCCTAGCTACGGGAGCGCGTCTAAAATATCAACGCTTTTCTTGTTAGCCTTGCCCAGCTACTATTTATATGTTCTCATCTATGGCTACACACCCTCTATTAACCTGGGTAATATTTCAAATCCTTTTATTTTCTTTTGCTTCCTTCGAAATTTATGTGGCTTTCAATTCTCACATGTCGTAAAAAAGGGGCAGAGATAAATGGCCGTAGTAAAGGCCATGATTCAGAACAAGTGAGGTTAGGAAATGCACAGGAGAGTGTAATCTATACCTGTCAAAGCCAAGGTCTGTGGGCCAAACTCAGCGCATGGGAAATTTCACTTTTATCTAGCCAGCAAAAACATTTGGAAGGTTAATATGCTGGCCGGAGAAGATTGTAACAGGTGGTAGGTTAAAATAAAAGTACGGAAATAGATTTTGAAAAATGAACAGGCTATTGAAATGGTGTACGTATGATTTTTGGGCAAAGGAGTAACATTTCTTCCTAAGAATAATTGTTTTCTATTTAATCAACGTAGCTAAAAATGGAGCATTATAACAGTAACAGTTGAGATATGTAACTACCTCATGTTCTTTTCAACATTTTTTTCTTGATTTTGGTTTGATTATGGTTGGTTAACTTCTGATTGTTTGTTTATTTTATTTTATTTTCAGCTTCTATTAAAAAGATAACATAGTTCAGAGGCATGGCAGAGGTTAATCAGCAATAGGGCAAGTAATGATTATAAAAATAAAAAAAACTATAATAAAAAAAAAAAGAAAATGTTTGATATTCAAATTTCAAAGTTTTATTTTTATAGGTGGTACACTTATGTTTATTTATTTTATTTTAAACATTGATTAAAAGTTTACATAGTTCAGAGGCATGGTGGAGGGTAATCAGCAATAGGGGAAGTAATGATCATTAAAAAAAAAAAAAAAAAAAAAACACTATTACATTTTTTGCTCTTCAGCTTTCAAAGTTTTATTTTTATGGATGGTAAACTTTTAAACCTCTATCAAAAAGTTTCCGTAGTTCAGAGCGAGAGTGAAGGCTAATCAGCAAATGTGTAATACTAATAATTAAAAAAAACACAATTAAAAAATTATAGAAAATTTCAAAGTTTAATTTTCATGGGTGGTAAACTTGTGACTGTGTTTATTTTATTTTGAAGCTGTATTGAAACGTTTACATACACTACTGCTCAAACATTTTAGAGCACCCTAATTTTTCCAGTTATTTATTGCAATTCAAGTCGTGCAAGTCCAATGAAGAGCTTTAAACGGTACAAAGGTAAATACTGAACAGACAGAGGTTTAAAAAAAGATAAAAGATGCAAAACACAAGTCCAAGCTCTACCAAAACTACCTCAGGAATAAAGAACATGACGGTAAACTTGAAAACATGGAGTGTTCAGCACAGTCTCCAGACTTAAACCCCATCGAGTTGGTTTGGGATGAACTGGACAGTGAAAAGCAACCTACAAGTGCCACACATTTATGAGAACTTTTGCAACAGACTTGGAAAGAACTTTCTGAAGAATATTTGATTTCTATTGTAAAAAGAATAAGCCACAAGTGTGTTCAGCTGTTATATCTGCCAAAGGTGGACACTTTCATGAATCAAAAGTTTAGAATATGTTTTGGTCAACAGTAAACAGTGAACAGTAAAAAACTGGAAAAAGTGTGGTGTTCTAAAACTTTTGAAAGGTAGTGTAGTTCGGGACATGGTGAAGGCTAATCAACAGTGGGGCAAATAAGGATAATGCTTTTTTTTTTTTTAATACCTGAAAGTTGATGATTGGAAGATTGGAAAAAGTCTATTGCTCCCTTACTTCTTGCTACTGATGTGTCCTTGGGCAAGACCATCACCCTTCATCACACTGAGTTCAGCACCACTTGTCAACTCCACTCATCGAAGCAATCCAACAAAACTTTGAGTCCTGTTGAAATCTGCTGTAGCGCTTTGGCCTTTATTTGATCAAAACGCTGAGAGCTGCTGTCAGGAGCTTTATTGAAGTCTCATGTGGCACTGTTTACATGGGGTCAAGTCGGACAATATATTTTCAATGGCGGACATGGTAGTGCAGATGTTTCCATGACTTGAGTGGGATCTCCTCTGTGATAGATTTGTGAGTGGTTTTTGATCGTTGACAGCAGTCGCATCCCAATACAAGCTGCTTTTGTTGGGCTGGCACATCAAGCGGTCAAATGATATACTGCTTCCAACTGTCATTTGAATAATCCCAATAGTCTGGAGCAAATATGAAAAATCAAAGTCTCTTTGAAAGCGGAGATATTTTAATTTCGTAGAATTAGAAACAGATACAAGGGAAAGATGTTGGCTACGTTAGAGCCTCCTGCTGTTTCGCCATCTGGTTGGTTTGGTCTCATCATGATTTTAATTCACATCTTTATTTTAGTAATAACAACGGATATTTTTATGTTTGATCCATTTAAATCCTTATTCATTCAGACAAACTACATGATTCTGGAAATAATAATGCAATATAAAAGCTATTTGTTTTTTTTGTAAGTAGCAATGAGAAGTTGGATTAAAATGTTTATATTTTTTTGCCATTATAAATGTAATAGTAGGCCTGCACATACATAAAAGGTTCATCAGGGGCATTTAATAACAGACTATATATGGAAATCCACAGTTGACGAAAACAAGTAATGAGTAGTTAATTAGGCTGCAATACAATTACTGTCAAAATATATATATAATTGATTTGAATAAGCAAATGTTGGTTTGTAGCCTGATTCATCAGCCGGTTTCACTTCATGGAAATTGTCTGACCTCGCAGCATTAGGATTCGTTCGCTCGACAGTAGGTGGGTACTTTTTTTATTTAACCAATCACTGCTATTTGGTTGTGACGTTTGTAATGCGTCAAATCCCGTAGGACGAAGGGCAATAACGTATTTCCCCTTGATAAAATTCAACAAACATTCTCTTTGTTCCAGTTTTAAATCCTTGATCTCTTTAATCGTTGCCAACACAGAATGTATGTCTTCGTCTACATCCATCTCAATAGCTTTGTTTACTGTTGGCCTGTACCACAATACAGACACACAGGCAGGTGCTTGAGTTTGACGTCATGGCTTCATAGCTCATCGCTGATTAGCGGGTGCACAATCTACAACTTCCGGGGTTCTTGCAAACCGTCTAGTGTATTCCGGTTTGCCCTATGTCCCTAGAATGTATCAGTTTAAAGATGACATTATAACCTCTCCCTGATAACATGAATCTGTTACTATCAGTCTGAGTCCTTCTATCCATTCTAACCCACGTCCTAGTGTACTGTTGAGCCTACATAATACTGTTATTTTGATGTGTGAGTGCTTACGTACATGATGCATAAGGGAGAAAGCAGCTGGGGTTGTATTCCAGTTTCTTCATGAAGCGGATCTGACCATTGTCACGGAGACAGTACAGGTTCCTCTCCCCCAGGACAAAGATGGAGGAAGAGGAGTGAGAGAAGGAGGGCACGGACAGCTCCAGGGCCTGCTCTCCCAGAACTAAAGTCCAGTCAGGCTACAACAGGAAAGAGTTCAATTTTTTAGATGGAGACTGTACTAAACATATTTTTCCTTTATATGCTGATGATAGGAATTTAGGAAAGATAACATGATGTAAGTCTGCACTAAAATTATTACTAGAATTATTTCCAACCTACCGTCAACCTCTTGCCTCCACTTTTCACAGGCAGGTCGGGGTCTTGTCTGCTTTCTGCTTCTGTGGCCACTGCCAGAGTTTCATACCTGTGAATCAACACCACACTTAAAAATACTGATACGGGCTGGTTCACACTGTTGTCTATTTCAGTCTGTGATTCTTTGTCTGCCTTTTTTTGTACAGCACTTTTCACACATACAGATAACAGAAAACCTTATTCATCATAAAAATAATAAAAATATATTACAAATTATTATTTTGACTCATGCAAGTTTTCTTCCTTGTTTCATTCGTACATGTTTGAGTAACTCTTTATTATTAGTCTGTCAACATCTCCAAAGATCTAAATGTTGTGTTTCATTTTGTGATGTCATGTACCTGTAGTTTTTAAGTTAGTTTAAGTTAATAGCTGCCTTTTAACTTTAGTTCAGTAGAGATTGGCAATTCCATTCGATACGATATATTTCAAATCGATTTCAGTATAATGAAAATAAAGGCTAAATCATGGCTGTGACACTAAAAGTCTTTGTTAAATCACTTCTTGTGCAAAGTGAATATGAAACACACACATTTTAATCATTAAAACAGTGAGAATGTTGAGTCATAAACGAATTTCCTTCCTCTGAACAAGCAACAAAAGTGTAGCGCTGTAACAAAATAATTTAGTAAAATATACCAAAGATGCTCTTGGTGATATATCGATACAGCAGCCCACAATAGCGATACTGTATCATCACATTAAACGATACGATATATCGATATTTTATAGTTTTGCGCACCCTTATTTGAGATCAATCAATCAAACTTTATTTACAGAGCGTTTCTCAACACTCAAAGAGACCAAAGCGCTTCACATTAAAATGAACACAAAATAAAAACATGCAAACAAATTAAACACAGAAATAAAACTGTGCAAAGTGTCACTGCATTACTGGGTGTTGAAAACCAATGTGAATAGATAAGTTTTGACCCTGGATTAAACAAAGTAAAGTATGTGATGGTGCGCATATCTGGGGGCAGTTTGTTCCAGAGTCTGGGGCCAGATGTAGACAGACAAATAACAAAGGGTTACTCAAACATGTGTGAATGAAACAAAACACAATTCTAGGTATGTTTTTGATGAGGAAACAAGGTTAAAACAGATCAGAAAATAACATAACATTGGCTCTGAATGAGGCCTCACCAAATAATATCTGGGTATAGACTTTTTGACAACCCTAGTGTACATTTTTAAGATTTTCTAATGCAGATGTAGATTATAACAGACCATATTGCCCACTGACTGCCCATTCTAAGATGTATTTTTGAACAGAGACTTTATAGTAGTTGCCGCATAGTTCTTCTGTGAATAGTCCAACAAGCTGCTTAATGGACGGCTGCCAATAGTGAAACCTTGTGATCAGTCAAACCATAACTATTTCCTATTTCCTGTCATAGCAAGTGGCCTGCAGATTAAAAGGGCCACGGTTCTAGGCTTTGGATTTGATATTGTCATTAATACTAAAACAACACTGCTATATGTACCAGTACCACCTTTCTCTGGCTAGTGATGGCTGTCCAGTCATGAGGTACTGACCGGACAGGGAGGGAGAGTTGGAGCCACTTTGATTAATGGAAGTATTAGAAAAGGCTACACACAAAGCATACAATGTTCTACTTGATGGATGAAAAAAGCAATGCTGAAAGATTTGAGGAAAATATCTACTGTAATTAAAATTTTTCTGACAAGCATTGTGATTTGATTTGCTGTTTATGTTTTAAAAATAGGATTCTGATCAAATTTTACACTTACATACCAAGAGTGAAATAGGCCTATGAAGAAAGTAACAAAACAATCATATATACTTCAGAACATGTTTGTGGTAGGGCTGTATTCAACTAAAAATATTCTCTCATCACTACTCTACATCTGCACAGGAGTTCATGCAAAAACATTTATTTATTTATAATTTATGTATAAAAAAAAGTACTAAGAATCAGTGTATTTATATAAAGACACATTCAGTTTGTGACTCATGAGTTTAATCTGCCTTTTTACATACAAAAATATGAAAAAATGCCAAATATTCAGCTAACACTTACAAATTTCTCTTTTCTACTGTTGTCCATTGACCAGTTGCCATATTTTTCGGAATATAAATCGCACTTTTTTCATGGTTTGGGTGGTCTGCAACTTATACTCTAGTGTGACTTATATATTCAATTTTTCACGCTGACAGGCGACAGAGGGCGATCTGGGCTTGTGTGCCAGTATCTGCTATTCCTATTACTTATACACTGTCACTTCGTGCTCTACTGCACACGCCTCCTGCAGAAAGAGCCGCTGTTCTGCTGCAAGTGGCGAAATATGCAGCCAAAAACAGTAATCGAGCAGCAGAAAGAAAGTTTGGAGTGAGCGACAAACTTGTAACAACCTGGAGAATGAGCCATGCAACTTTCCTGGAAGTCACTGGATCGACAAAGTCTGGACTTAAGTGACAACCGAAACCATCCTGTTGGGATTCAGAAAGGACGGAATAATTCTAACTGGAACTGATGCTGAGTCTGACGACAGCTATGCAGAAGAGGACGTGGCGCTCCGTTTACCTCCGGAGGTCACAGAGTTGCTCAGAAGTGACACCGAGGATGAAAAATTGTATGGATTTAGTGATTTGTAGTGAGATGGAGAGTTTGGTAAACTTGTTCTCTTCTGTTGTTTATGCTATAGTTATCTGAGTAACTGTTCATATGTGACATTAACAGTCTGTTGTTCTCTGTTCTATTGTTATTACTGTAACTTGCCTTTCAAGATGAAATGCCTGTTCTTGGTCAAATAAATTTACCCCCAAAAGTGCAACTTTTAGTCCAGTGCGACATATATGTTTTTTCTTCTTCATTACGCATTTGTGAGCTGGTGCGACTTATACTCCGGAGCAACTTACAGTCCGAAAAATACGGTAATCGACTAAACTACTAAAGGTTTACAGACCTAGTTTGTACAGATATGAATTACAGGGTTTGCAGTATTTACATAGAATAAAACAGGATATTTTGTTGTTTGTCGAGGAAATTATAGTACTTTAAAAATTGCTGCTTTTGAAATTTGCAAATATTGTCCATTGTGATTTAGCGATTTTAATTCAGTTGTGATTAATCTTGTTGTAAGCCAATCCTAAATGATCATTAACAAATGTGCCTTCAAATATATGCATTCTTACTATGAGTGGGCCCGCCTCTCCACAGATCTGACCTGTAACTTGGTCTAGCGACAGCACCTACTTCTCTCCATGTTATACAATGAGGTAACGCTAATACGTCAGGGCTGAACGATTTAGGAAAATATCAAATTGCAATATTTCTCACAAGCATAAACGCATCCAGCAGAATTGACAGAAAAGGTTGAAAGATGGACTGAGGAACTAATACAAGAATCACATTTCAGAACATGTTTATACAGATCTAAACTACAGGGTTAGCAGTTTTCATGCAGAAATTTTGTGGTTTGTGGAGGAAATAACGGAAATCAAAAATTGCAGCCTTCACGATTAATCTTGCAACTCAAACCAAACACGCAAACCTGTTTTCAAATTTTCACATTTACTCAAACTAAAAATACAAAATACAGGTCATTCAGCTCTGAAAACATCCCAAGCAAACATAAGCAAGGAGCAGCCCAGTCTTTTTAAAGGCACAAGCTGAGCGTTATGTCACTGGTGGAGCCAAAGGGCCTTCTCATTGATATGAAAGGGAACTCTTGGCCAAACACGCCGATTTACTTTTGGCATATTCATCAACTAAACATGGACACATTCTAAATATACTGACAGTGTACCAGTATACGCACTTGCTAACCTCTGTGTCATGGACAAACTGCAGCTCAACGCCACGGCCAAAACTCACACAGAGTCCAGGGCTAACACATCAGGCTAACATTGACGGGGCCAGCAGGCTAAATAAACCATCTATTTGAGCAGTCATCTGATATGCAATCTGAGACGCTCTGGAGATCTGCTCCATTTGATATAGAGGGATGTGACGCTTTAACGCCTTGGAAATGGAAGAAATGTAGCTGTATTATGCTAAAGAATATGGATGGGTGAAATATTGATATCATATCAGCTGACATGATATCAGTCTTTTTTTTACATTAATATTCCATACCGATAATTTATGTTATTAGGTTCTGTTTTCAGACCAAGAGTTTGTTTTCATACGTGACAGTTTCGACTGCTCCCCTGCGGTCTTCCTCAGAGTGGTCACGTGATGTTGTTTTTAAAGTAAATTTGTGGGCCTTGTTATCGGTTTGAAAAGCTTGGTATCGGCAAATATTCGTTATCGATCACAGCAGCAAACCAAAGATCGCAAATCGGTATCAGCTCAAAAAATCCATATCAGCCCATCCTTGCTAAGGAATTCAAACATTTTAAAGTGCATATATAACAGGTTAGAATATTCATTTCATTAAAACTAATATTTTACTAAAACCTTTGCCTTTTTTTTTTGTCATTTTTTCATGGGCAGCAGATATGACACACTTAGAGGTAAACCAAAACTTAAATTACACAATTGCTATGAGTATAAAAATAGATGACAGCACTTTCATTTTGTTAAACGGAGCTTTAAACTTAAAAATATGCTCCTTGCCCATAAATGATCCCTGCATTTTCTATGGAATTTTCACTGCTGATGACATGGATAGAGATATTCCATTTTAGAACTCACCACTACTTCCTATATTTTTGTATTTTTCTTCTTAACTTTTCCCCCCACAAACTGATATACAACTATGATAAATATTTAGCAGGGGTACTATATTATCCCACCAAACCAAGTAATAATTAGAAAAACATGAAAACCTGTGATACGCACTGACTTCAAAACCACTCACTTCTATTGTCTGTCATTTATCCATCACTCTACCACAACTTGCCATTAAACAGACCAACGTTACGCTGTAATTAACGAGTAATTTATGTTAGCACACAAGCACATATTGGCTTAATAACCTTCTTGAAGCGGTGACTCCCATTTGCCCTCTGCTACAGTTACTATGTCCACAGAGCCATTGCCAGCAGCAGTGAAAGAGATGTGAAGTCAGTGTTTCCAGAGGAGTATCTATGGGAGGTTCTTGATACACTTTGGGGGGAAGATAACAAACAGCTGTGGGGTCTGGGAGAGAGGCGTGTGAGGGCAGAGGGGCTGCGGAGATGCTAGCCAAGTCTCCCCGTTGCTCTGTGTGCTCCCTGTCCACGGGAGATCGGGGCTGAAGAGGGGCAGCTGCGCACCCAATGGACCGCGAGGAGAAGTTGAAAAACAGTCGGTCAATGGCGTCTGTGTGGGACGGGCTTTAGAACAGACTAAGGCCAAGCTGGGAGACATTTGTAGTAGTTCCCTAACAGACAAGAATTAACTGCGCAATGTGAGAAAAAGATCAGATAATTGATTGTTTTGAGATAAGTTACAGTAAGTTAGTTTAAAACAAAAATGCAGTATGCCTTTGTTTACAAGTCAAACTGGGTTAAAATAAAACGTAAAGTCCACAGGAAACCGAGACGCAGACCAGAAGCAAGCTGAATGCGGGCAGCTGCACACCTGATGGACCACGAGGAGAAGTTGAAAAACAGTCAGTCAATAGCATCTATGTGGAACAGGCTTTTGGAATGGACTGACACCAAGTTTGGAGAGATTCGTAGTAGGGCTGCGCAATATATAGAAAACTAATCTGTTGTTGTAGTCTGAGAGTTTGAAGAAGAATCACGACTCAGGACACAAGGACATCAACCCTAAATACACTGTGATAGTACTATCCATTCCAGTCTAGTCCAGTCTCAGTCCAGTCTCAGCCCAGAGTCACTGTCTAGCTATGCTTCCATTGTAGGGAGTATTATACCTCTGATGACATAGGCCAAGACAACAACGATTTCTCTATCAGAATTGAAATTTGAGTTGGTGTACTTATCAATTCGCAAAAGCTGCAATTATTTAGATCATTGTTTCCCCAAACACCGGGACTTATGGATCCTCTTATTGCTGGTTCAATGACTGTTTTGTCATTGTTTAAAAACTGAGTAATACTAATTGTTCAGTGAGACACGATCACTCAGTCAACAATAAAATATCCTCATTAATGTTCAATAATGGTCAAATTACAAATAATGTCTAATGACTTGGGTCGCGAAGGTTTGTGACTTTTAAAATATGGGTCCTCAGAAAAAAAGTTTGGGAAACACTGATTTAGATAATACAAATGATTTTGCCAAGGACAAAATATCCTGTCTTTTTTATAGAAAAAAAAGTTTAAAAGTCTTTGGACATAGTATTGGCTGCTATTATAAAATGTAACAATGTTTAGTGATGTCAGTATCAAATAAACACATATAAAACCCAAGTCTGTGTCAAAATCTCCGTTTACTTCTTAAATAATGATGAGAAGAAAAGCGTACTTGTAGCTCTCCAGCTGGCGAGCAGATGATACAGTGAGGAAGCTGTCAGTGGGGAGAGCCAGAGGTCCTGGTCCAGTGAGTCAAAAGAACATCAGCATGGACTGGATACACAGTGAGAACCAGATGAATGGACTTCAGAGACAGAGAAACAGTACAAAATGTTCACATTCAGGGATGTAAAAAAGTTGTGCACAAGAAGCACAGTGCTCATGAGCTTGTACAAACTCTGCCACATTTTGCAATGCATATTATGTGTGGAAATAATGGGTGTGAATTCTGGAGTTTTTATAGTACACAAACTAATTTAAATATTTAAAGAATCTGAGGAGCAAGAACACTGTGCAGATGTGACTAGTCAAATATGACAGCCAGTTTTATAACCCAATGCAAATGCAGTCTTTCCATTGAGTTTACAAAGCCAATATTGTATTATTTGGAGCTGTATCAAATTCATGTCTCTGTATGAAAAGTTTGTCCTCTTATGATTGCCATGCAACAAATGAGCACAGAATGTATAAAAACATGAAAGGTGATGAGGTAAATATTGTTTTATTTCCATTTTTGTTCTGGTTTTCCAGCTGAATCCATCAGAACGAGCCCCACATCAGGTTGCCAGATCCTACAGCTTAAACTGAACATTATGTCTTCAGTACAAACACCATAGAAATTCTTATGATATAAATTACAGCTACAATTTCGATTTTGCTTTTTATTTAAAAACGTGCGCTGTTTCACCATGTTTTTCACCAAATCACCATTTTGGACACGAATGGACTAATACGTCTCTTTGATTGGTTAATCTGCCTGTCAATCATGCCCTGTGAAATCTGGGAGACAGGATAGAGCTCCAGATCCACTCGTCTTTGTAAAGTTTTGTGATTCTGGCTGGACAGGTAACTGGTGTGTTAAGAGAGAATACAACAGGGGCATGTCGACCAATCAAATTACAAATGGTAGCTTTAAAGGTAAATTGTGTAACTTTTTTGGTGCGTGGTCCGTCACACTCCACGGAGAAATTGCTGTTTTGCCTGGAATGTTTCACAGTATGGCTTATCTCTCACCAATTTTACTTTCCAAAAACAGTACACTTCTATAAAATCAAGAAATTTGAGTTGATGTGATCTCTACTATTACGTCAACCAGTACTGCGATACCGATATTTACACTACACATTGTACAGCTCTGACAAGAAAGGTGTCCAAATAGTTTTCACTGTGACACCATGTTGCGCTGAGGTGTGCTTTAATCCAACAGATCCAGTGACACCTCCTCCACACACGCGGCCTCAGACTGAATAGGTGTTTGTTAGTAAAGGGGGCTTAATGCGTGCCGTACAGAGACCATAGCTGCTCATAAAGTGGGCCTGTGTGGGACCAGAGGACTATAATTAGGCCTCGACGTGCTATTAAAACTCACACAGCATCAGCTACAGGTCAGGCATACAGCCACCTACTGCGCTCTGCAACCAGCAACCCAAACCTGCACCGCTAAGCACCTAGAAGGCTGTGGATACCTATGCAATGTAGTCTTGTGTTGTTATGTCAGTTTTTGTATGAAGAACTGTTGTAGTTTATTGGAAAAGGGACTCATAGAAGTTATAATATTAGTAAAAAAGTGTATTAAAGGCCTTGTACAAAATGCGTCTTCTCCAGTATAGATATTCTGTATAAGCTGCTCTTGAGGTCAAAATAAGTCAGTTGTGTCCTGTCTGCATCTAATTAGAAAGTGATTTATTGTCCAAGAATCAGGAAGACTCCTTACTTGGCAGTGTTAAAAAGCGCTTATAAACTCATTGTAGTGATTAATTAGGAGGTTCGGAAATTGAGGAATAACTTTGGACCACTTTCAAATGAACAAATTCTGTTTTTCAGTTTGTAAGACTGGAAAAATCCAGTACAGCCCCAAAAAACTAAAACTAAATCAAACTAAATCAAAACTAAATGATAGAAAATGCAATGTTAGAATGCATTGTTTATTGTAGGTTAATTAAAGTGACAGTTCCGATATGGAAAAAACGTGTCTGTTTTGGGGACCACAGGATTTCATCTCTGCTGTTTGCAGATGATGGTGTCCTGATGGCTTCATTGAACCAGGACTTATAACAGGCACGGGGTGGTTTGCAGCTGAGTGTGAAGCGGCTGGGATGAAAATCAACTCCTCCAAATCTGAGGCCATGGTTCTCAACTGGAAAATAGTGGCTTGCCCGCTCCAGGTGGGTGGGGAGTCCCTGCCTCAAGTGCAGTGAAGTATGGGAGTCACTACTGCTGCCCTGAGACCCTGAGGACAATATTATAAACTTCACACAAAAAAAAAAAAAAAAACAGGGAAGGGTTAGCAAAATCTTAAAATGGATTCATTTTAATTATGTTTTAGTGAAAAGACTAGTCTAAACTGGCTTATACCAGATAACTGCTAAATGCCATGCATTATTTTTGTATAACCACACAGGCAGTTCCAGCAAATGTTAAGAATTGTTCTACATCATTACGCTGAGTGCATCATCATATGGACGAGTAAACAAATGAGTTAGGAAGGAAGTTAGCTTCAACTAAAACAGAAATAACTAATGCTTTCAACATCCACACACTGCTAAAAAGTTGTCAGGTTTAAAAGGGAATCATTTTCAGTTTGCACTTATGAACCCATTTTGGTGAATAATTAGGATGTTCAAAATGCATAAGGTAAGTGAGGAAGAATTTGGACCACTGCAAACCCTTTAAAAATGAACAAATTCTGGTGTTGTGGCCAGTGCCAGTGCATTAAAACAGTTGAATGCTCCTTGTTGTTTAATTCCTACATGTGCACTTTAAAATATAGGGACTCTAAGAATGTTGTGATGACATCTGAAACCCAGCAATAACAAGCACATAAATTACGTCTTTTGATTCATTTCTGTGTCTGTTTGAGTTGTGTTCTGCAGCCTGGTGTGGTGTGGCCTGACCCTGACCCAGGCCCATGGGCAGTGAGCTATTAAAGACATATTAGCACAGAGCTGCCCTTACTGCGCCTACAGCACTGCTAAATGGCTGCTATTATAAAGCCCAGCGCCTCTCCTCCTACTTTCCTCTCCGGCTCCATCCAAAACCCAAATATGCATTTAAGCACCACAGACAGAGGACACATCTGGCTGCTCTGGCAAACTTAATCCTGTGCACTTCTATTCATGAAAATGTTCTATGAATTGTATATTTTTACTCCTTTTGCTGTAAAGTTCATTCTCAATGTCCTATTCTTATGTTGGGTGAGCCGTTTTGGCACACTGTTAAAGGAGCACTATGTAACTTTTCTGGACGGAGGGTGGGGACTTCTCAATGAGGATGTTATTGCTTTTTTTCACATGTTCCACGATATGGCATTAAACATTAATATCTTGCATTCATTCACTTACACGTGTTTTTATTACTCAACAATCCCTGAAAAAAAAGCATGCTTCTGACTGTGAACTGTGTTACCTCTCCACAGATCTGACCTGTAAGGTGGTGGACATAGGGTGCTTTAAAGTTTGCAGTGCTGATTTCTGGTAAATGTGCCTGTGTCCTGAAAATGTGCTTTAACCCCTGACTTTATAGTTCAGATGAGAATTCACACAAGGTGAATTAAGGCCTTGTGTAGCTGGATGCCAATAACAGGGTCTCTTCCTCCATCTAGTGGTTCAGATGGGAAGTGCTAAGATTCCAAATTAAGAGCAGGATTCTCATTGTGTTTCTTAGCTTTTGTGCATTTAGTTATCAAGAGTATGGCTGAACAAAACATACCTAAGGGCATTGCAATTAGATCTGCAATTTATGTTTTAATAAAAGGATTCTATTTAATGTTCATATTTTAAACACGTCCAGAAGAATTTGTATTAATCTAAACTACAGGGTCAGCAGTATATATGTGGAATAAGACAGCATATTTAGTTGTTTGTGGAGAAAATTATACCACTTAAGAAATGACCTGTGATCTTATTGTTAAAATGAATGGCAATGGCGAAGATTGGCAGTGTTGCATCCATCAGTCTGCCCCAGGTCAGCTGTGGCTACAACAGCAGCTTACCACCACTGAGTCTGGAGTGAATGAATAATGTACTGTAGAGCGATGTGGGTGTCTTGAAACATGCTATATAAATGCTAGATTATTATAATGAATGTTAAATTACTTTCTATTGAAAATTGTGATTTTGATTATGATTAATCTTGAACAGTTGAGATTTCAGGAAGATTTTTTTTTTATACAGCAACAGAGTCTTCCAGGAAAACCTTGCATGGAACAACACACATTAAGTCCACTGTGAGCACGTGAACCCAAACCGAGCCAAGACACTGGTTTGACCATGGCCACGCTGTTCTTTCTATCAATCACCATTAACACACAGTGAATTATAGGGCTCCCATGCCAGCCCACAGAGTCCAGTACCTCTCTGCTGACACAAGCCTTTCACAGAGGTGGGTACAAAGTATACTTTTCTGAGTATTTTTCTAGCAACATACTTTTACTCTTACTTGTTCTGTCCTTCACATTACATTAACTTTAATTCCTAAATCAGATGTTACATCCAGACAGAAACATTTACTCTTACTTGAGTAATATCTTGGACCACTACCAAAGGTGGGTAGAGTGGCCAAAAATTTTACTGACAAAAGAGTAACATTACTTCAAAATAATATTATTCAAGTAGAAGTATAAAATAGTAGTCTAAGAAATTACTTTGGTAAAACTACTACTCAAGCAAGAGTAACTTAAAGATATAACATATGATTTATAATTTATGATTGAATGCTATTAAGGACACAACAAAAAAATCTGGTATCAAAGGTCAAAGGACAGACACAAACATGAGAAAACTAAATTATATCTGAAGGAGCGATGCAAGAAACACACATTTTTAAAATCATCTCATATTGTCCACATAAAGCTTTTGTCACTTATTCACAGTGGGGAGAGTACCTCAATCTTTACACAAGTAGTGCTCAACCATACTATTACCTCAGTTAATCAAGTAGGACTAAAAGCATGCTGCTGGAAAAGTAGTCTTAACTATACGATTTATTTAAAAACTTTGTTACATTTGCTGAGTTACATTGACTTGACTGAGAACTACCCACCTCTGACCACTACTTTGTACTTGTACTTGAGTAATATCTCTTGTTCAAGTGCAATTTTTGGCGACTCTAGCATCCTCTGGCCTTTGAACAATACCAGCTCTATTTGCCACAGCCTTCCCCACTCTGTGCAGTTAAAAGGGGATTCCCCGGGCATGTGCATGTTTAGGTGCGCGTGAGTTTTTCTTGGAAGTGCTAGTCGAGGGCTTTCCCCTTCTAGGTTTTTCCACACGCCAAACAGAAAACGGAGGGAGCAGATACGTGACCCCTCTTTCTTTTTTCTTCTTCTTTCCATTCACTATTTACCGCGCCTTGCACAGATTTTTATACTTGTCTGTATTTATCCAGTCCAGTCAAATATATTACCAGTGGCAGGGTATGGCAGTGCTACTCTTGGGTTGTCAAAAGTATCAAAAATCAGGCATAGCATTTTCAACAATGCTCTTGTCTAGCAGCTTATGGTGATGGCCAGACACTGTAGTGCTATTGACAGTCTATTTGGTGCCTTAGTTTGCTAAAGATTGGCATGTTTTTTGTGTATTTACATAGAACTATAATAAAAACTGGATAAGACACTCTCCCATCTGTCCTGAAGCAAGTTTGATTAGTGGCCACAATGCAAGCGGTTATAGGAACGAATTTGGAGCCAAGCTATATAGTAGGAATAGGGATTTATTAACGGACAAAACAGTGAAATAAAAACGCCAGATCAGGTAGCGGGTTAATACGAACATTTTAAGACCAAAATGACGAGGCTCACAGCAGCAGTTACAGAGAGAGGGATGACAGTTTGTAAATGTAAAGAATGGAAACGGAGTCAATGGAGCCAGAAGGGCCCCCGTGAACACTTCCTGTTTGGAACAGGGCGGTTAGTGGGTTAGCTATGTCCGTTTATTGTTTATAGTCTGTACTGTACTGGTTGAAGGATGGGTCAAATGCCAAGAATGAATTTCCCTTAGTGACCAATAAAGTATTTTAACATATCCACATGAAACAAAAATTGACACAAAGTTAAACATCTTTGTCAGGATAAATGAACAATAGTGTGTGCCATAAGAATAATCTAACAAATAATACATTTCAACATTGGGAATCCTAAATTTTAATATTTCTTTCAAAAACAAGAGTTACAAAAGCCCCTGTCCTCCATCTGAACTCATCAACATGACCAATTTCTTTCACTTTTACAATGTCTGTGTTTAGTGCATGTGCTGCCCTCACCTGTGACCCCTCCAAAGGTCCCGTAGGTCATGTTGCAGGCGGTCCGTTGCAGGTTGTGTTCATAAACTAGCTTCAGCTGGTACTGGTCCCCATGCTCCACGTTTCCCGCTGTGCCTAGGTACACACATACACACACACAGAGGTATTACAAACAGACTTTCAAATGAAATGTCTTTTCCATTAAAATGTCTATTGATTTTACATGACTCATTCAAGCAAGGATACCCAAGTTTCAAATTTTCTTCCCAGCTCTCACAAACAAGTCCAAACTTTTTTTTTTTCTTTATGTTTACTACTTTCTACTACTACTACTTACACTGACATAAATGGAAGGCATCAAATATATGAAGCAAGATGTAATTATGTAGCAATGAAAAAAGATTTACAATATGTTGGGTTACCATGCTTTTGGAATCTTACATTCCAGTCCTGTACCCTACACTTACAATATAATTTTAAATATAGGGTTTATCTCTTTTATCCCATATCTGAACTGTGACCAGTGTTTAATAATAATAAAGGATTTACGTCAGGAGGACATGATCTTTAGCCCCATAAGGGAGGTAGGTTCCCATGATGTGAATGTGCACAGATTTTAGTCTCCACACTGTGGTGAGCTCTACTTTAGACTATTATCTTTGTGCATCAAGTTACTCTTTAAGTAATATTTTATATATTTTACATATGTTTTATTGTTTCAATATGTTGTGTTTCATGCTGCAAAGCACTTTGGTGCAACTTGTTATGGTTGTTTTTAAATGTGCTATATAAATAAAATGACTTGACTTGACTGTGATATATAGATGATGTACAGACACTAATATATTTTTACTATTACTGCAAACCTACCTGAAACAGAATATACTGACAGCTTCCGAGGGTGAAGAACAGCCAGGTGAAGGAGATCAGAACACCTGAATAAACACAAAAAAAATCTAATAATGGTAACATATCACTGTCATATTGCAGTTTGAGTTGGCATAATTATCAAATCACAAAGACTGCAATTGTTTAGGTTATAGAATGTCCACTGTAAACCAGCAAATATTCAGACTTTTTATTAAAAACTCTTTCTAGACCTCTATAAATATGTTCTAAAATAGATTCTTGTATTAGTTTATCAATTCAAATTTTAGTCTTCTCTCAAATGTGAATGCTCCTGGAGTTGTTTACAATGTGCAGTGTGCACAATATGCACTTCTATCACAGATCTAAACACAACTTGACAGAAAAACAACTATTTAACTTTATCCCTAAACTATGCAGCCCTATTATATACTTCTCAAGATAAGTGGGGAGCAGCCAGTTGGGAAGCACTGGTACAAGCTAAAGTACAAGCCAAGGTCTGTTTTTTGTGAACTCTCCAATAGTTTTTAAAGGAACTGCGTCCTGAAAACCACTGGGTAACTAAAGATGACATGTCCCAAACAGACAGTGGCATTCTGTTCCCAATATGATGATGAGGTGGGACAAACCGCCAGGGCTGTTCCCAGAATCATACCCCATTATGGAAAACGCACATCGGCACGTTTTCTCGGCTCCAGTATTGTCAATGTGTTAATGGACCAGATCTGATGATTCGTGCGTATTAAAAAGGAAGATAAATATAGGTTTGTGTGGGACTTTGGCTGTTTAATTGCTGTAAATCACAAGGAGCAAGAAAACCATAGGAAATGACTGCATGTTAATCTGGTTATAAGCAAAGGGAGGGATGGACTATGAATGAAATGAGATGTGAATGGGTGTTACTGCCTGGAATTCAAAGGCCTTATTATAACACAGAAAGTAAAGATGTTCGTGGGAAATGGACCATCATGACCATAACAGAGGCGCATAGGTTGTGTTCAAGTTCTAGAATTTGCACACGAAGTGACTCCCCCTTTAGAGCGCTATCACAACACAATCAGCGTGCACCCTGCTAATGAAACTCCTGCACATGAAATCAGATTTGTCAAGTTGCAGTGCATTGTTTTGTATCCTGCTTTTATGAAAAATTGCTGTGCAGGAGCATGGGTTATGTGGACTTGTGGGCCGAGTCTTAACACAACATTATAACGCTATAAAAGCTCTGAAAATTCGATAATGCATAATACCCCCTTTTTGACGTGTACAGTGACAGGAGCATTGTGATTTGAGACTCGCGAGAGTTCTGTAGACTTACAAAGTGATAATCAATGCACCCTGCCACACCGACCTCGGCAGAGTGCAAATGTGGGTCCAGGTGAGATGGGGGTCTACGGAAAGAATTCACGAGTCCATTTGTCCCAGATACCGCACTGGTCTGGTGTGGTTTTCAGGTTATTGGACACAGTCATGTTATCACTTGAGTCTATGTCTTAACTGGTTTAACAATCAATCTGCAAGTACCCAGCTTGCAGTTAGTGTGAACCCAGCATAGACATATTGGGAGAAAACGTCCATATATCCAAAAACAGTACAGAGCCATGGAACTGCTCCTTTAAAGGCTGGAGAGGTATTTAACAGAGTGTCAGAATACTTGGTAAAGTGAAGTGAAGAACAACTTGAATAGTTGACTTTGTACGAATAAATTATCTACATATTTTTTGCATGGTTTATTCTAGAAGGTTCTATAAACTGTACTCACGAGACAAACTTGCCCAGCTCCACTTGAATGATGGCATTGTGGAGGTTGACTTCCAGCAGCTGAGATTCAGCCAGGCCCTGGGCTCCTTCACTGGGTTTGTTGGCGTGAGGAGAGAAGATCCGCAACATCCCCATGTAGCTCCCCACCACCAACTTATCTACAGGGACGAGATCAGGACACGACAATGGATGAGTACATAAAAACAAATGAGTACATAACAAACAATGACAGCAATTTTCCACTGAAAAGCAGTTTGTAAACAGCAAAAAAACATAGAAGAAAAACACTAAGTAGAGTTACATTAAACCAAAAACATATAAATAAACATTATTTTTTTGTTTTGGTCAAAAAATATAAACACAGGACAAAATCATGACAAAAATTTGACTTCCATGTATATGGCTTAAATTTGTTTTGCCCCAACACAGCCCCAGCCTTTAACTGATTATGTACTGACACTTTGCAGCAGAACTTAATCTGTACTTTTTACACAATCTGAACATGAAGAACTGACTTCATCACAGGTTGTTTAAATCAGAATTCAGACAATCTTAACACTTTTTGGGTGTGTTTGCTAATATGGGCATTGTGTCACTATGGTAACTTCTAAACATTCCACCATTAGAGATACATGAACAGCACCCCCCCAGCATGATGTCACTGCAAAGTATAAATCAGTCAATCAGTTATCATTGTCGACAGTTTGCTATTTGCTTTAGGAACGAAAAGTGGGAATATGATCATCACTAAATAGACTGTTTCAGCGTTTACTTTTTCTGCATTATGTGTCTGTACATTATTAGGACAAACCCAAACACTGACCATGTCCAGTGCCGCTGTTGTCCACGTCACCAACACACAGACATCCTTGGTCAAACTCCTCCCCCTCGCCCAAAGCCGACGACCACCAATCACGGGCTTTGAACAGAGACATGCTAGAGACAAGAGAGAAAAGACACAAGCACTTTAGTATAGACACGGTAACTACGATGACTAGCTTAGATTGTAGAAAAAGAGAGACATTGCATATGACAGGTCATGTTTTTCTAATTATTGCTTGGTTTGGTGGGATAGTAACAGTTGGAAATATTCATCGTTTTACATCAATCAAGTGACAGTTTGTGGGGAAAAAAATGAAAAAAAGTACAAAAATACAGAAAGTAGTGGAGAGTTCTCAAATGGAATGCCTCTGTCAGCAACACCAAAAATTTGATCCAAAATGCAGAGACAATTTACACGCAAGGAAGACATTTTTCATTTAGATTTGGTTGTTGTTAACAGTTATGGAATTATCTCTACATCACAGGTGTCAAACATAAGACCCGGGGCCAGATCCGGCCCTCCAAGACCCTTAATCTGGCCCTTGGCTGATTTTCTACTTAAATATTTTAATTAAAATATTGGTAATTTTTTGCAGTGCTTAGCATAGCAGCGTCTTCAGCTCCTCTGTGCGTGGCCCCTCCCACCAGAGCAGCACAAATGAAGACTTGTCTCTTTCCAAATGCTCTTAAAAGACGATCGTTTTGACTGTTGACCGTGACACCCTCATCAGAAAAATGTCAAAAATGAGAAAAGTGGACGCCGAGTGCAGGATTTACCAAGAAAAATTGACTTATTCCTATTTGCATGCAAGTTCATGTTAAAATATTGTGTTGAAATTGTATTTTTCTTAAAGTTTCAGGTTCTTCATAATAATATAATATTTTGTAAAAGAAAGAGTTCATCAATTTAAAAAGATTTCTGTAATAGATTTGCCTTTCTCTGCACAAATATTTGAACTTATTGTTATTTTTGAGGTATATATTCCATGAGTTTTCTGATCCGGCCCCTTTGGGATCAAAGTAGGTTGGATATGGCCCCCAGACCAAAATGAGTTTGACACCCCTGCTCTACATTATGTCATAGCCGTTACCCATGTCCAACCAGGGAACCAGAGAGTAACATTTTAAACTTCACCAAAAAAAATAAATAAATTAATAAATAAATTAATTAATTAATTAAATAAAGAAATAGATATAAATAAAATAAATATAATTATGTTAATAGCAAATTGACTACAGAATTCTGACCTGTCATGCAGCTCAGTTTGAAACTACAGGAATTCTAGAGTGTTTTTACATGACGTGAACGCAGGCTATAGTATAGAATAGTAGAGAATAGTAGTAATATAGTATAGTATACTACGAGAGTCATGTGACCATGGTTGATAGAGGGTGGTGTGGAAGGGTAGGCGGGGGCAATCAGCTTTTCTCCGTGCTAAGTGCTGAGCAGGTGGAACAGACAGTTAATCCAGTGAGTAACTAGGTGCCCCAGTGTGAAAGCCCATGACTGTGGAAGAGTGGACGGCATTGTCTTTTATTTTAACATTTTGTCTTAATCCTATTCGTTAGTCCTTGCATTCCACTGTGTCTTCAACTAAGCAATCATTTAACTTTCTGTGTGTAGAATAAATTATATTATATAGTTTAAAGGAACTGTATGTATCCTGTGCGGCTGTTTGTATTACAATCACAACTGAACCTGGGTTACCAGAGCCTTAACCTGCAGATAGAGAACACAAACAAGTTTTTTCTCATTCTCAGTATATGGACAGACCATGCCTCATGTGAAAGCTCAATTCACTCACTGAGCTGCAGAGGTTGCACTAGCACTAGCAGGCATTTTAGGTTCAAACCAACTGGATTTCAGCGTACTCATTGAGGCTCATCCTGTATTGGATAATCTGAAGAAACAAAACATGACATTCTAACATAAATAAAAGGGACACCACATCATGTCCAGTGGTTTGCTAATTAAGAATAATCAGCATTACAATCAGCATTGCTGCAAATATTTGGTTTAAACATGTGAACCTTGTATCTGGGGGCACAGGTAGGTCATGCTCATGGCATGTATCTTACATACAGTTCCTTTAAGTTAATAATTGGATTGTATGTCAGTGTAGGTCTACTTTCATATGAGATACTTTAAATGTCAGAAGTGTTATTTGGGTAAATTATAATCATAATAACAAAATTAAAGGTGTCTGTTCATTGAAAGTAGACCATACGCCTAGCCATGTAGTTTGACCGCCAAAATAAAAATAAAGTCTAAGTTATACTGCATTTCCCAGGTTTGTAACAATAAGTGGCCAATGACATCAACAGTTTGCCCATGGCTCCATTCTGCTATCGCCACCTGGATGAATAACTTTAGCTTAGCTGCTAATTCCCTTATGATTCTTTATGCAGCTACAGCGCGCCTTGCTAGCTTGTCAAGAGCAAAAGTGCAACACACCGCCACGTTTTTATTGTTTCCTTACCTGAACTATCAAAAACGACTCTCCAAAACAAGCCGAAACACACCAGAATGTTCACATCTAAATCACATTTCTGAGTTGAGCCTTTTCGCTTGCAGCCATCGTCCCGTTGTCATGGCACTGACGCTCAGCGGAGAAGCTAGGCTGTAACGCGCATGCGCAAAGACAGAGAGGTTTCTGGGATTATGAGTTTTTAGTTTGGCAGGTACGCCATAGAAGTCGTTTTTAAGTTTTTATGCCATTATTTTTTTTATATATTTTTTGTTAAACCATATAATACTGTAGACAGAAATGAAGGGTCTAGTCTGTGCTTTGAACAAGGAATTTCTCGCATCCTAAACGAAGATAATACTGCTGCACCACCAGTCAAAAAGTAATTAAAATGTCCGGTGAATCAGCCAGGTAAATGGAAGTGAAACATACTTACTCGAAAATTTGTGTCCAACTGACAGAATTAGACAAGTTATTAACTATTATAAATTGCTTCTACTTTACTTTGCTAAAACCTGCTCTCAATCTTTATCCTCATTACTTGATCATAGAAATTAATAACAAACAATAATATTTAAAGACCCTGAAGACCCTTGCAAAACTTGTAATGCAGTTTTGAAAAAGAGTTAGAAAATAGACGTATTCTGAGATCCCACAGTGCACTCTGCTGGTTGCACATGCACACTACACTGTTTAGCGACAGCACCTAAAATAAGGCAAGGCACATTTAGAAGTAATAAAGTAATAAATAATTTAAAGTTGTACTATGTGACTTTTCTGATTGAGGCTATGCTACCTGTTTGTCTTCAATATTATTACTTTACCTGATATGTTTTTGGCTTTAAACTGATATACCTGCATTTATTTCATTATAGGTGTTTTATTGCTTAACCTTTAAACATGCATTCTTTCTGATCTTTACAGATCTTACCTGTAACTTGGTCTAGTGACATCACCTGCTCGTCTCATGGTAGTAGATCATTTTAAAACCATGCTGTGGAACATTCCCAGCAAAGCAGTGACATCTCCACGGTGACAAGCAAGAGACTCTCTACCAAAAGGTGCACCTCTAAAAAGTTGACCTACCCGTGTGCTGTCTCTTTTTCTATCTTAATTTTATTTTCAGTATTTGCTATTTATCCTTGACTATACTTTATGCAAATACAGGAGCCAAATATGCTAAATGTAGAGCAAAACTACACTTAAAGTTTTCAGTGGTCCAAAGTCACATACCTTATGCATTTAGAGAATCCTAATTATTCACCATGATGAGTTTATAAGCTCTTTTCATAACTTTCAGAGGCCAGAGTAGAGTTTGCAGTTATACGAGTGTGTGTGTTTGTGTTGTGGACAGCAGAGGGTGCGCTTCGGTCATGTGTATGGGTCAACCCAGGACACAGGATGATCTTGTCCTCTCTTCCCACCTTATAGTTTTGAAGCAGATTTGATAAGTTGGGAAAAGTATGCAGATATATTTGTTTTGTTTTAAGTATAACTGTACTGTATATTGTGTTTCTCCATTTAGGAGCCTTCAGTGAGAGGATAGTAGGAAAGGGGAGGAGGAACTGGTTTCTGAAAGAGCCACAAAAGTCCAAAGTGTTTTAGCAATCAAAACATAAATGCAGGACAGATCAGTTTACAGTAATGCCATACTTTGGAATTCCTCAGGCAAAGCAATAAAATCCTAGCCTGATTCATCAGCCGGTTTCACTTCATAGAAACTATCTGACTTCGGCAGCATTAGGATTTGTTCGCGTGACAGTAGACGGGTACTTTTTTAATTTAACCAGTCGCTGCTATTTGGTCGTGACATATGTAATGCCCCAAATCCCGTAGTAAGAAGGGCAATAACATCTTTCCCCTTGATAAAATTCACCAAACATTCTCTTTGTTCCGGCTTTAAATCTTCGATCTCGGGAATCGTTGCCAACACAGAATGTATGTTTTCATCTACATCCATCTTGACCGCTTTGTTTACTGTTGTGCTGTACCATAAAACCCAGGTGCTTGAGTTTGACGTCATGGCTTCACAGCTCTTTGCTGATTGGCCCGTGTGCGGCCTACAACTTCCAGGTTTCTTGCAAATCGTCTAGTGTATTCCAATTCCTGACCTAGTTGCTGGAGAGAAATGAAATTCAGCAAAGGCACTAGGTGGCACCAGATTGGCTACTAAAATCCCTCTGGAAAAGTTGCATAATCCACCTTTAACCAAGCAGAATGGCTGTGTCTTTTGTCTTGTTCCTAGCTCCTGTCACTTGCAGTCAACTGATCCCAGCCAGTTCACGTTTGACTCTTCATAAACTGTTTCCCCCTTTGTCTCCCCTCGCTACATGTCATTGCACTTTATCAGTAGTATTCATGAGTGACTGTATTGCCAGAGATTTTCGTTGGCATGTCAGCTGGAGTGGTCAGCTGTTCAGAGCTCATGTCAGACACAGGCACTCACAAGGGCCAAGATTACCCCATTCAACCCCAGCACCACACACCCAGTGCCTAGACGTCTTCTGTCTGCCTCTCCCTTTTCTCTCTACACCTGTTCATCATCCCCTCTCTCTCTCCATTTTCCCCTCTTTCTCTCTTTCACTTTGTCTTTCCATCACATCACGAGGGAGTTGGCCTGACTTTTGTCCTTGTGCCCAGAATCAAATAAAATCTAAACAACTTTACTTGTCCCCTCAAAACGCAATTTAAGCATATTGGGCAGTAAAATACAACAATAACAGAAAAGCTCAAACAAAAGTCTCAACAGGTAGGGTCATCAGGCCTAGTGTCAGAGCAATTTGAGGACAGTAGCAGTCCTCAGAACAAAAGTGTCCCTCTTCTCACTCCTGAAGCCGGCTGGCCAGCGTAGCTATCTCCAAGTACAATCGCCATGGATACAAAACTGTTAAAATCTCACAATCCAATAGTCTTTACATCCTTTGAACTGGACATGCTACACATTCTCAAATATTAAACGTTTTCTAGGTGAGGGTCTCTTTGGAGTTGTTTTTGCTTTGCCTGAAATGTTCCATGGAGTGAAACATTTCCATATAGCATTTATTCATTACGGGTGTTTCTTCTGTGGATAAGGGCAACTTTCCACAGATTTGACATATAATGTACAAAGTGCTGTAACCTGCTTGTCTCCCTTGCAATAAATATGTTTAAAGGGATAGTCTGGAATTTTGGACATAGGACCTCATTTCCCAGTTAGCCAGAGTGTTGGAGAAGTGTGGAGACTTTTAAAATATTCCATCCAGTCCTTGTATTTGGAGAGGTCACTGGTGCTAGGCTAGTGTTTGTCAATGGCCATAGTTAGCCTGCCACTAAAAACTGTTTTACCCACTTCACAAAACACCTGACGCAAATCTGTTATTATGCCAGACTGTTGATGTAAATGTCTGTGTCAATAGAATAATTTTAGAAGTAAAATCAACCTTGCATTTGAAGGATTTATGAGCAGCAGCAGTGAGTTGTACTTCCTGATAGGAAGCTTGGCAGTGGTGGACTGATATATGAGAAAATAGTCATAGTCAATACTCAAATTGTGACAATTCATGCGATGCAAAGTTAGTTTTATTTCAAACATTATTTTATCAACACAGACATTTGCATCGACAGGCTGGTGTAATAATAGATTTGTTTCGGGGGTTTGTGGAGTGGATAAGACTGTTTTTAGTGTCAGGCTAACTATGGCCATTGACATGCACTAGCCTAGCACCAGCGACCTCTGCAAATACAAGGACTGGATGGAATTTTTTTTTTAAAGTCTCTCCACACGTCTCCAACACTCTGGCTAACTAGGAAATTAAGATCCTATGTCCAAAATTCCAGACTGTCCCTTTAATCTATACTGTGGAACATTCTAAAAAAAAGCAATAAAATTTCTATGGAGAGAAGCAGGTAGCAGACCCTCCATAAGAAAAGTTGCGCCTAAAAAATGTAAGATAAAAATAAACATTAAAAGCCTACCTTAGTTTATGTATTCACTATTAACTCATTTTTTTGTTGTTGTTTTTTTTTTTTGTTTAGTGTCACACTATGTCAGCGAAGCACATTTGGTTTTGAATTTTCTTCATTCATAATGGCAATCAAGAATTTCCTTCCTCTCCCATGCTGACTTCCACGCCCCCTCTCTCTGCCTCTATCTCTCCCTCTCTCTTTCTCTATCTCTCTGTCCATCCTCCTCGCTTTCTCCCCTCCTTTTTTCCATCTCTAGTCTGATGCAGGCTGGGTGTGGTCCTCCCGTCTCTCTGTCTGATTGCCTGATACCAGATAACTGCATTGGACTCCCTGATCACATTAGAGACAGCAAATAGAGAGGAGATGCAGAGCAGACAGCACAGCCCACTGGAATCATAAAAGAAAAATAAAACATGCAAAATGGCATTGTTGTATTGTATCAGATATCAACAATACCATCAGCCTAGTTATTTAAAGTCAATTATGAGTAAGAAAATGTTCTATTTTTAGTGTGACTGTGTATATATATATAGCCAGATAATTTATCTTGTCAGTACAGGTTTTCATTTTGAATTTTTGTTATGAAAAATGTATATAGGCTAGTGATAGTACTGTGTGAGGGTATGCCACATTATATTCTAAAATAGGAAAGTAACCAGCTGTGAGATCATTGCTCAGGGAGTGGCCTTATCTTGTTGTGGTTAAATATAAAACTGGAGACTGACTAAGTAGGAATTTATTAAAATCCAAAACACTTCAAAGTGATAACACGTACGCTGGCAATATGTACTTGAAATTCTTTGGTTAAAATAAGCAGACCTATTATGCCAAAATCGACTTTTTTGAGATTTTAACCATGTTATACTTGTTTCTCCTTCTCATTTATCCTCTCAAACTTGTATCTGGAGTGATCTGTGCACATTCGAGCAATCTTTAAGTACTTACTTTCAAGATGCCATATTGACAATCGACCCCCGTTTTCACCGCCACCCATTTAGGCTGGAATTTAGTTAAGTCTTAATCTGTGATACGCGTAAGATTCGGCTTGTAGTAGGTTTGGTACAAAAAAAAAAAAAAAATGCCGTTCCCTAGAGTGATGTGCAGCTATCTATTGGACAGGTGAGCTTTTTGTTGTGATGACGTTTACGCCAGCGTGAGCTCCCATTGTCCACTGCAGTTGATCAGCAAACTTATTAAGTTGTTTTAAATGAAGATTGTGATTTAAAATGTCCAAATGATAGCATAATGATCCATGGGTTTCATAGATTATGACTAATATATATACTAATATATACTGTAGTAGACACCAGCACAATATATCTTCTTTGAAATAAGAAATCTATATGGTGAGCTAAAAGGTTAAAGGGACAGTTCGGAATTTTGGACATAGGACCTCATTTCCTAGTGAGCCAGAGTGTTGGAGACGTGCGGAGACACTTTTTAAAATATTCCATCCAGTCCTTGTATTTGCAGAGGTCGCTAGTGCTAGGCTAGTGCATGTCAATGGCCATAGTTAGCCTGCCACTAAAAACAGTCTTATCCACTCCACAAAACACCCAAAGAAAATCTATTATTACACCAGACTGTGGATGTGAATGTCTGTGTTGGTAGAATAATGTTTGAAATAAAACTAACTTTGCATCACATGAATCATCACATGTTGAGGGACTATTTTCTCATATATCAGTACGCCGCTGCCAAGCTTTCTATCAGGAAGTACAACTCACTCCTGCTGCTGAGACATAAACTTTTCAAATGAAAGGTTGGTTTTACTTCTAAAATTATTCTATCACCACAGACATTTACATCGACAGTTTGGCATAATAATAGATTTTCTTCAGGTGTTTTGTGGAGAGGGTAAGTCTATTTTTAGTGGCAGGCTAACTATGGCTATTGACATGTGCTAGCCTGGCACCAGCGACCTCTGCAAATACAAGGACTGGATGGAATATTTTAAAAATGTCTCCACATGTCTCCAACACTCTGGCTCACTAGGAAACGAGGTCCTATGTCCAAAATTCTGGACTTTCCCTTTAAGGCTAATAGTATTTATTCTGTTGGGAGTGACATTTTCTTGTGTTCCTTGGTTTTTACATCATCTGAAACAATGTGACATTTCTTTGCACAAAACAAAAAAATTAAGTTGAAAAAAATGACTAAATATACAATTCAATATATGTAACATAACCACATAACCGCATTACATAATCTCACGTTACTTCATTACACACACATCCCTAATGCTTCCTACACAATTCGTCCTTTTCCATTCATCATCATTACAGTTCTCCTTTGTAGGACATGTTTCTGCACATGTGCTGCTGGTTCAGCCCATTTGTCACACCGACACATCAGGACGCTTCACCCTCAGTCTACGGCTCCAACCTTCACCCTCTCACCCCCCTACGCCCCCTACACCCCCCTGTACCCCCCTGTACCCCCATCCCCTCCTCCTCCACCTGTGCTTCCCGCCTGACCCGAGCGCCGCCTGGTTCTGAATCACCAGTATAAATCCGGTGGATCAGTGGAACGGCCTATTGCACTCTCCCCTGCAAGCCCCATGTTCTATTTATACCCAGATAATGGACTTGTCATTGTGTGAACGTGCTCAGATAGTGCTGTTTCAAAGGCGGGCTGCTGGTCTGAGGAAGTGCATGGACGTGAAATGTGTTTGCAGGAGAAGGAAGGAGATCGCGCTACAGGAGATGCTGTAATGAAGAGCAAATGACACATGGATGGACGGAAAGATGACCCTAGGAGTTTAAGTAACACAAAAATGGATGTTTCTATGTTTCTGTGCACACTATGAAACTTTGTTTTGTAGGCTTGCCTCTCCATGGATCTGACCTGTAATTTGGCCTAGTGACACCTGCTTGTGTTCATAGAATACATTAGAAAGAATATTCATTAAAAAATAGTGCTTAGTTTTAGGTATTTAGGTTATTTAGAATGGGATATAATGCATAAAAGTTGTTTTGGTTGAAGATTTCTATTTAAGGAAGGAGACCCAGGGGAGGACCCAGGACACGTCGGAGGGACTATGTCTCTCGGCTGGCTTGGGAACGCCTTGGGGTTCCCCTGGAAGAGCTGAAGGAAGTGTCCGAGGTGAAGAAAGTGTGGGAGTCCCTGCTTAGATGGCTGCCCCCGTGACCCGGCCCCAGATAAGTGGAAGAAAATGAATGGATTTAAATACATAATTTGTAACTTTTCTGGTGGGGGGGGGTCTGTTTCCAAGGAGATGCCATTGCTTGGCTCTCCACGGACTTGACATGCAACTTGGCCTCATGGCGTCACTGACTTTTGGTGACTGCTAGATTTAATGTCACACTTTCAAAAATTCCAGGAAACGCAATAACATCTCCATGGATACAGGAAGGTGAAAAAGTTACACAGTGCATCTTTCAATTAGTTAGGCTGGTGCCACCTAGTGCCTCCGCTCAATTTCATTTCTCTCCAGCGACTAGGTCAGGAATCAGAATACACTAGACGGTTTGAAAAAACCCCAGAAGTGCTAGTTTGGTCACCAGCCAATCAGCAAAGAGCCATACAGTCTGTGTTGGCAACGATTCCTAAGCTCAAGGATTTTAAAGCCGGAACAAAGAGAATGTTTGATGAATTTTATCAAGGGGGCAGACGTTATTGCCCTTCCTCCTATGGGATTTGGGAAATGCTTAATATACCAGTTTTCCCCATTACCGGCACATTACATACATCACGACCAAATAGCAGCGACTGGTTAAATGAAAAAAGTACCCACCTACCATTGAGCGAACGAATCCTAATACTGTGAGGTCAGACGGTTTCTACGAAGAGAAACCGGCTGATGAATCAGGCTAGTAAGATGCATTTGTGTATTATATAATATTTTTGTTTGTTTACATGTATATACAAGCTACTTTGTTTGTTTTGCCCCTATTTCTAAATGTAATAAAAGAAAAGGTGTTCCTCAGGGCTCTGAACTGGACCCAAACAATTTCATAATCCTTTTTTTAACTGTCATCTCCTGGGAGTACCGCACATTATCATATTCCTTCTTTTGCATAGACCTAATGTTTTATTGATTGTGCTTATTGATTTCAGATCAATTATCCCGAGAAAGATTATGTTCAGTTGTGACCACCTGCGTCTGGATAAAACCGCTTAGTTATCTTATTTATTTATAATTAGCGTCTTTCCTCATGGGTCTGACAGCACAATGCAATCTTCATTCTCTATGCTTGTCCTCTAATAATATAACACATGATTGCAGTGTTGTAAGTATCCAGTGGCAACCACAAACATCAACAAACAACAGAAATGTGAGCTGATGTCAAAAAGCTTTACTGTCCTATTTATAAAGTCCAGTTCCATGTAATAATCTTTATATTCTTTTCACTAATGCAACAGTGACACAGATACATGAGTGTTAGATGTCAGACCTTGTTAGAGCACATACTACATTTACTACTGTATTTTGGGTTAATCCTTCTTTGGAACTAGTGTAGTAATTGTATAGTTCCATGTTTTAGGTATTTAGACCTAGAATAGTCCAGTTTTAGACCTGGTTTAAAGACCCTGTAATGGATTTTCTCGCATGTATTTGAGCAAAATATGTCTTGCCCCAGTTTGGATATATTGTATAAGCTGCTCTTGAGGTTAAATAAGTCCACTATGTGCTGCCTGCATCTAATTATAACCCATTTTGTTGTCGATTATCAGGAAGTGTGCATAAGCATGCTAGTGTTGTTGGCTTTACCCCCATGGCATCACTCTACTCTGGTCTCTGAGGGTTGTGAAAAGTGTTTGCAAACTCATTGTGGTGAAGAACTAGGATGCTCAGAATGCATAAGATAAATGAGAAATACATTTGGACCACTGAAAACTGTTTAAAATAAACTAGTTTAGTTTTTTTAAGACTTTTAAGACATTTTTAATTAAGGTACAGAGCCTTTAAATGTGATGGTGTGAATAGTTTGATTAGATTTTTAGCATGTTTATTACAATGGGTATTTGGGCAGCTTTTTGGTTTTGGTTGAAGAAGTTTGTTTAAAATAAAAAAAAAAATAAAAAAAATAGGGGGGGGGGAATTCCACATTATAGCACTTAACATATATCTTCAGTATATATTAATATTCAAGTGTTTTCATGCTCTAAGTGTTATTACTGTGAGCAAGGTCGCCTCTCCACAGATCTGTCATTTAACTTGGCCTCACAGCGTCACCGGCTTTACTCTACGGTTTAACACAATTTGTTTTGATGTGTTTATTACAATGGATACTTGGGCAGCTGTTGTCTTCCTGGATCTTTTAGCACCCCCGTGGTTAAACCAGAGCCATAGCTACAAAGCACAACATATCCCTCTTGTATTCGCCAGACCCACACCTCGTCCATCACTCAGGCCCTATACGAGCCCGCGTAAATCAACCGAGACAAATGACAGATGGCAGATGGTTAGCAAAACACACAGGCATACATGGACTCCCCCGATGAGCTCACCAGGTTTTACTATCGCACTACTAGTAATGGACTGCAGCATGGTAACAGTAAAGACAGACTCATGTACCAGCACTTTGTAGTCTTTCTGCTATGAGCCTTAAAGCGGGCCTATAGTGCAAATCAGGGTTTTAGGTTTTTAAAGGGCCCGTATTTAGTTATTTTCTGATCTATGTTATAATGTTGTTACCTCGTCACAAACATACCTAGAGTTGTGTTTTGTTTCAGTGAGTGCATATACATGCACATCAGTATCCCGGTTATTAGCCATGTCCTGGTTATGTCAGTATTCGGGTTACTGCGTATGCATGCACACTGAAAAACTGGGACACTCATATTCTCATATACATGATCAGATAGAGTATCCTGATTTCTTGACATAATCTTACAAATGCACAAGCGCAAAAATTAACTTAATTTAAATTAATAAAACAGGAAAAACAGGATTAGCACCAACTTTAGCGCAGATCAAACCCAACGTGTAGATTTTTTAATTAAAATATTCTGCATAAATAAACTCAGCTTTATAACATATGAACCATAACCACATCAGCCCATAAGATAATATAATTCAGCTTTGCCACATTTGTTTATGATTTACTGAAACGAAACTTAAGACCACATGGCTAATTAGTATAAACTGTTAGCGCCGTTAAAAAGAGCTCGGTCCTTGTGCCGCTGATGTGATTCAGCTTCTGTCGGACTAAAGGACACGACTCAGTGGATTACATGTGTTTTTTCTGTGACAGAGGGGTAGTGATGATGGCAAGTCTGTTCTATGCGTATATCATATAGAGATGTTTCATGTTTAACTTTTCAGCAGTCATACATGTGCAGGTCATACATGTGCAGGTCATACATGTGCAGGTCATACATGTGCAGGTCATACATGTGCAGGTCATACATGTGCAAATCATACGAGTGCAGATTCGTGTGCAGGTTTAGCGTAGTTTTTTATTTTACAGCCATTTCTTTCATGTATGGTCACTTTATTTATCTCGGTCACTTTATTTATGTCGCCATTGTTGTGGTGAAAAGACTGAAAAGTCTTTTGGACGCATGCGCACTCAAATTTATGTGGCAGTAACCGGGATACTGCATATACATGCCACAGTATTCCGGTTACTATCAAAAGATACCTACAGTATCCCGGTTTCTCATAATTGGGATACTGCCATAACCAGGATACTGAAACCGTATACATGCACCATGACGAAACCGGGATACTCAAAAAACCCGATCATAACCGGGATACTCATGTGCATTTATACGCACTCATTCACACATATGCATAGTTCTTCTCTCAGGCTACGTTTATATGATGACGGTCTGAACAGAAGACGCAAAAATTGGCCTCGTGTCTTCACTTTTTATTCCACGTTGAGACGAACGTTTTCAAGAGGTAATCTGCGTGCATACGGTGACGCAAAAGTGTGCAGAATTCGATTGGGTATGCATGCCAAGCAGTGAGGTGGTGATGCTAGGTGGTGATGTATGTGATGTAAAAACGTACGTGACGTGAGCAGATCTGACCAGAGTTTTGTGTCTTGTGCAGTGTAGACGGGAACATTATGGCGGAGTGTATTCAGCTTCTCCACTCTGAAGATTTTTGCATTTTTAAGCCTCAAAAATGGCTAAACAAAAGGCACTTCCAATAAAATATTTCGTCATTTTACCCGTAAACGTTCTCATGTAAACAGGTGCTCAAACAGAAAACACTGTGTTCCACCTTATGATGTCATGTGATAATACAGGAAGTGCTTCTCTGTGTTTTTAAAATCCATACACCTTCACTAGAATCATTTGGATGATTTCAGTCTCAGAATTGAGGATCTCCACTGAACTAAAGGTAAAAGGTAGCTCTTAACTTGAAAACTACTGCTTCCTGGAACAGAGCATTTTTAACTTTGGAGATATAGACAGACTAATAAAATACTCAAGATTACTCAAACACATGTGAATGAAACTAAACAACTCCTTTTGATGAGGTAACAACTTTCGAACATGGTTTAAAGCTTGCACAAGTAAAGACTGCATAGTATAGGACATTTAACTGTTATAGTTGTTTCCCCTTCTCATTTACTCTCTTCAAGTTAGAGTAATTCATGCATGTTTGAGTAATCTTTATTCTTCTGTATTCAAAACGTCATTGCTCTGATCAACCCGTTTTCACCTCCACTGGTACACGCCCACTGCTCTGTACTCCCTTTGTTCTCCAATTTTATTTTCTTAACTGGTAATACGTGTAGGATTTGGCAGTGAAATTTTACTACAAATGAAAAAGATCTGTGACAACTATATCAGCTCTTTGTTATGATGACGTTTACGGCGATGTCAGCTCCCGTTGGACACCGCAGTTTTGTAACGTGGAAGTCAGCGGAATTTTTAATGAAGTCGTTTTAGATCAATATTGCAATTTAAAATGTCCAAATTACAACATAATGACCCCATGGGTGTCATAGATTATAGTTATATAGCAGACTCAAGCACAATACGTCTTCTTTAAATCTCCCACACAGGCTGATGTTTTGTTTGGGTAAACCCGCTGCCTGTAGAATATGCATAAAGCTTTAGTTGAACACTTTACTACAAAAACATGACTATACTGCACTCTTATTCAGTCTGTAGTAGAACAGGGTTGTGAATAAGTTAAAATGTAAAAAAAAAAAAAAAAAAAAAGGTAAACTGAAATGTTAGAACTTGGGGAAAATAATCAAAATCTGACCTACATATCTACAAAAAAATATCGGCATATATTCTAAACAAATCGGTATCACATCCGTCATGACAAAACCCATATTGATCAATCTCAAGCTCACTGATTTAGGATTTATTGATAGAAGTTATTTAATGTAATAATTTGACATTTTTTGTACCCTGAACAAATTTCTGAAAAAAAAAAAAAAAAAAAATAAAAAATGACAACTATTGCAAATTCCCTATGACCAGACACAGTGACACTTTTTGTTCGAATTGGTGTCATTAAAAAAAATAATAATAATGTGGCGTAACATTTGTAGCAGAGGGTCTGACACCTGCTTGTCTTCATGGAAATCTTATTGCTTTGTCTAGAATGTTCCACAGTATAGATTAAACCTATCTATCATGAGAGACAAACAGGTTACAGCACTACACTACACTACAGTTCAGATCTGTGGAGAATCACCCCTATTCACAGAAGGAATTATTGTATTTCTGAGTAATAGAAACACCTGTGATGAATAAAAGCTAGATGGATATGTTTAAAGTGATACCATGGAACATACCAGGGAAAGCAATGATATCTCCACGGAGACAAGCAGCATCAGGAAACCCTTTCAACCCCCGCATACCCTATAAGCTCATCAATACAGTCAATAATCTTTGGTCACAGCTGGAGCGGGGGAGAGGGTGTGGGTCAGACATATGGAGCCAGCGGAAGGATTCTGTGCACAGTAAAAGAGAAAGGTTACACGGATGACATGACCTTAAGTGACACTGAGGTGAAAGATAAGGAGGTAAATAGGAGACATCGGTGTATTGGGTCAGTTACGTTTTTTGAGGACTTCTGGGATTCTCATTAGTCTAGTGCTGCATCTACAGTTTCTTCAGTCAATGAGGACCCAGCAATCAGTTTATTTTTTTACATAAGCATAATATAAAGTTAAAAAAAAAAAAACAGATCTGCTTCGTTTTAAATTATTTGTTGTGGTCCAGAGTTATTCCTCACTACCTTATGCATTGATGAGTTCATAAGAGCTTTTCACAACTTTCAAAGACAGAGTTTTGTCATCACGGTAATGCTGACAACTAGCATGCTAACAGTGCACTTCCTGTTTATCGGCCAATAGAAAGCTTAATAATTAGATAAAGACAGCACACAGTGGACTTGTGTAATAATTCACGCAAGCTTCAGTGTTAAACTAAACCTACACTGCAAAAACAAAATCGAGCCAAGTTAAGATGACTTGAATTAAGAAAGTTTTATCACGATTTGTGTAAATTTCGCTTGACAAGTAAAATTATCTGCCAGTGGAATAAGACATTTTGTAGTTAAAATATGAAAATACATCTGTTATACTGAAGAAAAAAACAACAACTTTTTGCACTTAAAATAAGAAACAAAATCAAATATTGCTAGAATTAGGAAAAACACACTTATTCCATTGGTAGATAATTTTACTTGCCAAGTTGAATCTACTCAAATAAAGTAAAATGTTCTTAATTTAAATCATTTTAACTTATCTAGATATTGTTTTTTTTTCCAGTGTAGTTGACCACTTGACTAGTGGGTATTTTGTTTCCTTTAAATAAGTTTTGGCTCATGTTAAAAGTTGCTTGTATGGTGTATGTCACATTTCCATGTCCAAACCAGAAAGTTAAATTATAAATATCACCAAAATATATTATTAAAATAATGTAAAAAATTTCAATGTTAACTATGTTTTAGTGAAATGAGGAGTCAAACTTGTCATATGCTCTTTAATTATCCAAAAGTACAGAACCAAAACTATGTCTTTCCAATAATAATGAAGTGCTGTCTGCCCCTTTGGCGTCGCAGAATGGGCACATGCCAGTGAGGTGCGGTAATACCACTGCTCTGAATACAGCTGAGCTTCCTTCCTCCTGATTCACAGTCCACAAGCGAGCATCTGCTCCTGCTGCCATTGTTCAGGCCTGCTCCTCCTGAATGCCTGAGGGGAGGGGCGGAGGGGGTAGGAGACGAGGAGAGAGGAGGCTTACGGAGGAGTGGAGGTGAGGTCACGCATTGTTCTCTCCTTGTGTCCTTGGCCCTCTCTCAGGGATGGCTGTTTCCAAACTAATACGGTAGTTTAAGGGGGGAAAAGTTGAGCAGAAAGGTACGAAAATACAGGAAGTAGCTGTGAGACTAGTTCAACAGAAAATTCCATCCAAAATGCTGGAACAACTGATATTTGTGTTCCCAGTGTTTTTTGTGTTGTGAAGAGAGGAGTTGGGTGTGAGAGGGTTAGGGGGTTTTTGTCTTTATTTATTTTTGTTTTCATTTGTGTAATAATAAAAAAATAATAATAATAATAATAAAAATGCTGCAACAAATTATGAAAGAACACATTTTGGCAATTTATTAACAAATTTAACAAAATAAAGGTGCTATTTTGATCTATTTAAATTAGTCTAATCATAACTATTGTGTAATTCAAATGTGTCCAGTTTTGGCCCTTAACATCATGGTTGCCATAGGTAACAGATATGGAATTATCTTTACGTATGTCATATCTGCTGTCAGTGTTCAACCAGGAAGTAAAATTATAAACTTCACAAAAATTTAAGAAGAAAAAAAAAATGGCCAAGATTCTTTTTATAAAATCTTAAATTTAAGTTGTGTTGTGTTTTTGTGAAATGTGTACTGAATCTAATCTGCCATGTGCACTTTAAATTATTGTATTAGTAGCAATACTTTTTTTTTAAAGTATGTATTAACCAATGTTTAATTTTGATTATCATAAAATGTTATGGTATTAGTTCAGGAATTTTACATGAATTGTATGCATCAGGTGATTTAAAATAAACTAGTGAAAGTGAAGCTTTTTTAAGTACAGTTGAAAACATTTCTTGAATAAAATGTTTTTAATAAATTTTCTATAAATTCAACAAAGCTGTTTAAGATTCATAGTACAATATTTAACTTTGCAACTTTGCATATTTTTTAAAATAAATACAGACACCATTTCTCATGTATAATCTATATTTTATTAAGGACAAAAAATGTACCGTAACAGCGTAAATATTTCAAATGCAACTGGAAAATCTTAATTATTTTTCCTAAACCTGGACTAGATACATTCTGTGCCGACATGCTTCTTACCGTCTTCAAGTCGGTCACAATACTTATTCACAAATATAAGCTCATACAGTGTAAAATAGCAACTACAAGCAACTCTACCCCTCTGCTCCCATTGATTTTCATTAGTCAGTGAATCAGATTAGCCACAAATCAATAAATGCTACGACTTTCAAATTACACTCTTTGTTCCCTCATGCAGATAAACCTTTCTATGGTATGCGCCAGGACTAAATCTTATGGCTAGTTAAGATTCTAACAGATACTCCATCGATAATGGGGGAAAATGCAAGTACTTTTCATAGCAAACAGTATTGGCACGTTGGTAGATGGTGGCGCACCCCAAGGCACAGCTTTGGTTCTGCTAATATTCTTTGAAATGTAAGTAGAATAAAACTATATGCTCTTATATCTTTATTCCTCACCAGAAGACATTGTTTCACTATCATCTTCAGACTCTTCAGAATGGACTATTTCTCCCTTGACAACAGTTTTTGTAAAAATTTGTGAAACCTCTTTTTGTTCATAAGCCATATCTGTTTTTTCGACTAACTCCTGCGTCTCCCTACCTTCTACATCTCCAAAACCCAGCTTCCACTCTGTATGTTTATTATCTACATCATCAGTTTGATACGTGGCACCAGTTTCTAAAGGAGACACCCAGAAATCATTATTGGCGGTCATACTAAACATATCATCCAGACTAGTTTTACCATTAGTTTTCAACAGTTCCTTTGAATCTTTTACAATAAAGAGATCAGAACCTTCATGAACACTTTCAGGAGACATATTTAGGGGCTCGTCCATGGGTGACAAAGAATCATGATCAGCTTTGTCATCACCGGAGAGGCCTTTTGGGGTTAAGTCACTAGCAATTTTATCATCATGGTGAATATTTTCTGTAGGATTTTCAAGAACTTCCCATTCAGTTGTAGCTAGAGCTTTAGGAAATTCTGTATCTACTTCTTCGGGCATAAAGATTTCTTCAGGTGTTGTATCCCTCATTTCAACACCATTATCGGGAGTCACTGATTCAACAGTAGAGGATAACAGAAGTTTGTTGGACTCATTTTTGTTGATGAGTTCATCCACATTTCCAGTTAGCGTATCTTGGACAATTGGCTGCTTCTCTTCTGCTTGTTCTCCCATATTTTCAGGCTCTTTCCTAAATTCTGTAATGTCCTCTGTAGTATCATAATGTGTTACCATGGTTATTTTGTGTATATCTTCCTCCTCAACTTTAGTTAGCATATCTTGGTCTATTGACTCCTTCTCTTCTGCTTGTTCTTCCATGTTTTCAGACTCTTTCTGCTCAAAAGACACATTCTCAAAAGACAGCTCTTGACTTGTGGAAGACCATAAGGATTCTTTCCTTAATTCTGTAATGTCCTCTGTAGTGTCACAATGTGTTACCATAGATACATTATGCTTATCTTCCTCTTCAACTTTAGTTAGCAAATTTTGGTCTATTGACTCCTTCTCGTCTGCTTTTTCACCCATGTTTTCAAACTCTTTCTGTTCAAAAGACAGCTCTTGACTTATGGAAGACCATACAGATTCTTGCCTAAACTCGGTAATGTCCTCTGTAGTGTCACAATGTGTTACCGTGGATGCACTGTGCTTATCTTCCTCCTTAACTGTAGTTGGCATATCTTGGACTACTGACTCCGCTTGTTCTCCCATGTTTTCAGGCTTTTTCAGTTCAAAAGACATCACTTGACTTGTGAAGGACCATACAGATTCTTGCCTAATCTCAGGAATGTCCTCCGTAGTGTTGCAATGTGTTACCTTGGATACATCATGCTTATCTTTCTCCACAACTTTACTTAGCATATCTTGGTCTATTGACACCTTCTCTTCTGCTTGTTCTCCAGTGTTGTCAGGCTCTATCTGTTCAAAAGACACATTCTCAAAAGACAGCTCTTGACTTGTGGAAGACCATATGGCTTCTTTCCTTAATTCAGTAATGTCCTCTGTAGTGTCACAATGTGGTACCATAGATGCAATATGCTTTTCTTCCTCCTCAGCTTCAGCTGATTCTTGAACTCCTTTGACCACTTCGTCTTTTTGCTGTTGTGGTTCTTCTTCAAAGTGCTCCTCAACTGTAGTTGGCATATCTTGGTCTGTTGACTCCTTCTCTTCTGTTTGCTTTCCCATATTTTCAGGCTCTTTCCTTAAATTCTGTAATGACCTCTGTAGTGTCACAATGTGTTACCATGGATACATTATGCTTATCTTCCTCCTCAACTTCAGCCAATTCTTGAACTCCTTTGACCACTTCGTCTTTTTGCTGTTGTGGTTCTTCAGAGTGCTTCTCAACTGTAGTTGGCCTATCTTGGACTATTGAGTCCTTCTCTTCTGCTTGTTCTCCCATGTTTTCAGGCTCTTTCCTAACTTCTGTAATGACCTCTGTAGTGTCACAATGTGTTATAGATACATTATGCTTTACTTCCTCCTCAACTTTAGTGAGCATATCTTGGTCTATTGACTTCTTCTCTTCTGCTTGCTCTCCCATGTTTTCAGGTTCTTTCTGTTCAAAAGACACATTCTCAAAAGACAGCTCTTGACTTGTGGAAGACCATACTGATTCTTGCCTAAACTCAGTAATGTCCTCTGTAGTGTTGCATTGTGTTACCATGGATACATCATGCTTATCTTCCTCCTCAACTTCAGCTGTTTCTTGAACTTCTTGGACCACTTTGTCTTTTTGCTGTTGTGGTTCTTCTTCAAAGTGCTCATCACTTTTTGGTTCAACCAGAGTTTCATTTGTGTGAAAATCTTCCTCGTCAGTGGATTCTGGCATGTCTCCCAAAGCTTCACCCCAGGCTATTGGCTCTTCAGCAAAAGTTTCATTTTGCTGTGTGTCTTTTTCACTAGTTTGCTGGTGCATAAAATGTGTGGTGTACCATTCTGTTGTCAAATTTTCTAACTCCTGTTCCACAAGTTTGTCTGTGTCTAATTCTTCCTCAATCATCGTTTTTATAACTTCCTCTTGTGTCTTATCTTCTTCTTCCTGTGTGTATGTGTCCATTTCTTCTTTGTCTTCCTTCCCATCGTTTCTAAGGTATTCTAGATCATACTCCTCATCCAAAACCTCTCCTTCTGCCTCCTCACACAGATCCTCCATAGTTCCGAACCGTCTGGTCTGATCCTCGATCCACGTGCCACTTCCCATCTCACCAACTTTCTTGTCTTGCTCTCCATCACTGGAATCATCGACATCATCAGCATGCGACGCTTGCGTGTTGGCGTCAGTTTCGTCGCTTTTGTATCTGATCAGAGGTCTGGTGTCTGCAAGGGTGTTATCTTGGGCATAGCTGTCTCCCTCAAGCTCGGTCTGCCATGACACAGAGACATTTTGGGAATCTTCTTGTTCTTCTTCTTCTTCGCTTTTGTCTGGAAGGTCTTCTTTTATGGAATCCTTTTGTCCTTCATCTTCAGTATCTAGTTCAAACTTTGCTTGCATCTCTTCACCTGGCATCACTTCTTGCATTTGATGTTGTACCTCTTTTGCTGAAATGTCCTCCTCTGGTTCAGCATGTTGCTTCAAACCTTCTTCAGGAGATTGTTCTAAATCATCAGCAATCAGACCTTGATTTTGTTCCATGACGCTATCCCATGTGTCCATCTCCTCTCCATCGGGGTACAACTTCTCTTTGGGTGGACTGGTACCAACCGTTGGGGCACGATCACTGTCAAAGATGAATTCTTCTTGAACAATATCACCCAGTTGGTTTTGGAGAGATTCTTCATGCTCACATTCAGAGGCTGGACTGGTGGACTTGGTGTCAAAATTTGGTTCAACAAATGCTTGTGTTTCTGAATCGGAAGACTCGACATGTTCTTGTGCAGCCTTCGTTTCCTCTGTAGACTTCTTTTCAACCCATGCATCAGTTGGTTCTTGAGGCTTTTCTGTTGCTTCATTTACAAAAGGTGTTTCTTGTTGAGCTTTGACCACAACACTGCTCACTTCCTGTGTGAAAGCTTCCTCAACCACTTCTGGGGTAGCCTCAATGATGGGTTCTTCAAGGTTAGAAGATGATTCAAGCTGTTGACCAAGACTTGACCTGACATAAGGTTGTTCCGTTTGGCTAACCATTTCCTCCTCAATCCACGCATCTATTGGTGCTTGTGGTTTTTCAATTTCTTCATTTTCACTTTGCTTTTCCATAGGCTCAGATTTCACAGAGAGACTACCTGATTCCGCAGATATTGCTGGCTCGAAAAGTTGTATATTTGCTTCATCCACTCTGGCCTCGAGCTTTTGGCTTGACTCCAGTTTTTCCTCAGATCGTTGATCAACAGTGTCATTCCAGTTGTCTGCAATTTTCTCCAAATCTAGTGTTTTTTCTTGTTCATCTGGTGAAGAGAGCGGCTCAGCGTATGTCACCTTTTCATTCACCTCTTGGGGGCGGAAATTCTCTACAGCTCCATCCTTGAGCACTTTGGGATAAGGAGTCAACTCTGGCTGCTGGAAAACCTTATTGTCTTCAACCTTTTCCTTTGAGATTTCCAGTTTTTCCCTTCTTGGCACATATGTTTGATAGCGGATTGGTGTGGCTGTTATCACTGTTGGTTTTGTCTTTCCACTCATGCTACGGAGCGGTGGTGAGGAAGTGGTCTTGGGGCTTGGAGACAGCTGGTAATGATCTCCCCATGGACTGAAAACTGCTTCTGTGGAGGACAAGAGGACAGGAGTTATTAATATACAATGAGTTTTATGAGTTACTGTAAAAAAATAAATAAATAAATAAATAAGGTTGAACAAATTAAGTAGTTAAAATATGATAAGATAATAGCAGCTTTGCGTTAGCGTTACCTCTAGAATAACTGCTTGCCATTTGGATAATCACATGACAGAGATTAAAATAGCCTGCATAAAGCTTTAGTAAATACTAGGTTCTTAGTGGAGGCTGTAGATCCTAATGGGAAGTTATTGATCACCACTTCCTCCTCCGTTGTTCTGAGTTACCAGAAAGCACAGCCATCTGGTTGAGTGTCCGTTGGGGATTGCCGCTGGTGGCTTCCATTACAGTGGGCAAAGTGCCGAGCTCAGCCTCTTAGCAAAGACCCCCGCATGGCTCTGGTCAGGTTAACATGATTAAAGCAAACATCACACCACACCAGAGGCTTTTAGTTACGCTAAGAGAAATTACACTAGATTCAACTAAAAAGGTGGGATGGATGGTGCTATCAACTGGTACTCGACGTCAATGAAAATAAGGTAGTGTTAAATTAATGTTGTTGTTTTTTTTTTAATTAAAGGGCCCATATTACACCATTTTCCTTTTTTACTGTAGTTTCCCTCATCAAAAACATATCTAGAGTTGTGTTTGTTTCATTCACACATGTTTAACACACAAATCCTGCATATTTAGGCTGAATTCTTCTCTCGAACTGAAAACACTCTTTGCCACCTTGTGATGTCATGTTGTAATACAGGAAGTGCTTCCACGGTGTTTTTACTTCATACACCTTCACTAGAATCATTTCCATAATTTCAGACCTGGAATTGCCAATCTCTACTGAACAAAAGGTAAAAGGAGCTGTTAACTTGAAAACTACAGCTTCATGACACTATGAGGTGGAACAAAGAATTTTCCGGTTTGGAGATGTGGACAGACTAATAATAAATGTAATCAAACATGTCAATAAATAAAACAAAACACAACTCCAGGTCTGTTTTTGATGAGGTAACAACATTCAACATGGCAAGAGTCCATCTGATGTAATATAGGACCTTTATTTATGTACAATGTAGTTATGTAGTTTAATTACCTTTGCTGTAAATGTTTCTAGACTGCTTTTGCAAAGTGATGTTTCCCTTGAGGCTCTCATTGTCCAGCAACGCTCTGTGAAAGCACAAGACAGGCAGTAGGTTATTTCACAATTCAAGAGCTCTACAGAGAGTAGAATGTGGAGGGGTGCTATGATGTCATCCATATGAAATCATAATGACGTTTATTATCGGTAGTGTGGTAGTTGGAGCATATGGATCGCTATATATTACAGGACAAAGGATTGACACATATTGGAAAGAATTGGCCAAATAACTTAGGTACAACTTATACTTAAATTTAAGCCAACACAAAAACATAAATAAATAGAATAGCGATATATATATTTTTTTATTTAACACATTTTGGAGGAGATCAGTTTTAATTGGTTGGTCAAAATTGTTATACTAAGAACAGGAATGCCACAATTCTTCACAATATTTGCCTTTGGATGCTTTCTGAATCATTATACAGATCCGTTCATGGTCCATCACACATAACCTACCTCATAGCTCAACTGACCAAATTAATTTTTTTTGACACACTCTACTCTTCAGATTCTGCTGCAGCTTTCTAGATATGATTGGCACCATCCTCGGCCAATAGGAAAGATATTTATCGATATGGACAAGTATATTTTTGCATTTTACTTTCATAATTATACAATGAAGTAGACGTTATAGCATTTCCAACTGTATACTTCAATTAACTATGAAATATAATGCAGCAAATTAGCAAGACGATAGAGCAGATAACTACATTTGTAAGAATTTGTTGTTTGTACGATGATGCTCTTCACAGGGGTGGATGGGAGTAGGGGGTGACTTTTGTTGGCCTTAAGCGGCAGAGGCAGGCAGCAGACTGTTGTTATGGAAATGTGGGCCAGACCCCGTCATTGACCCACCATCTGCACGGCTCCTCCACTGTGTGTCCACAGACGCTCTGACAGCACATGTGAGGAGCAGACCAAGCAGCACTAATGCCACTGTCACAATGCACACATGTGGAGCCGGCATTCCTATACACACATGATAAAGCTGCAATTTCAGCCCAGAACGGTAAGAAAATGTGATATAATATTGTGATAAAGACTATATATAATTGTAATACTTCTATATTTCAAAATTGGTTAATGAATAGTATTATTTATTGTGATGAACCAAAAAAAGTTGATGAAACAGATATATTGTATAAGCAGCTACGGAACATCACTAAACTCAGACCAATTTTAGCAAATGCTGATCCTGAAATGATTGTTCACTCTTTTATTTCATCTCGTTCAGATTTTTGTAGTTCTCTTTTTACTTGTTTTAACGCTTCTACGCTTAAGCGGCTGCAACTTGTACAAAATGCAGCTGCAAGGTTTTTAACACAAGCAAGAGTGTGTGTCAGCATGCTAGTTGTTGTTAGGTTTAGAGTGACAAAAAAAACTTTGTTCTTGAAAGTTGTTCAAAGCTCTTATAAATTCATTTAAACTCAATTAGTATGCGCAGAATATATAAGGTAACGGAAGAGTAACTTTGGACCTTTTATATTTTTAAAGTGATAGAAATTTGGCACAGGATTGTTTTCTTTTTAGTTTTTTTGACTTACATGGTGTACTTTAACTGTTAAAATGCGTTAATAAAATATTCATAACCTTTGCAACATGTGCACAAATAAAACTAAAGCTGCTAACATTACAACAACAATATATTTTTCATCTGTAGCTTTTTTATTTTTAGGACATGACAGGCCATGACCTTCAAATCCATCCTTTTCCCCTTGGCTCCTGTGTTACTCTAGACTCCCAAAGCTCATAACCCACCCGTCTCCTCTCCCTGCATCTGAGCGTCAATATTTTGAGGAGGGGGCAAAGGAGAAACCAGACGCCACAATGGAGCTCTGTAATGGACGATACACTCAGCTTTGGACATGAGAGGCAGCGGTTTCAATGCACTGACCTCTAGTCTAGACAGCTGCACTGGTTTAAAGGGTTTGTCCCATTTTTGTTCCATTGGGGTGATCTGAATGGGGCTGTTACTCTTGACGTGGTGGTAGAAGTGATGGATCTTCACTTTTAGGTCTTCCCCAAGCAATAGAAAGCAGATTCGATGGTGGTATTTTAGACCATTTGAGCTTTGGCGTATTTTATAATTTCTCAAGTTTAATTCGCATTCATTGGATGTTATAGGGTAGATTTAGGATAACACAGCTTTTAGTCATTCTTCTCAAGATCTTCCATCAGTCAAGTAGTATTTTGTGAAGAAAAGAACTAGATCATTTGAAATGGTTTGAAGTGGTCTAAAGTTATCCTTCATTTACCTCAACACTGATGAGTTTATGAGCCCTTTTCACAACTTTCAGAAATCAGAGCGGAGTTTCACCGTCACAGTAAAGCAGCAACAAGTAGCATGCTAACGTGCACTTACTGATTATCGGACAATTAAATGCAGACTGTAAACAGTGGATGTATTTTGACTTGAATAGCTGCTTATTCAATGTGTCTGTACTGGGATAAATTTTGCTCAAACACATGGAAAAATCTGGTATGTGTGTGTTTTCTTATTTTTTTATTTACTTGTCGTTTTATTTGTATATTGAGTAAATTATACAAGCTTTGTTTCAGTGTATGGTTGCTATAGGAAACAGTCCAATGAGGTTAATTTGGTCTTCTGATAATTTATGTTATTAGATTCTTTTTTCTGACCAAGAGTTTGTTTTCATATCTGACAGTTTCGACAGCTCACTAGCACTCTTCCTCAGAGTCACATGATGTTGCTGTGACATGTCTGGTCAGCTGATTTAAACAGGTTTTGGCGCCGTCTTCCTACCAGTAAATACGGAAATGTGCCGATGGGACTATATACTGGGACGAGGGGGCTTTTTTACTCTCACACACCTGGGATACTGTCCTGAGGAAGTCGAACTGCAGATGGCGCTGTCATCCTGTCTCGATCAGTAGGAAGACAGCGCCAAAACCTGCTTGAATCAGCTGACCGGACACATCACAGCAACATCATGTGACCACTCTGAGGAAGACGCTAGTGAGCAGTCAAAACTGTCAGGTATGAAAACAAACTCTTGGTCTGAAAAAAGAAGCTAATGACATATGTTTATGAAACAGTTATGAAAAGTATGATGTCATTATTTTTCTAATCAAAAATTAAAATTATGAAACAGCAAAACTGGGGAACTGGAAAACAAAAAAGAAAAACCTTAAATTTGCTTCATTTTCGTGAAATAGGTCACCCAACCATAAGAAGTTTAAGCTCCAGTCTTGGTCGGGAGTACCTAGCTGGAGGATAGACCTATGATGCATGTTTTGGGTTGTCAGGGAAACGAGAGCTCCAAATTTAAAACCCACTATAACACAGAGAGAACATGCAAACTCCACTCGAACCTTGAGAAGATCACATGTGATAAAGCGCCTACCTGTATGTGGCCACCTCCATATTGAGGGACATCTTCATCTGCGCCAGGCCCCTGTTCTCCTGCAGAAGTTGGTCCATCTTTTGGGTCAGGGCGTACTTCTCTCTCTCCAGGGCCTCCAAGTGCTCCTGGACCAAAAAAAAACACCAAACAGGAAGTCAGACAGGAAGAGGAAGAAGGTTTCAGTAGTGCGCATTGTGTAGTCAAACTTTGTAAAAATAAATAGTTCTGTTTGGGTTGGCTGCACAATATGAGGCCCCTTTACTGTCAAGGGGGGATTTTGGTGGTAAGTTAAAGGCTCGCTGTGTTTTCCATGGAGATGTTATTGTTTTGTCTAGAATGTTCCACAGTATTGTATTCAACTCCATGGAAATTTCACACCATCAGTCCTAGTTAATCAAATCGGTGGCGAAACGAGCTACCTCACAGTAAGAATACAAATGTTTCAAGTTCATTTAGATAAACAAAAACATCTATATTTATATCAATTCAAGGTGGATATTGTTAATGCCATACTGTGGAACATTCAAGACATATTTGTGATATTTTGGAGAAGTGTATAGAATTGCGGATAGGATACGTATTGCTTTTAAAATACTTTGGACAAGACTTTGATGCAAATTATTACTGTCAAAATTAGTTAAATTAAAGGAAAAAACATATTTCTTCATTGTTTGCACTGAAATGAATCATGGGATATGTAGTTTCCTATGGTTTTTTAACTGTTGCTAATATAAAACCATGCATTTAAGCAAAAGAACTTGTAATTCGATATATTGTGAGACCTCTGACGATACGATATCACGATATGTCGGTTATTGTTACGTCCCTAGTCAGAGAGACAAGAAAAGTTACATAATGTGTCTTTAATCAGAATCAGAATCACAACTCATTAACCTCATACTAAAAACACTGAACAATTATATTTCAGTGTGTACAATACGTTTACTTAAATAGAAATTTTAAACTTGTTTTTATGGAACCAAAGTAGATTGTGATTTATTTTTAATTTCGAAATTTCATTACAATTGTCAGCCCCTGTCACACTCATTATTGGCTTAGGTTAGATAAGACATGATGGGTGGGCTGGTCAGGCTAATGGCTATGTAAATATACTAGTAAATGATGTCTCCTGTATTGATTAAAACATTATTGTCCCATTACACGCGACCTTCAATGTCACTGGATAAATGAGTTAGCTTTATCTGTCATACTCCTTTCAAGACTTGCCCTGTATTCTTAATTTATATTACTATTGGATATTTATAATTTGACTAGATAGGGCTCTCCAATTAATCATATTTAATCGAGATTCAGCCCGTTCATATAATGAATGGTACAGTTGGGATATGTTTTTTTTTTTTTTTTTTAATCTAACTTTCTAGAAAATCTACACCAAATCAATGTCTCGTATCTTATAATAGAATCAATATACTACGTGGTCCTGAGGCATGACTCTGCATAAAGCCCGGGTCTATTTGTGACAGTCACTGATTGCACTGTCACGAGTAACAGCACACACCCTTTCACATAGTTTCCTAATGGCTCATCGATTTATTTTGGGAATAAAAAAAGACTGACAAGGCTCAGGAGTTCCCCAATTTGTCGGGCCTCTGGCTTTACAAAGAAGAATGCTGGGAGTAGGGATTGAGGTGCAATTAAAAATTCAATTAAAGGTGAAATATTGGTGGTTTTCAGATTCTTGAATGTGATGATGTCATACTCTCAAACTGGGGTCAAGAGTCAAATTTCCCTATTAAAAACATTGGACTTTACCATGAAATATACAAAATGTAAATTCACAAATGTTAAACCTGAACATTTCTATCAGTGTCTAGACACAAGAACTCACTATATGAGAACAAAAATCTACATTTTAACATAAATTTTACTTGCCCCCATCTGTATTAAATAACTTTGGTCTATAACATGTTGTGATGTCATCTGAAACCCACCTATATAACTTTTCTCATGAAAGATCTGCCACCTCCTTGATTTTTTGGAATGTTCCGCATTGTGGCATTAAACATAGGGATCTTCATGGATACCTATGTTTTGGTTACCTACGTCCACAGAGTTTCAGCTGCTTCCCTCTGGTCAAAGGCTGTTACTCCCAAGATCTAGAACAAATCGTTTTAAAAGGAGCTTCTATCGTAACTATGAATAAATTGTAATCTATTTATCTAAGATTGTGTGTTTTTAACATATTTAATATTTATTGTGATTTTAGCCAAGCGTGATGGATGAATTTAACTAATTGTTTATGGAGCAAACCATTCTGCACTGGAGCTCTGTAACACTTGATTTTGTAATTGTGTTTTTATACGTGTTTTGTGGATGAATGAAATGTGAAATGTGGGACCTGCCTCTCAAATCTACAAAGCAAATTTACCTACGGGTACGAATAAAGCAACCTAACGTAACCTATGAGTTTAGTGATGCCACAGAGTTACAAGTTGTATATACAGAGAAGAGCCCACTCACAATAAGGATGCATGTTTTCAATGTTATTTTTTTGCTAATAAAAACGCAAAAAATGACATTGCTTGTATAGTAAACTGTAGATATGATATAAAATAAATACCTAACCTTAAAGATACAGGTATATTCTAAGATTATTCCACAGACAGTCATATTTAACATACACAGACTGAAAAGGTGTAGACTGAAGCTTGAGCTTATTCTGCCTTTACTCTTTATTACTTTGTCAGAGCATCATCTTGACACCAGTTCATCTTCATAAATACAGCAAGAGGAAACAAACAAATCAGTAACTGCACATTAAAGTACTAAGTATCATAATTCATGTATCTGCCCAGAGTTAAACATTTAAACTTCTTTATAAAATGGAAGAGAGTGTTGCGCAGTTTTAGATCTTCTGTACACTTGTTCCAGAGCTCCACCCCGTTAACAGACATACAGAATTTCATAATGTTTGTTCAGATTTTGGCTATTTCGGATCAAGACATCTGACAAGATATAAAACAAGTGCTTCACCTGCTGTAAGATGAACTCTTAAGACGTACTTTGTGTTTTGGTTTGGTTTGCTATTGTAGTCGGCCCCAAGCTCTGGAACGTTCCACCCCCCCCCCACCCCCCCACCCCATGTCCAAATGTCCAAACAGCCCCCACAGCGGAGTGTATTAAGTCTCGTCTTAAGACCACTTTTATTCTCTGGCTTTTAGCACAGTGAGTCGTGTGGACCTCTGTGTCTTTATTTATTTATTTTACTTATTTACTGATATTTTATGAGTTTTTATGTTTTTGCTTTTATTTGCTTTTACTGGTTTTATTGTATTAGGGCTGGTATGACAAAATTTTAGCAATTTACCTTTTTGTTGTCGTAATGTTACGATCTCTGTACGGCACTTTGGAAACTGCGTGGACTTGGATTTTGGTTTAATTTTATAGCACCAAAAATTTAAGGTCGACATTTATTTTTGGATTTTTTTGAGGAGTTTAAACCACACTTTCCACTAAACACGAGATGTTAAAAAAAAAAGAAACATCAAACCATCTCACCTGCAGCATTTGTATATCGCGGCAGTGGCTCTCCCTCTGCTGTTCGACCGTGCTCTCCAGGTGCTCCCTCAGATCCTGCAGGCCCAGCAGCTCCCTGTCCAGGTTCTGTAACTTCATCACACTCTCGCTCTTCTCCTTATTGACCTGGACCAACCTCTGTCTGGTCTCGTTCACGGACTCCTCCAGACGTGCGAGCTGGCCCTGGTACGCCTCTGCCGCCTCCTGCCACGCTCTCGCTGCTCTCAGGTTGTACTCTTCCCCCAGCTCCAGTAAAGATGGACCCTGCTGGACGGACGGCCTCGTCGTCGGCATCACCTTGGTCTGCATCAGCATATGCTCCATGTTGGCGACCTCTTCTTGATGGGTTTGAATGAGCGATTTCATTTCGTGTTCTAGCTGGTTAACCTTCTCCGTCAACCATATCTGAGCTCGCCGTTCCTCCTCAAGTTCTCTTCTGCTTTTTTCCACTTTCGCGTTGGTTTCCATGTGAGCTTGGGTCTCTCTTTGCAGCTGAAGATCCAAAGTTTGCAGCTCTTCGGCTAGTCTGGCGACGTCCACTTCTGCGTAAACTCTTTCTTTCCACATGGTGTCCACTTCCCTTCTCGCGCACCGTAGTTCTTCATCCATGAACCTCCTGCGTTCCTGGCTGCCGTGATGGTTCCTTCTCAACGTTTGGATCTCTTTGGCCAGCTTGGCGTTCTCCTCATCCAGAAGTTTCACGCGGTTCAGGTAGGTCTCCAGGCGTTGGTTGAGGTTCAGCATCTGCTCCCTCTCCCCTCCGTAATGGCTGGAGGGTGGGTGCGTGGGTTTGAATGGCAGGAACTCCATGATGGACAGAGGAGAAGCGGTGGAGCAGAGTGTCCAGGCTGTAGAGCGCTCGTGTGGGGCGTTTAGCCGGAGAAGTGAGGTTAGGATGGAGGAGGAGGGCTTTTTGTGGAGGGGATGGAGGGGTGGGGTGAGGGGAGGAGTCAGGGGAGAGGGCGGGGAGGGGAGGAGAGGAGAGGGGGAGGACGGAAGAAGGGCAGAAGCACGGAGGAGATCACAGACGAGCAGAGAGCTGACTTTTTTCTTTTCTGCCATTAAAGACACAGTGATCAGAAGAATTTTGAAGCATGTGAAATGTTGGTTATTGCATTATTTAGCATATTTACATTATTTACTTTAAATAAATACATCTATTTTGATGTATTTATTTAAAGTAAATAATGTAAATGTAAATAATGTTTGTATTGTTCAAATTCAGTTTAATTCAAAGTTTATTGTCAAATTTCTATTTAACATATGAAAAAAACATAATTTCTGTTCTCACTCTCAATTTTCTAAATTAAATAATAATAAAATAAAATAAAAGGAAAAGTCCAAAGTTCTTTTTTAGGGAGACACAGATTCCTAGCTTTCCTGGCATTCTGGAGCTTAGAGAGTGGAATGAGGATTGTGTAATTAGAAAATGATTAGGATGTAACAATAATCGAAATATTGTGATATTGTATCGTCAAAAGTCTCACAATAATATTGTGGGCTGTCACAATATATCGAAGCACAAGTTCCTTTGCTTAAATGCATAGTTTTATAGGAGCAACAGCTTATAAACATAGGGAACTAAATATCCCATGATTCATTTCAGTGTAGACAACATGAAGAGATATGTTTTTTACTTGAATTCTTGGGATTATGACGGTAATAAATCACACAAAAATCTTGTCAAGGTGTTTGAAAAGCAAAAAAGTATCTAATCTACAATTATATCAGGTTCTTCAAAATATTGCAATAAATATTGTAGCACGAGATGCATATCGTGATAATATTGTACCAAGAGGATATTTGGATAAAAATAATACATTAATACTGTTTTTGTTTGTTTTTTTTGCCAGTGGCTTAACCTGCAGATGGAGGACACAAACAAGTTTTTCTCATTCTCAGTATATGGACAGACGAACAAACCAAGTCTCATGTGAAAGCTCAGAACCTCCACAATTCCCTCCCTGAGCTGCAGAGGCTGCACTAGCACTGATTCAGCTCAGGTGCTGGAGTTTAGGTAGTGACCATTCAGATCAGAGAGAGTCCTCTTTTGTTTTGAGACCAGTGACCAGTGTTTGCATTATTGATAATAAATCAGCATTACTATTCTTATCAGTAAAAGCTGCACTGCCAGTCAAAAGTTTTAGAACACCACACTCCTTTTAACAGTTTTTTTTACTGTTTACTGTCGACCAAAACATATTCTAAACTTTTGACTGATGAAAGTGTCCACCTTTGGCAGATAGAACAGCTGAACACACTCGTAGCTTGTTCTTTTTACAATAGAAATCAAATATTCTTCAGAAAGTTCTTCCCAGGTCTCTGGCAGAAGTTCCCATAAATGTGTGGCACTTGTAGGTTGCTTGTTTTTCACTCTTCTGTCCAGTTCACCTCAAACCAGCTCGATGGGGTTTAAGTCTGGAGTCTGTGCTGGACACTCCATGTTTTCAAGCTCACCATATTGTTCTTTTTTCCTGAGGTAGTTTTGGCAGAACTTGGACTTGTGTTTTTGTGTGTGTGTGTGTTTTTAACCTCTGGTCTGTTCAGTTCTTACCTTTGTACCATTTCAAGCTCTTCATTGGACTTGCACGACTTGAATTGCAATAAATAACTGGAAAAATTTGAAAACTTTTGACTGGTAATGTATATTTGATTTGATTTGAACATCACATTCTTCATTTATAATCATGACTAAAAATAATTTCTGACAGAGAGAAAAGCTGGAGAAGGCCTGGAAGGTGAAAGCATTAGTACTCATGGTCATCGTGGCTACAGCAGATCCCAGGAGAAACTGTCTCTGAAATAAATAAATAAATAAACAGTCATTAGGAGCATAAGCGACCTTGAGAATAGGATCTTTTCAGTCAGCTGCCCTTTGCCCTCTGCAGATAAATCTTTCTCTTCACAGGTCACTCACATCAATAGAGTTGTATTGATTCATACATGAGTCAGGGGTGTGGAAAGTGAAAGCATTTTGGGTGTCATCATTATTGTCTGCTGCTGAAAACAACCCCAAAATACTAATTACTAAAAGCCTAGGCATTTTTGTCAACAGTTAAAATCTAAATTCAAAACTATGAGCAGGGACTACAGGAGAAGATCATCATGTGTCCTGGGTTGACCCTTAGATGTGACCAAAGCGCCCTCTGCTGTTCACAACACAGAAGCACACAGCACAGACTTTGCTTCTGGGTCATTCCACGCCAAATCTCCGAATGCCCCCACCCGACCAGTTCAGATTTGACTGAAAAAATTCTAGGAGATTCACACACTTTCCAATTGAAAAAATCTCAAATTTTAGTCCCCAACTTTTGCTTAGTTTTGTTATTAAAATTCAACTCTCCCCTGGCCTGTTTTGAGTTTTCCGAGGAGCCTCTTTCAGATTGCTGTATCTAAAAAACTATTTAAGGTCGGTCTTTCAATGGTTAAAATTTGGCAAATGTACTTGTAGAATCTGGACTTTTACACATGTGCTTTTGATTTATCACAGGTTTCTGGGGGCTTGGATTTTTTCAAAAAATTCTACTCTTCAAATCTGAGGGCATCTTTCAAGGACTGTGGAAAATGCATTTTCAAAGAGATCCAGGATTCCACCTCTACCACCAGGAAGAAAAAGAAAAAGAACAGAAAAAAGAAGACAGATGGGACGGAGGATTCAGATCAAGTCCAGGACAATCCAAAGAAAAATTATGGCCAATACTATGATTACGAGGACGTCTTTGTTGAGTTGAAGCTGTGTGTCATGAGATCAGAGTGTTTTCTTAGCTTCATAGTGCCTTCATAGTCCATGAATGCTCTGCATGTATGCGGACACCACATTTTCAAAAATTCATTTTACAAAAATTAGCCAGAACACCATCACAAATTTTGGAAATATAGTCTTTCTAAAACAGTCCATTTTATGTTGGTGGGTGCTGTCATTTTTTTGGTATAACATGGTAAAGATGGCACCAAATACATTTTTTCCATTTTTAACACTTAATATCTTCTAGAGCGTTCCTGACAGAGGGTCAGATTTAAAATACAAAGTACACAGCCTGTGTGGGAAGGTGTATGTTCAATATCAAACCTCTGAAAGAGGCTCCTTGGAAAACTCTGCTCAAAACAGGTCAAGGGAGAGCTGACAAAATATGTTGTAATGACAAAACTATAAGGAGTTGGGAGACTTCTCCTACTGCAAAGTGTGTGAACCTCCTAGAATTTTTTCAGTCAAATCTGAGGTGGTCAGGCGGGGTCATTCGGAGATTTGGCGTGGAATGACCCTAATGTAACTCTGTCTACAATGTAACATGTTTGAAATAGTGACATTATTCTGACATAATTATACACAATTTTAAACCGATTGTTTTTTGGTTTTTTTTCTGTATTAATTGCTGGTATTAATTTGTGCTAAATGTTTATTCTCCAATAATAAAAAGTGGAAGGTTAGTGGGAAAAAGTTGCTTGTGCTAACCATTCAGAAGCCTAAAGTTCATGTTGGCATCGCCCCCTTCTGGTTGTACTCGCAAATTACACATGGACAATAAAAAAATTAAAGCCTTTGTACAGTATGTGTTCATGTGTATGTGAGCAAAATTTCCCCAGTAGAGCTTGTATTGTATCGTATAAGCAGCTCTTGAGGCCAAAATAAGTCAGATATAAATATAAATAACTGTTGGTTATAGTGAAGGCAAAGCCCAGAAAGTTGTCAAAAGTGCTGATAAACTCATCAGGGTGAAAAACTAAAATGCTTTGAATGCATTAGATAAGTGAGGAATAACTTTGGACCACTACCTGTTTTTCCCTATAGAAGGGGAAAAAAAACAACAACAAAAAAACAAAAAAAAAAAAGCTAGAGCTTAGTTTTGTTCCACATTAGCATATTTGTAATGTATTTGTATTATGTAGCCATGTGCAAATAAAAAACATTGAAACAAATAAAACAAGAAAGAGACGGCACATGTGTAGGTCAACTTGTCTATTTAATATATAAAATACGGTAAAACATACGCAAAAAGGGAGAGGGAGGAGAGGAGGGGACCAATGGATACTTTGGTACAATAACAAACACTTCTGTAAAAGCAGTATAGAATTTGTAATAACATATCAGTGCATACTTTAATTATGAAAATATACACAAACTGTATATCATTCTCCAAAAACAACAATTAAATTATTATCTTTACAACAAAAAGCCAAAGACTAGCCAAACACAATATATTAGCTATCATTTATCATATTTTTGTTCAATATGTTTAGGTGATCTTTTGTGTGTGTGAAACTCGTGGGGCTAAAGTCACTCTGCTCCATGCGCTGACATCATGGCGGTTAGAACACTTCATCCCAACCATTTGCTGCTTGTCTCTAAAACCGTGCAATAATACGCTAACACCCCCAAAGCAAACAGACAACCAAACTAAACAAACATTCCCCCCAAATAAAATAAAAATATATTTATAGAATAGTTATAGTCAAAGTCAAATTCAACAAAAAAAAGAAAAAGAAAACAAAATGATAACGCAGAATTCTTCATTGTCATGACGACAGCAACGCAAGAATAATATCACATTTCAAACGAGAAAACACACAAGAGTGAGACTTCCAAACAAGAGAGGAGCTCTGTGTCGGAGGGGTCTGAGGACGATTGTCGATATGTGATTCCAGCGAGGCCTCAGCAAAAGACGCTGACTGCAAAGGATGTCACTTTACTGACACAGTCCAGCCATGTTTCCAAGAGGTTTTCTTTATGACTAAAAACATTCCAAATATTTTCACTTGGAGTAAGAAGCTTGTCAATTGGTTGACTGATGGACCAAACAAACCTGTTTTCATAAATAACTAATTAAAACAAAAGTTTGTTTGTAGATAGTTCCATGACCTATAACAAATAATAAATTAGGTTAAAGAGAACAATTCAATGTGGTGAATTAGAATTTGTTGAAGATACAGTATCTGTAGGAGCTGGAAACACATTCAGACAAAACGCACATAGCGTTACTCCTCAGTGGTCTGTCCTCAGTGGTCGGTCCACTGAGCTCTCTGGACATGTCCAGTATAAATGACATCCTGTGCACACGGCCTTGGCTGGGGTCAAAGGTCACTCCTGTCGAGGAGGGACCATGTGAGACATCCTTCAGAAAACATGGCTTTAGTTTAGGAAAGCTTTGGATCCAAGTGACCACAAACTGACCGTGAGCAGGCCGTCCTTGGCTCGTCCTATACACATGTGTACAGCGTGTCTGTTTGAAACATACGCAGGTTTTACCTCTGAAAAGTCACCACAGCCTGTTAGAGAAGCTAGTGTCATTCAAAACAATGCCTTTGTCCGAGAAATAAATAATATTAAATTAGATTAAATAAAAGTTCCATAGTATATGTAAAAGCACATTTTGTTGTGAGCTGTCCATTGAATTTTGTGAAACTATCACTTATTGTTATCTTAACTTATATATCATTTCATTATTATTCAAATATAAAATGTTTTTGTGTAATATGTTATTAATATCGAACAATAATTATACATAGTACAATCAAATATGACGCTGACACTGAAGCTAATGAAAGATGGCCAAATAAGCTCTGGACTCCTGATTGCCTGATTCACAATAATAAATAGCACAGATTACATAACATCGTAGTGCCCTGTGTGTGTGTGTGTGTGTGTGTGTGTGTATGTGTGTGTGTGTGTGCGCGAGTGTGTGCGTGAGGGGGGTGAGGAGGGGTTAAAGTGCGCTCCATCAGTGACAGAGTCCTCGTAACGTCGCTCACTCCAAAAAACAGTCACGTCACCACGGCTACATCTTCCCTTTTACTCTGCAGCGCCCCCTTCTGCTCCCACCGCATATTTACACAAATGTAACAACAACAGCGGGCCAACGCATTTCGCTAAGGGATATCCAAAGAACTCCTATGTACAATCCCTGTCAGATGTGTAGTGTTAAATATATATATATATAATTCTCAACCTTCAAAACGCCGTACCCCTCGCCACACCAAAGATCACAAAGATTGCTTATATACATGGTACCCTTTAAACCCCCCCGTATTTTTTTTTTTCCCAAACTATATCAATCCATTCAAACAAACTTCACAAAAATAATTTCAGTTGTGTGCATTGGCGTGTGAGATCGTACAATTGTGAACGAACATGTCTGCCCATTTCAAAAAAAGCAACCGTTTTGAGGTAAACAAAACACACACACACACACTATTCTCAGCATTATGTCGTTCCCAAAATTTTCCGTAGTGTCTTTAGAGCCACTGTAGCTCGTCCCTGATTCAAAATAACTCAGTCTTTTACCTCAAATGTAGCGTCTCTTCCTCGTTTTTTGAAGCTGCTAACGTACAACGCTACGTAAGCATTAGCGGGTGTAGCATGAGAGTCCGACAGAAAGATGTACGGAGAGCAAAACTGGCCCAAAATCTACAGCAAAGAAACAAAAAAAACAAAACACAAAAAGCAAAAAGCAAAAAAGCGGTCGGGCCCGAAGATTTTGCAGTGACGATTCGATGTTAAGAAAGCTGGTGGACTTGTTTGGAGGAGCCATCTTGAAGTGGGGTTCTGGGAGGTTAGTGAACGTTGGCGATCATCTTCAAAATTGAGATGTTGTAATTTGAGTCTATGGACATCCCTGGTTTGGCGTCTCAACCCGTCTACAGGGTTTAGTGCGAGTGAGTACAGCCGAGTTTTAATGTAGAGAGAAAGTGAGTGAGTCCAGATGAGACATGGATGTGAGTGGAGCATGCTGTGGTCTGTCTCAAGGATGTGGTCACTGCTGGGAAATGGTGAGAGTTTTGCAGTTAACTGAAACACTTTATCTAGAAAACTAGAAGAAAAACTAAACAGAAAAGACAAAAAAGATTACGTACTGTGGTCAGGCTTAAGGCCAGTTCATACTTCATAAGTAGTAAGAGGTTTGTTCTTGCACTTAGAACAAGAACAGACATCTCAAGGTTCACTCTGACTCTCCCTGTCAAGTCAAACTGCAGTGGCTGTGGAGATTACCAACAGTACAGTAGCAACACAGTACTGATAACTGTTGATAATATGTTAATCAAAGTGAAAATGTCATTTCTTAATTTCACAAAATAAATTTACAATTGGCAACACCCACCTTGAAAATCCAACCAATCATAGCGCCGCTGTCTGACAGCCCTGCAAGAGCAAACTTCTGCTCTGCAGATGTGTCAAGAACAGGCTGTGAGGGAATAATGAATTCATTTTGTTCTGACAGCTCCAGGTGCAAGAACAAACCCCTTATGAAGTATGACTTAGCTTGTAGTGGTTGGTTGGCAACTGGAAGGGCATCCAGTGTAAAACAGCCACACTCCTCTGTGATCACACAGAAGGGTGAAACAACAACTTGTGACAAAAATTACTCAATACTTGAGTAGTTTTACATTCACATAGGCCTTGTTTTTATTTTGAGTAGTTCATTATTTGGGTGATCATTTCACCTACCATTTCATTTCATTCAATCAGACTTTTATGAGCCTATTATTACTATTCAGTCCTTCTGTAGTGCTGTGTAAAACTGCATTCACTGATACACTACTATGTCCTGTGTCAAAACTACAACATAGCCAGCTCATGTGGTCACATCCTCGGACTCTGTGTGTGTGAGTGTGTGTGAGTGTGTGTGTATATGTATATGTGTGTATGGCAGATAGTGTGTGTCTGTTTCAACTTTGGGGGAGGGAGCTTAGTCTAACTGGGCAAGTTCACATCTCCTCCTCCATGTTTCGGGGACAGCCCGTTTATGTGACCCACGCATCCAGCCTCATCCTCTTGACGCTGGTCCCGTCCTGGTCCTGGGGCTCTGTGGAGGAGGGCCTGAGGAGGACCATCTGCTGCTGCTGAACCAGACCTCCAGCCTGGTGTCCAAACTCCAGCGGCCCTCCATCGCGCTCGCTCCCCTCGTACGAGCTGCCGTTACTGCTCAGGCTGTCCACGGGGGAGCGGCCCTGGCCCCCCGCGTCCAGCCTCAGAGCCCCGGGGTAGGCGATGGACACCAGGCCTTGATGAGCGGAGGAGGCCCCTGGTACCTGGATGTGGTTGAGCGCCCCCTGGCTGATGGAGCTGGGGGTGCTGCGGTCTCGGTTGGGGGATACAGGCTCAGTTTTGATGCTGACGTTGGGGTTGGTGTTGACTGTCAGAGCGGTGCCGGGGGACAGGTGGCTCACGGGCCTGCGGAGGAGACAAGAACAAAGAAAGGTTTACTTGTGGAAAAATAATTATAATTTATTTAAGTTATCTACTCTAACCGATAGGATTTTAGATGCACTCTTCTCAAATTTTGATATTGCACAAGTTCAGAGATTCATTTCAACAATGAATTTGGACCAATAAACCATAAAGGCAAACTCTATAGTCATTCTGCTCTCCCAGGTTACCACTCAAGATCAGAAAGATCAGAAGAAAGCATGTTTTTGTGTGTGTGTGGAACTGAAAGTCATCAATCTTTACTTTGGCTTGTATCTCCATAAACCTGAGTGGCTTTGGTCTGGAGGAAGGCTTCTTCCTGTTTGTTTCCATGGAAATGTTGTTCCTTTGGCTATAATATTCCACAGTATGGCATAAAACTCATTTATCTCAATGGAGAACGTTTTGAAGTCTGGTTTTAACTTTCAATTTCCATGGAATCATGCAAGTGACATGCCACCTCCAGAAAGTTACATACTGTACCTTTAAGTTCTGGCTAAACTGAAGTTATAAGTGAAATCTTTGCTCTACATCAGGGATCACCAAACTCTTTTCTTCTCTGGGGACCACATTATCGTTTCTGACTGTGACGGGGTTGAGTCGTCCGTTTAACAGAAATGTATGACCCTGATGACGCAGATTATATTCTTTGAAAACCGCCACACTTTCTTTACATATCAGACAAACTGCACGCTTCTGACACTGAACAAAAAAATAATCTGTCAACTTTTCATACTTTAACATGAGCCATTTTTCTGTCCTTAACTGCACTACAGAACTCTGTGCCTGCATTGACTGTCACCGTTTGATCTCGAGCTTGTCAGGTGATGAAAATTCTGCGACAAATTCAGCAGCAAATGTAAATGCATCATATTCAATTATTTAAATATAAATACAAATATAAATACTTCAAATAAATATTAATTCTAATTCTACAAAATACAAGATGTTATTATTTGCCAAAAAGTAATGGGGGGGGGGTTAGGGTTAGGGGCTGGGGGGGCCAGTCAAAGTGGATGGCTGGAGTTGGCCCGCGGGCCTTAGTTTGATGATCCCTGCTCTACATCATATTTTACAGCACGTTGTGATCACACCAGTAAACTGAAAGCCAGACACACTGCTGTCACTTGTTTATGTGTAGTGTGCATAAGCAACCAGCAGAGGGCAGTGTGACATTTCACAACATGAGATGCATTTTCACAAACTCTTTTTCAAAACTGCACTAGGATTTTTGCAAGGGTCTTCAGAATCAAAAATTAAATATTGTTTGTAATTAATATCTAGGATAAATTAATATGGAAGCTGGCAACAAGTCTAACAAAACAAAGTCTTCTACTTTGTCTTCTAATTGAAAGTTGTGGTTAATTAAAATTATTACTAAAGCTGCTAAAACCAATTAGCAAATTCTGCTTTTACTGGCTATCAACAATACTTTTAAAATTTCTAGTTGCCAAACAGCAGGGGCTTTATTTGCAAATTACTACTGAAAATGTAAGCTCATTCAAAATTTAACAAATCAAGTTCATGCACTTCAAAGTCCAAAACATGTTCACATCATGATACAGTCAACAAGAACTGAACAACACTCTGCCCAGACTTGCCTTGGCATTAAAATATCTTTGCTCCTTTTCTCTCTCACTTACATCCCTCTTTCTCTCTCTCTATCACTGTCTCTCATCTGTCTCTTCTCTCTCCCTCCCCTCTCTTACTTCTATTTGTCCCTCTCTCATCTGTCTCTCACTCCTCTACTCTCTTCCTTCTATATCACTCTCTCATCTGTCTCTCTGCTCCGTCATCGGTCTCTTCTCTTCCTTCCCTCCCTTTCTCTCTCTTCCTTGTCTCTCTCCTTCACCTCGTGTCGACAGGTTGTCTTTGAGACGGTGATGTCGCCTCTCTTCCTCTCTTACTCCCCCTTCTCTGTCTCTTTCTCCCTCTCTATATCGCTCTCTCTCATCTGTCTCTCCCTCCCTCTCTTCCTTGTCTCTCTCTCATTCACCCCGCGTCGACAGGTTGTGTCTTTGGGATGCCTCTGTCACCTCTCCTCCTCTCGCTCCTCTCCTCCTCTCCTCCCTCTGGCCTGACAGCAGCGATCTGAATTTGAAGATCCCAATTACGGCGTCTGGCCCCTGGGGTGTGTTCTAATGTGTCATATCAGGAGCCACCTGCGGGGCCCGGCGCTAATATTCCCTCATTTACTGCAGGAAGAGAGAGAGAGAAGAGAGCAGGAGAGTTAAGAGAAAGAGGAGAGAGAGAGGGGAGGAGAGGGAAGACAAAAGAGAGAAGAGGGAGAGGAGAGGTAAGGAGGAGAGACGAGAGAGGACAAGAAAAGCAGAGAGAAGAGAAAGGACAGAGAAAGAAGATAGAGAAGAGAGAGGAGAGAGAGAAGAGGGAGAGAGAAGAGAGAAGAGAGAGAAAAAAAGAGACGAGAGGAGGAAGACAAGAGAGAGCGGGGAAGAGAGAGGAGGAGAGAGAGAGAGAGAAGAAAGAGAGACAGAGAGAGAGAGAGAGAGAGAGAAAGGGAGAGAGAAAGTGAGGAGAGAGAGGAGAAAGAGACACGAGAGGAGAGGAGAGAGAAGGGAGCTAAGAGAAAGAGGAGAGAAAGGGCGAGGAGAGATGGAGGAGAGACAAGAGAGGACAGAGAAAGCAGAGAGAGGAGAGAGAGAAGAGGGAGAGACAAGAGAGAAACGAGAGGAAAGAGAGAAGAGAGACAAGAGAGGGTTGGAGAGGGAGAGAGAGAGAGAGGAGAGAGAGACAGGAGAGAGTTAAGAGAAAGAGGAGAGAGAGGAGAAAGGAGGGAGAGAGGGGAGGAGAGGGAAGAGAGAAGAGAGAGGAGGGAGAGGAGAGAGTTTGAGGAGAGACAAGGGAGGACAGAGAGGAGAGAGAGAAGAGGCAGAGATGAGAGAGAAGAGAGAGAAAAACGAGAGTAGAGGAGAGAGAGAAGAGAGATGAGAGAGTGAGGGAGAGGAGACAGAGAAGAGGGGGAGATGACAGAGAAGAGAGAGAGAGAGATGAGAGGAGAGGAGAGGAGAGGGGAGAGAGAGAAGCGAGAGTAAGAGAAAGAGACAAGAGGAGAGAAGAGAGGGAGAGAGAAAGAGGGGAGAACGAGAGGAGAAACAGAGGCAAGAGAGAGAGGAGGAGAGATGAGAGAGGACAGAGAAAGGAAAGAGAGGAGAGGAAAAAGAGAAGAGAGAGGAGAGGAGAAAGGGAGAAGACAGAGGGGAGAGAGGATAGAGAGAGAGAAAGAGGAGAGAGACATGTCCGTGCACACTCTCCCAAAATCTGACATCTGTACCAAGACTTATAGACTTATCTAGAACTATAGCCCATTATCCGTAGGTTTCGGAATAAAAAGGGTAGAATAGATAAAAATTTTACTCAAGAAACGTTACTTCAAAATAATATTACTCCATAGTGGTTCATGAAATTAGTCAAGTAAGAGTATAAACGTATTTGGGAAAAGTAGTACTCAAGCATTAGTAACTGAACTTAACACTAACACTTGCTTTGTTATTAAATATATACTTCTGTGTAGCTGTTGTATCTAATTTCTGCTTGTCTTCTTTTTATTTTCTTCTTATTTATTTGTAAAGGGACAGCACATGTTAATGAATATTTAAAATGTAAATATGTAAAGATTATAGCAGCGAGGCTAATTTCCATTTCAGTGCCTCGGCAGGTTGATGTGAAATCATCTACAGGACAGAAAAGTAGAGCAACATTCACACAAAAGTACAGAACACCAGCACACTCACTGTACACTCACGATACATGCAGTTCATTTCAGAAAGTTCATTTGAAGTTCGAAGTCAAGAGTTAAAAAGTTAAACCAACAATCCCTCAATATAATAATGTAATTTTGTTAAACATGTTGACATATTTGACCACTGTTTTAAAGCTTTAGTCTCCATGGAATATTCCTCAATGTGGCATTAACTTATCTGCACTAACAGTCAAACATTTGGACACACATTCTCAATCAACATGTTAGAACTTCTTTTGTTTACAATATTCCACATATGTTGGTTCATAATGTTGATGTCAGAATTTAAGAATCTACAATTTGAATAGTCATGAAAACAAAGAAAATTAGGACATTAAAAAGTGCGTCCAAACCTTTACCCGAGAACGCTTGCGGTAAAAATGACAAAATATTTTATCGGAAGTGCCTTTCGTTTAGACGGTGACGGCGTTTTGGGGGCTTAAAAATGCAAAAATCTGAAACCACCCTCCAGAGTGGAAAAGTTGAATACGCTCCGCCGTAGCATTTCCGTCTATACTGCTCAAGACGCAAAACTCTGGTCGGATCTGCTCATGTTGCATACCGTATTTTCCGGGCTATTAGATGCGCTCTTAAGCCTCCAACCCCATTAAAAAACGATTGTGCACCCCACAATCCAGAGCACCCTATACACAAATCCACTCGGGTGTCCCAGCAGGACAGTAAACTACAAAACCGCACTACCCACAGCGCACGCAAACACAAACGGAGCAGACAGCGACCGCTCGGCAAAACACACCCGCAGCCACACTCGTTACTCCACGCCGACGAGGAACGGAACCAACAAACCGAAAAAGCAAGTGCAATGTGCCACTTCTAGACACAACTGAACAACTAAGTCACTACGAACACGCCGACAATCCAGCGGTCCCAGACAGCACCCTCCCTACGCGCCACAATTGAACAAAGCCCAGAGTCACCGTGAACGCGCCAAACAAAGTCCCACTGACCCGTCTAACTGTTGTGTTTCATTTAAAGTCCAGTGCGGTTTATTTGTGAAAAAAGTTTGAAAATAGACCATTTAATGACAGTGCGCTTTATAATCCAGAGCACCTAATAGCCCGGAAAATACGGTACGTTATAATATATCGCAGCACCACCTAGCCGCTTGGCATGCATACCCATCATATTCCACACACTTTTGCGTCACCGTATGCACGCAAATTCTCCCGAAACACGGAATGAACAGTGAAAACGCGACGCCACTTTTGCGTGTTCTGTTCAGACCGTCATCACATAAACGTAGCCTTAGACTGATCGCGTATCTCCATGGAGAGCAGCAGGTGGCACCAACAGAATCTGCGAAGAGATAAATCCGCTCACAGGGTCAAGCAAGCTGATAGCTTGAATAAATGCGTTTTAAGCATTTCTGCCTTCAAATCGCGTTCATTACTACTGCATGCTTACATCAACACGTCTGGACATGTTCCTCATTGCCTAGTTTAATTGCTTTGATGACGAGCCGCACCAGAGCAGAGCACGAGGAGCACTGACGCTGCGAAATAATGTTATTGAAGGATGGGTCGAGACAAATTTCCCTACGAGGACAATTAAAAGTACCTTAAACTTAACTTCTCGGTGAAATATTGCAAAATGTCACGTGAAATTGATATCGTATCGCATCGTACTGAATCGCGAGGGCCTCCGTGATTCACAATCCCGATTCTGACCCTGCACTTCATTTCGCGTACATCTCTGCTACAGTCCGGCTCCGTTCCAAAAGTGCGAACTCCCTGGACAGTAGCCAGTCCCCCTCTCTCCCACCCTTCCTCTCTTTCTCTCTTTCCCTCCCCGCCAGCTCACTTCATCACGCCCGGGCTGTTGCTGGCCGCTGCAGGTAGATGGATGGGGGTGCCACGGGGGTGCTGTTGCCATGGCGAGGGGAAAAGAGCCGAGTCAGCTCCGCCCTGACAGTGATGAAGGCGGCTGGCTGGCCCGAACAGTGGTACACACTCGCTCATGTACAGTACAGCACAGTTAGTATGCCAGGCTTCTCCCAAAATGACCTGCTTGTGGGGACCAGCTGGCGGGGACGTGATTCGAGTCCTGTGGGTTTTGTTTTAGTGTTGTCACGAAATGAAAATCTCAAACTCGATTTCGATACTAGGGAACAGACTTGATACTTAATACTGATTCCGATGCCACAATGATAATAACAACACTTTTTATTTAGACAATAGAATGTGATTTTCAACATAAAATCGTAGTACTTTTTGATCTTTTATATCTATTTTTTGACAACCTTATTTTGTACAGTCATCCCTCGTTTATCACGGGGGTTACGTTCTAAAAATAACCCGCAATAGGCGAAATCTTCGAAGTAGTCATCTTTATTACTATATCTGTTTAAAGGCTGTAAAACCCCTCACCACACACTTTATACACTTTTCTCAGATAGGACAGTTAACCCTTTTTGCATCCTTCTTAAAACTTATTGCTGCTGTTGTGCTTATGTTATTTTCCTCTTTTCTATGTAACAAAAAGAAGGTTAATTTTTTTCCTTAATGGCGCCTATAGTCACGTAACTTCTACGTTCCTTCAACATGTCCAGAAGTCCAACTTTTTGTGCGAAGGTTATCATCTTCCTCTGCTTTTTGGATGCGACCACAGGAGCCTTTGTCGGTGCAGAACATTTCGTCGACATCGTGGGTTTTGTTAGTGAGAAAACTTGCAAACACACAGCATTTCAGAATCACTCTGCTAGAGATCGAACATTTTTGTAAATTTGTCAAGCTGAACGCATTCTGTACTGTACAGGAGACACGGCACAGAGTTTGATTGACAATGATCTACAGTCCCTTAGCCAATCAGGACACAAGGGGGAGGAACACAATGTGTGTTCATACTCTGTAAAAAAAAAAAAAAGCCAAACAAAGCCACACGGTTTGATGGATTGTCGGAGTATTATAGTCAGGAGCTTCGTGGAGTAATATACATTCACCAAGACAGGCAGGCAATTGTGTCTACACTGTCTACAGTAAAACGACTCGCTTTGAGACTCTTAACTGTACAAAAGATCAGAGCACTGCACTTCCAAGTCAAAACTGTGTTATGATTATTTGTGAAATGTGGTGCAATACTTCAGATACGTGATTTGTAAAGCATAAAAGACTAATCGCTAATCTGCAGTTTCACCTCGATCTGTGCGCTGCGTGGATGTAAATAAACACACAAGCAACTATTCACCTTTTTACTTTTAACACTTCAATCTGAATTCATAGCGCAGTTTTCTGGACTGGATGTCATTATTTGCGGAGGACAGTTTCTATGGATAATGTGGATGAGATGCTGCACTTTAAATGTACCACTTTACAAGAGGTGAGTAATAAAGTTTTTGTATTTTGCGTTTGTATTTTGCATTTCTGTGTCCATTAGAGGTCACACGAACAATATCCTACGTGTGTCATTAGGCCTATGAAAATAGTGTGATCAAATATCTTAATGCCTATCAGGCTGGGGTCGGATTCAATCACTGCTCTGTCAGATGCAGGCCCAGCTCGGACAGAAACATTCAGCCTGATCCACACTCTAGCCGGGGCTGAGTTATTGTGAATGAGTTGAATATAGTTTGATTCATCTGACTGTTTTCGCTTTATGTGCCTTATAATCCAGTACGTTTTATACACAAAAATAGACGAGAAAATTCAACATTATTGATACGCTTTATAGTCTGAAAAGTACTGTAATTTTGCCCATAAACAACAAAATATCTGGTCTTATTCTGCTTAAAAACTGCTAACCCTGTAGTTAAGATCTGTACAAACATGCTCTGAAATGTGATTCTTGTATTAGTTTCTCAGTTCCTATAGGCCTATAAACTGCAGGATGTATTAAATATGTGAACTTTTAACTAAATCCTATAATTAAATGAATCGCAAATCTTCCACCCTAGTGTACCCAAGTAAAACTAGTGTGTATTTAGAGTTGAGTGGAGCGCTATTTGTGAGGTAAAGTACAACTGATGGTCATTCTATTAGGGAATAATTATACTGCGCGTGTGAAATGAATCCATAATTTAATTTTGCAAAGGGTAACCTGTCAGGAACGATGAGGCTGGCTCTTCTCCAGATGTTAAATTCTTGGTGTAGGAGTTTGGTACAAGTTTGGAGCAAGTTTGATCGTATAAACCGGTACATCCGGAAAGATTTCACCCAGATAAATGGATTTAAAAGCGCACTACGAGACGGTCCATCACATGCTTGTTACCATGGAGTTGTTGCTACTTTGTCTAGAATCTTCCAAAGTGTGGCATTATGAGTGCTTTATTTCCAAAGATATACCTCTAAACTTATGCAGTCTTAATGAAAGCGGGGTCACCTCTCCACAGATCTGACCTGTAGCATCGCCCGGAGATTCATCCACGTTTCTCGATGCAGATGAAAAGTTTGGTCCCAAGCAATAATCTCCATGGACACAAGCACCAGAAAAGTTACTTAGTGCACTTTAAATCACCTCTAAAAATGCAAATGAGTGAGAGAAATGTTTCATAATTTAATGCCAAAAACTTGTCAAGAACTACAAGACTGACATCATAACTTCAACCACATTTCTTTTGCAAGGAACTAATGGCCCTAATCAATAGCCACACTCACATTGATTTTAATACAGAGGAAGTCTATTACAAATCACTGCGGTAATGTTTTAGATTTCCTGGCTATGGATGCTGGAGCTTTGTACAGCAATTTGGCCCGAAGGTTATACTCAAGACCGGGACGGAATCCAAAACAAAACCAGAACTAAAACCAAGGCTGATATAGAACCAAATCTGGCCTTGTCCATCTGGGAGGAATTTCTAGACTTGGAGAGACTTATCCGTGCATTTGTGTCCAGTAGGTTCGACTAAAGTAACGACAGGCTCACTGGCACCGGCACAGACAGCTGCTGGATATCCATAATGTTACCAGTCAAAAGTTTGAAAACACCCTCTCATTTTTATTTTTATTTTTTTGACTTAATTTTATATACATACAGAATACCTCTAATATATGAAGCAAGATATTTGTGATTATGTAACAAAGAGAAAGCAAATACATATCTTTGAACAAAACAAAGTGTGGCTACTTTGAGAATTTGAATATCAAATAGAAAAAATAAAAATTTGTATTTCACTTTTTTTCTTTGCTACATAATTCCATACATCTCACTTCATATATCTGATGTCTTCTGCATGTATATACAATTTAGAAAGTAGTGAAAATAAAAGAAATATAGTAGGGATATCCAAATCTCATGATACATATGAACCTCATGGGATGATATTTATTGCGATATTTTGTGGAGGCTGACAAAATTGTTAATATGCTACTTTTTCCTCTTAAAATGCCTTGACAAGACTTAATCTAAAGAACTAAGACTTAAAAGTGCTTAGAACTGTTATTTATTCTTGTAGTCTGCAATGAAATGGAGCAAAGGATCATGGTCTATGCAGTTCCCTCTGTGTTTTTGTAGCTATTACTGCACCATAACTCTTAATTTAAGCAAAGAGACTTGTAATTCGATATATTGTGATGGTCCACGGTATTACTGTGAGAACTTTGACGATACGATATCACGATATTTTGGCTATTGTTACATCCCTAAACTATAGTAAAGAAAACAAATACATATGCTTTGACAAAACAAAGCTTGGCTACTTTGAGAATTTGACTATAACATTTAAAAAGTAGAGTTATTAATCTAATTATCTAATCTAATTACCCTGCTCTACATGCATACTAAATCTAAATATGAACATGAATAATGGATCAATCCAATGCCTTCGTAACGAGAGGTTGCACCCGCTAACATTAGCAACAGGTTTGAGTGACATCTAGCGCATTTAATTGCCAAGTACGCCCACCCTTTCTGCTTTCCGGTGAGAAGGGCAGGCACATTTATATGAAGCCTGCCTCCAAATTCACCCCGTAACCTTTCATTTGAGTGGAACTGAAAGCTGTGGGTGACGTCACACTCACTTCGTCCACTTCTTTATAGGCGAGTTTAATTGTTGACGAAAGTGCGCGTTGCATACTAGTTCAACAAGATGGACGGAGCGAGAAAGCACGTAAAGGGTATTAATTCTGGTTATTTATCCACTCTAATGGCAGAGGACCAAAGACGATTTGACCAGAAATTGGTCATAAGCATCGATTGACGCCAAATCACCCTTTTTCAACCCCTACAAAGCCTGGACCAAACCAAATTTCTGGTCAGAATCTCCAACTACCTGGACAAATATTCACTTCAGCGATATCCACAATGACTTGGTGGAAACTCCTGGGCCATTCACAGCAGAAAAGATGAAAACCTCCAAGAGTCTCGATGCGTTGTTGAACTTGTTGGAGTCCATGGTTTGCTAGGATCTTCTACGTTTGCTCTGCGAATGTTTGAAAGCCATTTAATTCGCCATTAGCGGTTCTTTTCACTCAGAATACGAAAAAGACATTTTCCTTCTTCCGTGCTTCTATTTGTGCATCCGATAATGCAGCAGGAATTTACCATTATCGGGGATAAATACGCGAGGTTACGCACTGTGTTTGACGCTACCGTGTTTCTTGCCTCCGACCAAAATATTTCCCAGCATGCAACGCGGGCTTTTAATAACAATGACGTCAGCTGAAACTCGCCTATACAGTCTATGGATGTGACCTGTTAGCGTGTAGCCTAGCCTAGCCTTTTAACGTGTAGCCTAGCCTGTTAGCATGTAGCCTAGCGTCTCCAGCAGCAGACAGCTGCACTGTTCTGCAACGCTGGGTAAATGTGGAGTGGAGTTCCCTGGGGAGGCTTTAGTAAACAGCCTGATAGCATGTGTGCTACGTGGCCCAGACAAACACTCTGTAAGCACTACATCCAGGTGTGCTCTGTCGCCTCAGGGTTTTCTGCACCTGAGAAGGAGACAGTAACAGTCGAGTAATAACATGGTAATAGTCTTAGTGTGGAGAACAAGAGATAAATGCATTTTGTAGCCTGGTTTCATATTTTTAGACAAACAATGCACTTTTTCCTGGTCAGTTACAGTCTTCAGTTATGATCAAGGGTTACAACTTTTCTGAACTGTATTTTTTATGATTAGACTGATTAACTATTTACGATTAGGAAAAAAAAAAAAAAATGGAATTACAACTTAAGCATCTTAAGTGTTACGTCCAGGACAACATATTTAACAGTTAAGCTAGTGTAAACTTTGATTTATTTGATATTATTTTATTTATTAACATTAATTTGGGTCATTATTATTTTGTATATTATTTTGGGGAATTCATTACTTTGCATTTACTATTTTATTAACAATTCATATTATTTATTAAGTTATGTTTGTTTACATTACATTTACTTTTCTGCATAATAATATTGGTTCCTATTATTGTTTCAGTAGAGAGAATTTCGTCAGCACACCTGAGTTTAGAAAAAGTGAACGCACACTGCACATGAGAGAGAACAAGTTGCCGAATAAAAACGAGTAGTACACTACCCTGTCGTGTATTGTGTATTTGATGTATTTTAACACAGCAGGAGACAGCTTTCTTCCATGTTATAACACTGTTCCCTCATCAAAAACATGCATGAAAAGGGTTTAGCGGTCATCCATGTATGTTTGAGTAATCTAGTGATCTCTCCTGGTCCCTATTCAAACCCTCCTTACGGTTAGCTGTAAGATTTTGTCCAATCCTCAGCCCACAAGCTTACGTCACCCATGCTCTCATGTGACAATTCTCCATAAATATACAAATGCAAATAACAACTTCACAAATCTGACGCGATGTGCAGCAGTTTCATTGGCAAAATGCAGGTTAATTGTGTTGTAACGGTGCTCTGAAGAGGAAGTGACCAAGTGCAGAGAGCAAGGGAAGGGGAGACTCAGAGCGTCAAAAATGAAACTGAAACTAATAAATTTTTTTTTTTTAATACATTGTTTTTGGTGAGTAGCTTTTTCAAAACAATCAAAGGTGCCTCTTCTTGAAAAAATATACTATACTGTAAGGGACAAACTTTTTAACCGTATAATCAAATGTATGTTCTGTGTAGACAGTCTATCTCTGTGACAACTTTGGCTCAGTGAAATGTTTAAAAGCAGAGACCGAAACTTAATAAACTTTCACTAGACACCACAACTGCTACAAGCTAAGTGCTCGGTCAGCAGCAGACTACTGCCATCAGGAGAGCTGTAGAACTCAGACACGCAGAGGACAGAGAGACGGGGGGAGGAGAGGAGAGAGAGAGGAAGGGAGAGAGGGGAGAGAGAGAAGGAGAGGCAGAAGAGAGAGAGAGGTGAGAATGAGGGAGAGAGAGAGGAGAGAGCGGAGAAAGAGACAGATAGAGGGGGGAGAGGGAGAGAGGGGAGAAAGAGGGAGAAGTGGGGAAAAGAGAGAGGAGAGAGAGAGGGAGCAACAGAGAGAGAGAGGAGAAAGACGGAGATAGAGAAGAGAAGAGAAAGAGAGAGAGGGGAAGAGACAGATAGGTAAATAGACAGAGAGAAAAAGAGAGAGACAGAGACGGGGGAGAGAGGGAGGGAGAGAGAGAGCAATAGAGAGGGAGAAAAAGAGAGAGAGGATGAGGGGGAGAGAGAAAAGAGGAGAGAGAAAGACAGAAGGTAGAGATGGATAGATAGATAGATAGACAGAGCGCGCATGAGAGAGAGAGAAAGAAACAGAGGGAGAGAGACAGAGGGGGTGAGAGAGAGACAGAGGGAGGGAGAAAGAGAGACAGAGACAGAAGGAGAGACAGAGGGGGAGAGAGAGACAGAGAGACGGAGCGATAGATAGATAGATGGAGAGAGAGCGATAGATAGAGATGGAGAGGGCAGTGCAGTGGACATTAACATTTAGATTGGCCAGAGGAGACTGATGGGTAAACAGCTGTGTGTGGAATTAAGAGACAGGAAATGAGACGAGATGGTGCAGGTGACTAGAAAAATACATTTTGTTTGCAGACTAGTTGAGATCTGTCTGTGTCTTTTCTTAAAAAAAAAAAAAAAAAATCTCATAAAAGCACAATAAGGCCATATAAATATTTTGCACAGACTTTTCAACATTCTTTCTACTGAACATTTTAAGATTTTAGCAGGTGTGGGTTTCATTTTAAAAATCATTCTGTCGAGTTGAACCATTTAAGAAAAATATCGAATTGTGATTTTTCTGATAAACATTGACTGCGACCAGAACACGCCCACTGTTCAGCACTTTCTTAATCAGTAAAATGTCCAAGTTATGACATAATGATCCACCGGTGTCATAAATTAGAACGATATTGAAAAGACAAGCACAATAGGTCTTGTTTAAACTCTGAAATTTCAACAGTGTACGTCATTCCAGGCAACACTGAGCTTTGGTTTGCTATGGTAATGAATAGGCTCAGACAAAGGCAGCAGCTGAGTGGTCTGTCTCAGTTTGATTGACAGGGAGCGGTGGGCTTTGCTGTCAAAAGTTTAGCTGTTTGCAACATGTAAAAGTTCTAAAGTTCACACTTCAACACAACCTGATATGATGTGCACTAGTTTCATTAGCGGGATGCATGCTAATTGTGTTGTGATTTTAGATTGATTGATTGATTGCAGCTAAAATAATGTACAAGGCAAAAAGGAGCAAAAAATGTTCAGAAACACTTTACTGAAAGAGAAAGTACTTACTATAATTTAAGAGGAATGCATCTCTTTAAAATGGCCAAAGTCTGTACAACAATGAAAAGTTTTTGTATTTCAGTTTAGTGGGGTTAAAATCTGGAAATCTATGAGTGATGAGCTCAAAAAAATAAATAAATAAATAAAATAAAATAAATAAAAATGCCCAAATATGAAGATGTTTAAATGAAGATATAAAGAAATGATTATAGCTAAGTATGCAGAAGAAGGAATTTAATTGAATTTGTCATTTGAATGTACACCAAAACATTTTGAAATGCAGCTATTTATTTTGTATCTGGAGTAATGTGACTTACTGGCAGAAGCACATTATTTCTTTAATGGTTTTGTAAAAGAGGGTGGGGGCAGATAAGTGTTGCTTCTCCTCACTCCTTTTCAGAATAATAGATTTTTTATTTTATTTTTTTGGGGGGGGAGATTATATTTGTGATTAGTGAAGTAAAATAATTGCCTTTATGTATCTGTTGATTATTGTTGGAACATAATGCAATTTATCATTTATGAAATATCAGAATAAACTATTTTATTATTACAATTATTATTATTAATCACATAGCGCTCAGCTCCAGTCAAATGAAGTTCACTGAGGCTGCAGTCGAGTTCTGTATTAGGAACAGGAATTTATTAACAGAGAAAATAGCGAAATATGGTCATGAACTTTGGGTAATGAAACTGAAAGGACAAGATACATGCATACACACAAGCGGTCGAAATGAGTTTCCTCCGCAAGGTGGCTGGGCGCTCCCTTAAAGATAAGGTGAGGAGCTCAGTCACACGGGAGGAGCTCAGAGTAAAGCCACTGCTCCCCCACGTCGAGGGGAGCCAGGTGAGGTGGCTCGGGCATCTGCTCCAGATGCCTCCTGGACGCTTCCCTTGGGAAAAGCCCCAGAATTGTGTAGAGAGGGTTAATACGAACATTTTAAGACCAAAACAACGAGGCTCACTGCAACAGTTACTGAGAGAGGGGTGACAAATTTTCAATGTAAAATCAACTGTAGCCGAGTCAATGGAGACAGAAGCTCTCCGATGCTCACTTCCTATTTGGAATGCAGCAGCTTGCGGGTTATCTATGTCCATTTATATACAGTCTATTGTGACAGCGTTCTGAAGGGGGAGTTAACCACTGCTATATACATTATGTGCGTGTATTGGACTCTCATCAGTACAAACATATTAGAACAGCTTCATCTCATCTCGTGTCCTAGCAACTTGAGCCGAGCGTTCAGTCTGACAGCTTTGTGAGCAGATGAGTGAGAGGCTCAGTGCTGCCCCTGGTGGACACACAAGTGCATATGGCCCTCGGCAGTTGGACGCTTATGTAAAACCAGGGCCGGTCACTTCACCAGACAGCTCCCCTCATCTGTGCCGAAGGATACCGCACAATCTGGACTCACACTGATATTAGCGTAGACAGTATTGATTCGAGTGATTTCTAACTAATTTTAGAGAAGTTACGGATGCAGAAGAGTTGTTAAATAGAAGAGCTGGCTGTCAGATGCTGTTTGGGTTTTGAACATGCTTAGGCGTAGTTGCCAAGAAGCAGGATTGTCTAGGGAATAGAGCATAGTCCAGAGCATATGGATGTTATGGGTTGATTTACAGTAAAGAATATATGAGAAAATGTAAATATTTATTTTTACATCACAAAAATAAAGTTAAGAAAATGAGTTAAAGGTGCACGGTGTAACTTCTAAGAGTGGAGAGTCCGCTACTTCCTTGTGTCCATGGATCATATTTCTCTGCTTGGAATGTTCCACAGTAAGGCATAAAAACATTAGCCAGGCTGGCGCCACCTAGTGCCTCTGCTCAGTTTAGTTTCTCTCCAACTAGATCGGGAATCGAAATACACTTGAACCCCGGAAGTTGTAGACCACGCACCAGCCAATCAGCCAACCAGCCTGACTTGCGATTGCTGACTGCATACGCTATCCTCCTTTGGACTTCCTTTGTCAAACACAAACTTCGCATTTTTTATTGCAACTTTAATCCGCAAGTTCATTTCGCAGAAACGACTATGATCATTGACAGAGATGTTCACTCTCTGCTTTGTTTGCTGTTGTGCCGGCAATTACTTGGACACTACTGAGCTTTCCGGCGCATTACATACATCATGAGCAGCGTTTGGTTAAATAAAAAAGTACCCGTCTACCGTCAAGCGAACGAATCGTAATACTGTAAGGTCAGACGGTTTCCACAGAGTGAAACCGGCTGATGAATCAGGCTATAAAAACATAATTTCCTCGTATTTGTTCAATTTCTATTTCAAACATACCTTAAAAACATGAATTCTAACCATGTGCAGACTTGCTTCTCCATAGATCTGACTATTAACCTGTCTCCATTGTGATTACAAAGTTTATTTCCATACTGTGGAATAATCAAGGCAAAACAGTAATATCTCCATGGAGACAAGCAGGTGCTGGACCCTCCACCAGAAATGTTACACAGCGCACCTTTAAGTAACTCACTCATGCCTTTACGCTTGGCAAAGTGTCTAAAGTATCTTGCCAAAGGACACAATGATAGACTGTGAGTTGGTGGGCAAGTGCTCTAATCACTGAACCACATTAATATTCCAGTAGTTCTTCTTATCCTAATCCATTAGGCTTAAATTTAGACAAACTTTATTGATCCACAAGGGAAATTATTTGGACACAGTAGCTCACACATCACAATATATTATAATAACAACGAGCAAAAGTATAAATGGTAATAATGAATTCAAACTAAGTAGCAAAAATAGCAAGGGACTGCTCTCAAATAAGGCATAATTATATAAATGTATATGTGCACAGCTTTGACAAATACAAAAATATGATCAGACCACAACCAACCACTCACTTTTATCTCCTATCAGACTCCTTTTGATCCACACAGCAGTCCAAAACAACTTTCCGCTAATTTTCTCTGACAACAGCTCCCTATTTGAGCGATTCCTTCTGGTCTTGCATTGGGAAGCAGCAGAGCCATACACAGAGCACTGGGACCGGTGCCTCACTCTCCCCGTCAACCCGAGTGACAGTTAAATAGCTCCAAAGTTAAATGTTAATGCGTGGAACATGGCAGGCGCGTGCAGCTGTGCTCTGGTTGAGAGTCTGGGGGTTGAAAAGGGCCTCCCGGAGACTGTCTTTCATAGCGACGCGAATCAGGCGACGCGGATCAGGCACTGCGTCGCTGCTGTCACGTCTTTGTTTATGACACTTCCAAGGCGCCTCAGATCGTGCGTTAGGTGCTCGGATTGGGGTAAGAAGAAAGTGCGTCTCTTTGAACAGCGGGGAGGGAGACGGTGAAAGCTAAGACAAAGTAGCAACGTGACAGAGAATAGCTAAACAGATGGGCTGTTAAGTGCGTAATAGTCTTAAGAATTGTTTAGAAGACGTATTATGCTTTTTGGAGGATTTGGTATTAAACTATAACATGCTTAGATTGTGATTTAACCTACGGAACGAAACTAGCAGCGAATCTGGAGCTCGACAAAAGGACTAAATAGCAAAATTATTAGGTTCTTTTTTCAGACCAAGAGTTTGTTTTCATACCTGACAGTTTCGACTGCTCACTAACGGTCTTCCTTAGCGTGGTCACGTGATGTGGCTGTGATGTATCTGGTCTACTGATTTATACAGGTTTCGGCGCCGTCTTCCTACCAGTAGAGGCAGGATGACGGTGCCATCTGCAGTCCGACTTCCTCAGGACAGCATCCCAGGTGTGTGAGAGGAAAAAAGCTCCTCCTTCGATAGCCTCTTTAATCAAGCGACGGTGTTTGTTGTCCTCTGTCCCAATGATGTTTGCTCCGTCTCAGTCCATAATGTGGCTCTCTCTTTCACCTTTGCACCTGGGATACTGTCCTGAGGAAGTCGGACTGCAGATGGCGCTGTCATCCTGCATCCACTGGTAGGAAGACGGCACCAAAACCTGTATAAATCAGCTGAACGGACACGTCACAGCAACATCATGTTACCACTCTGAGGTAGAGCGCTAGTGAACAGTCGAAACTGTCAGGTATGAAAACAAACTCTTAAGTCTGAAAAAACAACCTAATAACATAAAATATCGGAAGACTAAATGAACCTCATTCGACTACCAACATACGAACATTTTAAGACCAAAATGACAAGACTCACTGCAGTAGTTACAAAGCGAGGGGTGACAATTTTTCAATGTACAGTCAACTGAAACTGCCCAAAGCGTCCCCATGCTCACTTCCTGTTTGGCCCACTATGCCCATTTATATATACAATAGTCTTTGGAATTGTTTAGAAGACATAGCATGCTTTTTGGAGTAGTTGGTATTAAACTATAACATACTTATTCAGCCAAAGATGTTCATTTTGTCTTCTTAAGTACTTCAACTTCTTGGGTTCTTTTTAAAGACAATACAGTAAAGTGTATTTACCTTGTTGACATGTTTTGGCTGCTAGCTGCAACAAGGTAAATACACTTCACTGTACTGTCTTTAAAAAGAACCCAAGAAGTTAAAATATATCATACCTAAATTGTGATTTAACGTATGGAACAAGGCCAGCAGTTATAGGCGCGAATTTGGAGCCCCTTCTATTTTAGAAATGGGAATTATTTTATCAGATAAAATAGTGAAATAAAAAACACCGGGATCATGTAGAGCGGGTTAATACAAAAATTTTAAAACCAAAATGACGAGGCTCACAGCAGCAGTTACACAGAGAGAGGTTTTTTCAATGTAAAATCAAAAAGTGAGTCATCAAAACAGACGGGCTGTTAAGTGTGTAATAGTCTTTGGAATTGTTTAGAAGATATATGGAGTATTTGGTATTAAAGTATAAAGTTCTTAGATTGTGATTTAAAGGTGCATTGCGCAACTTTTATGGTGGAGGGTCTGTCACCTGCTTGTCTTCATGGAGATGTTATTTCTTTGTCTAGAATGTTCCATGATCCACAACTATAGGCTACATTACAGGTCGGATCTGCAGAGATGCAACCCTATTCAGAGAGCGAATTTGTATTTTTGAGCAACAGAAACACCCAAAATGAATAAATGCTTGATAGGTGTGTTTAATATCACAACATGGAATATTAAGTAAAGCAATAACATCTCCATGGAGACAAGCAGGTGACAGACCCTCCACCAGAGAAGTTGCGAAGTACAATTTTAACCTACGGAAAAGTGCTGAGGAGACAGTGGACTCAACAGACTTATTTTGCTGTGAATATACTCTTCCAGGACTGACGTGTTCAGAATTGGTTCCGATATTAACATTCTATCCCATTCATTTTAATAAGACAGCAAAATAAAAACATGGCGACGGATAATAACAGTCAATATCCAACTTCCAGCTCCAGTTTCTAAAGTTCACTAATGTATTCAGGCTTGTGGCACTTGATGAAATACAAGTAATATTTCATTGTCAAACTGTTGTGGCTCAATATATTTTTGGAGCAATACTGTCCAGCATAAAGTTAGAATCAAAAAGTGTATATTGAGGTCTATGTGGTCGTTAGTTGGTGTTCTAATTTTGCAGCTAATCACAAATAAACTATATTGACTATAAACAGTTCTACAAGTGGTAATGTTTTCTAATGATTCGCTGGGGCTGCTATAGACTGTGTAAAGAAGTGGACTAAGGGAGTGTGACGTCACCCACAGCGTTCAGCTCCAGTCAAATGAAGCTGGTTGAGGCTCGCAGTTATGTTTGTCTGTTATTTAATGTGTGTTCATATTTTGGTTTATAGACAACAGAGCAAAATAAAAATACCAGGATCAGGTAGAGCGGGTTAATACCATAGATCTATAATAAAAACTGGATAAGGCATTCCCCCTCTGTCCTGGCTTGAGACAGACTAGTGGCCGCTCCAGGTACTGCAGCTGCCAGGAACTTGGGCCCAGAAAGAATTCTCCCATAGAGCGAAAAGCCTTTTTTGGAAATTCAAACAGACCATGTTTGGTTGACAGGGTATCGACAACTTTCACAAAGATCGAATTTTGCACATTTTGAACATAAACTTTTTAAAATGTTTAAATCCTCAAAGCTCCTAAAAGTTAGTTTTGTAAGACTTAGCCTAGCCCCACTCTGAGCAGCTCCAAAGACACCACACTATGCACATTACAGACGTTACCATACCAACTTTATTTATACAGCACTTTAAAAACTTTATAGCTGGCCAAAGTGCTGTACACAAACATAGAATAGACAAGGACAATCGCAGTCAAAGTCACAACAGTGATTTTACACGGGTGGGAGGCGCCAGTCCGTATTGAGGAAGTAAATGCAGAAGAGAAAATCATTTTTGGGTCCATGTGCTAATGAGCACAGACAGAAAACAATACAGCGCCATCTTGGGTTCAACTTCAGATTTTATAATTGTCACTCCAACCTTGTGTTTGGTTAATACAGACAATTTTAAATTAAAATGCCAACCCTGACTGCAGCAGTATGAAGAGAGGGCTGACAGTTTTTTAATAGAAAGTGAAATGGAACCAGAGTCAATGGAGCCGGAAGTGCATCGATGCTCATTATGTCCATGAGGTTGTCAGTCGCCAAAAAAAAACAGACTTTGCTTTTCATAGTTTGTGATGTTTGGAAGCTAACACTAACTCTCCCATTAAAAATGTATTGAAGCTAACGTATGGAACACTGTTTACAGACACCTCCAGGGTCTATAAGGTCTACTCCTACTTCTTTCAATTGTTTTCTCCATAACAGCAGGCTGGAACATACCCTATAGAAGCACTATGATCATATATTTTATTCTCCATTAGCTTCCATTAGTGTTGGGTATCACTAAGAAGTTGTCGATATGATACATACACTGGAAAAAAAATATATCTAGGTAAGTTAAAATCACTTAAATTAAGAATATTTTACTTTATTTGAGTAGAATCAACTTGACAGGTGAAATGATCTACCAATGGAATAAGTGTGTTTTACTTAATTTGAGCAACATTTGATTTTGTTTCTTATTTTAAGTGCAAAAAGTTGTCGTTTTTCTTATTTTAAGTGTAGCAAGATATATTTTCATGTTTTAAGCACAAAAAGTCTTGCTTCACTAATAGATCATTTAATTGTCAAGTGAAATTGAGTCAAATTATGATAAAACTTTCTTAATTCAGTTTATCTTAACTTGACTAGATGCAGTTTTTAGCATTGTGGCTCGATATATAGGCCACGATACGATGCATTTTTCGATACAATGCAGTTTCGATTCAATACAATTCGATATGATATATTTCAAATCGATTTGATACGGTTCTGTGAAAAACAAAGGCTAAATCATGGCTGTGATACTAAAAGTCTACTACGTCCACTGAGTTTGTGCAGAGCTAATATGAAAAACATAAATTTTACTCATCAAAACTGTGAAAATGTCAACACAATTGTAGCTCTTACCAACATAATTTAGCAAAATATACCTAAAAATACTCTTGGCAATATATTGATTCAGCAGTCCAAGATATCGATACTGTATCATCAAATTAAATGATAAGATATGTCAATATTTGAATATTTTTGCACTCCTCTAGCTTCCACAAATTGGTTGCTTGTCATCCTGGGGTCCTTCAAAAACCAAACACAAAGCTGACTCTGTGCAACTAATGCGTAAAATTTCTGTTTTCATGTAGTCTATGTTAGAATGGTGATGTCCAGGATATATTTAAGGTGACTGGGGTCATCAAAAAGTAGGACACCTGGTTCTGGGGCGAAAAAAATTGGCGATGTTTGAGCTGGCGACTGTCAATTTCCGTTGGTGTTGGAACTGAAAACACCAAGAAATCAAACCAAATAGGCTATCAAAATAATGGATAGATGGATAAATGGTCAAATCTCTTACACAAGTGAAAAAAGAGTCACATTCTTTTTGTTTACTGGACATAGAACACACTAAACTGCCCCACAAAAGCTGAAAATATGACTTAAGAAATACTGTCGAGCTTACACGCTGACCAAACAAAAATGGCGTAAAAAATTAAGCCGTTCTTTTCTACTTTTTCAAATCCCGCGTGTCTTTATAGCGAACCATAAAACCGCTCGCAGCCTCGCCTTGATACCGGGAGCTAAATCAGAGTGGGACTCCGGTGGGAACGGGGGGGGCGGGGGGACTGAGCACGGGAGGGGGAGCGGGAGGTGGGGGGGTATGTAGGTCACCAGGAAGATGAATCAACCAACCGCACACTGCTGGGGTGATGCTGTGGCTCTCTTTTCATGCCTGGTGCTCGGGAATCAGCTAACGGGCTAACGAGCCTCCGTTCGCCATAATCGGGTACACGGCGGAGGTCAGAGGTCAGCGCTGGAGTTGATAGAAATACAGTTTTTCTGTTATGTGCTATGTGACGCTGACGTTTCTTTCTTGGAGATAATGGATTGACTTCTGAGCGTCTTAAATACTTCCTCTTTAAAAACGCACCACATTATTGTAATAGTCGTCGCTATTAAAACATCTTTTACTTGTAGCTAATTATGTTTGAGAGCTTCTATTTTTCCGCTCATTCTTAGACGTACATGATAATTATACTAAATTCCGGTAATTTTTTGTCTGAAAATTACTGCAAGGAAATCCAAAGCAAATTGGCTGTTTTGAAAAAGCATTGTACAAAAGACACTGCAAAAAAGCTTGGGCAAAATTAAAGATATAAACACTTAAATCTATCAGAAAATGTTTTAAAAATAGTGAAATTATCTGTCTATGCAACAAGATACGTTTACTTGACAATTTATCTTCAAATAAACTACCTCTAGACTAGAATGAAGCAGTCTCAGAACGAGTAAGTACGTCATAAATCTGAAAACAAGATGAATAACCTGATATAAGTTTTACAGTCTTGGCCAGATCAGAGAAATTTGCAGTGCACTATTGGTAGTTTTCAGGTTTTCTGAAATGTGATGACGTCTTAGTCCCAGACGGGGGGCAAAAGCCAGATTTTCTTATTGATTACATTGCACTTTCAACAAAATATCACAAATGATTCACAAAAGATGAATCTATATGAGTGACTCGCGGGCGTTAAAGAGCCTCTATCTGATTTTAATTTATTCCCGTCAAAATAAATACTCTTTACATCAGTCACTGTTTGGTAAAAACTGCTAAAAACTCTACTTAAATTTACCTGTTTTTTTTTCTGGTAATAACTAACACAGAAGAGCTTGATGGGGGCTCCTTTTTTGTACAATGAGGTACATTGGTACTAAGAATCATGGGAAACCAACTGCCTGACTAGGGCTGGGTATCATTAAGAAGTTGGCAATACGATACATACCTCGATACGATACATTTTTCAATACAGTGCACTTTCGATTCAATGCGATTCGATACAGTTCAGTGAAACTAAAGTCAGTGATTCTAAAATTCTAGTAAGTCCACTAAATTTGTGCAGAGTTAATATGAAACACACCAATTTTACTCATCAAAACAGTGAAAATGTCAACACAATTGTAGCTCTTACACAATATAATTTAGCAAAATATACCAAAAATTATTCCTGGAGATATGTCAATATAGCAGCCCACAATATCGATACTGTATCATCAAATTAAACGTTATGATACACTGATATTTCAATATTTTCGCACACCCTTATGTCTGACACGTCCAGACACTTCATTCTAGGTCGTCTTGCATTTTCAAAGTAACGATAAACGAATAAAAGACAAATATTAGAGAATTATAAGGAAACAACTGCTCAAACTATCCCAGACACTTGATTCTCTGTCATGTTGCAATATCAAAACGTCAGAAAGAACTAAGTGGACAGGGCTAAAAGTTTAAACTAAAACATATTCCTGACTCCTGCTTTGAAATCAGGCGCGGAACCAGGTCACGGAGTTATGACATCTGTAAACACAAGCGGAGTGGAGGGTCTTACACGAGGTTGCTGAGGGGGCCCAGGTTGATCTGCTGCTGCTGTTGAGTCTGGCCCATGGACGTCTGCTGCTGCTGCTGTTGCCAGGCAGCCATGTTGCCAGGCACCAGCCCCGGAGGTGTGAAGGTCTGCAGCGCCGTGAGGTCCGCGCTCATCAGCTGGTACTCTGTGGGCACAAGGGGCACGCCAGGTCAAGTTCAAGTACCAACTGCAGATAGTGCATATTGATACTTTGTTATGACGTCACGCTGGTGGTGCTGGCAGATTGTTCACCAGTTACCATGGAGACACAAATACATTTTAAAGGTACATGGTGTAACTTTTCTATGGAGGGTCGGTCAAATGCTTTTCTTCATGGAGATGTTATTGCTTTGTCTGGAATGTTTCACAGTATGGCATTAAACCTTTCTACCCTTATGGAGACCAAACCAAACCAAGTTACAGGTCAGATCTGTGGAGAGGTGACCCTGCTCACAGTCAGAATGCTGTAAGAAGTTTTTTTGGGTACTGAATTAATGTAAGGTAAATCATAATGTCATATTGTGGCATATTCCAGGCAAAGCAATGACATGTGTCCATAGAAACAAGTGACAGATCCCCAACCAAAAAGTTACACAGTGCACTTTTAAGATCCCCTGAAAAAAAAACATCATTGATTGATTGATCGATATGAGTGTTCATGTACCTGTTTAGGTGTTTGATTTTCAACAAAAATGTGAGAGTGACTCACTGAAAAACTGTTGGCTAATGCTAACTAGCATGTGAGTGTAATTTTGTGTGAGAGAGACTTGTTTAATAGAACATATCAGCTCACATGTAGTTCCAACTACATCAGCCAAAGCATTGAAGAGATCTTTGTAGATTTTTAAATGGCGTAAAAGCATAAAAAGCAAAAAAGCAGGTCTAAATACAAAAGTGTTCAAAAATATAACCTAAAGACACAAACAAAAAGTGAACCTTGGAAAGTTCAAAGAAAAAAATCTATTAAAATATGATAAAATGAGATATAACAACAATATAACGAAGATAACCATTAGGACATGCCCAAGGGACACACAACTGTAATACCATAATATGTAACTTTCAGCCAAAACATTAAAAAAAATATATATTTTTTTATTGCACTTAAACCATAACTTTTTATAACAAACTTTGTGTTTTCTTCTCATAGGACAAATATTGTTTCAGCCTGTATCTGCCTTATGGTAAATAAAGCGGATGGTAAATAAGCAATTCAACTTTTTACAGTATTTGTCTTATTAGAAGAAAACACTTTAATATAAAAAAGTGTAAACACGGTGGCCATGAAACTAGTCAATGGTAACTAAAATATTGTTGATGTTTTTTTTTTTTTGTATCCTCTTATAAGTTTTAACTGAAAGTATAAGTTCAAGGGCAGAGCCAATGACATCTTCAGGCGCAGCAGGGTCTGGAGAGTAGAATGAGACTGAAAACTCAATTTAGCAGAAAAATGATTCAGGCAGTAATGCTATGAGGCCGGCAAATTCAAAATTCAATGATATTTAAACATTCGAAAAAATCAATTTCCAGCATTTCCCCTCCGTCTCTCCAGCGCTGGTCCTTCTTCAGACAGCTGAGGCGGGGGGATGGGTGTTGTTTTACATCATCCAACTTTCTGCGGCATCAATATTAATCAGCTCTAATCCATATTAATGGGGACCTTTGAAGTGGAATGGTTCCAGAAGCTCTCACACAATGAACAAAGTGAATATTCATGGAGCTTTGTGCGGCGCAGTGTGGGGCCCGCACTTTTACATGGCACTCGCAAAATCTCTACCCACAGTATGGACAGGGTTTCTGCAGCTTTCATAATGTGACTGGCTTCATTTAAGATACATAGTCTACAACTCGGCAAAAAGGCAGTTTAGTCAAGACAGCTGCGCAATCTCAAAGGTATGACTGCTAACTGTAGCACTACTCTGTTTGAAGCTCTGATACGCAAGAATCTGACCATAAAGAAATGACTCAGATGAAACTATCACATGTGAGGTGATGATTTGTGCAGTTAAACATACGGATGTAAAAGAAACCCAAATCTCGCTGTACGATATTTCCACAATATACTATACATCTCAAGGTACGATATTTATTGCGATATTTTGTGGAGTCTAACAAAACTGTGAATATTTTTCCTTTTAAAAAGCTTTGACAAGACTCTGTCATAACCCAAAGAATGAAGATTTAAAAGTGCATATAACAGTTATTTCTTCATGTAATACACGCATCCCGAATTCTGGACTTCCGGTCATCAGGCAATGCAAACTGGGAAGGGTCCTACGAAAAAGAACCATATCGCTTTTGTTTCTGATTCTGATATTGTCATATTTTAGTTATGGGATTCAGACATCCTAATTGTGTGGTTGTTGGATGTCCTAACAGCGGAAAACTGCTCGAGAAACGGGCTTTGGAAGTTTGCGAACTCTATAAATGCACGGGAATTAGATCTGTGTGACTGCAAACCTCCGTTCAAACTGTTTCCCTTCCCAACGGAATTGAAAAATAGTGAAAGGCGAAGGCGATGGGCAGTACTGATACACAGGAGGGCGAAAAAGGAAACCTTTGACTGCCTAAGAAATCATCCTGAGTTTGCAGTGAATATTTTGTATGTGGAGCACCACACAGATCTGATTCCCTTTTACAGTTATGGAATTCGTAAACTTCCAAAGTCCATTTCGTTTCGATGTTTTCCGCTGTTAGGACATCCAGCAACCACATGATTACAATGTCCGAATCCCGTAACTAAAATATGACAATATCAGAACCAGAAACAAAAGTGATATGGTTCAAAAGACTTGAAAAGATCGGCTTTGACAATAGACGCATCTCACTGGGAAATCAAACATGGTGGTTTGATTTTTTTGCTCACTTTTCGGAGGACCCTTCCCAGTATGTATTGAGCGATGACTGGAAGTCCGAAAGTCAGGATGCATGTATTGGCAATGAAATGCAGCAAAGGATCATGGTCTATGAAGTTCTGGTAGCTATACTGCTGCACTGTAACTTAACAAAACTGTAATTTAATATATTAGGATGGCCCACGATATTATTGTGATACTTTTGATGATACGATGTTACAATATTTTGGTTACTGCTACATCCTGAGTCTCTCACAACTTTTGGCTGCCCAAAAGTTTGGACACACCGTCTTATTCAGTGTTTTGTTTCTTTTTTCTTATCACTTTCTTCATTTTAGATTCAGACAGAAGACATAAAATATACAAAGCAACATATATGGAATTATTTAATAAAATTTACATTTTCAACATAGCATAGTGGATAATTTGAGGATTTGTTTATAAATTTTAATTTAGTAGAATGAATCTTTTTTTTTTTGGTGCTACATAATTCTATACATTTTACTTTATATATTCCATGTCATCTGTGTGTATATCAAATGTAGAAAGTAGTAAAAATATAATAAAAACATTGAATGAGAGGGTGAGTCAAAACTTTTGAATTGTAGTGTAAATTATTATTATGAGTTTTACCACAAGAAGTACTACCAAGACTGTACCCAGCTCCAAACTATTTAAACAAGTCATCCCTGTCTGAACTTACCGGTGTTGTAGGGCTGTAGCCCAGAGAAGGGACCTAAGAGACTGGGCGTTGCCACGGAGACCACCGGAGTTGTGAGCGACTGTGCCATCTGGGACCCCCCTAACCGCTGGGCATTCTGGGAGAACAAGAGCACATAGCATGGACATTAAAGTGGTTATTCAAATATGAGTGGAGGCATTCTTTCACAACAATTAAAAGTCAGGCAGCATTCAGAGATAGTTCGGTCCTGGTCTACTCCTGGTCTACTCCTGGTCTACTCCTGGTCTACTCCTGGTCTACTCCTGGTCTAGTCCTGGTCTAGTCCTGGTCTAGTCCTGGTTTAGTTCCAGGTTTAGTTCGTGTGTGGATATGGTGTGTGTAGCCAAGTTACCTCTCATCGAAAGACAAAAAAACTGAATGAAGTTTGGTCTCTTAATACATTATTTAACTTTTCTGGTGGAAGATCTGACACCTGTTTGTCTCCTTAAAGATGTTCAAATTGCAATTTGAACCCTCACATTCTCCAATTGCAAAGAAAATTGGTGTATGGGTAAGTCACAGCCAAGAAAGCCAAAATCTCAAAATTTTATTTGATCGGAGTAACAGTTTCCGAGATATCGCAATTTAATTTTTTTACTTTTTTGCGTGGTGGCCGAATTTCCAATTGCGTTTACTCAGCAACTACTGTCCGAATATCAAAAACAATTTACTTTTGCATTTGAGTAATTTTGAGATGAATAACCTTTTGACCTATATCTTGACCTTGGAGGGGTTTTCTTTTTTTATTTCCACACAAATTTACCTAGAAGTTGACTTACCCCCATCTTAAGATGTGCCAAATATCCATTCCAAGCCAAATATATATACAATATAATATAATAAATATAATATAATTTTCTATGATTTACCTATATACCAAGTTTCATCAAAATTTGACAAAGTAGGGTTTAACTCATTGGGTGAACTGAGGTGGACTGACCCATATACACGAAGACAAGTATGTTACCAGTCAGATCTGTGGAAAGGCAACCACACCCACATTTAGAATGCATGTTTGTCAGGGTCTTTTGGTAGCGATACAAAGCATCTGTAGCTGAAAACATGCAAGCTTTATCAGTTTATGCCATACTGTGGAACATTCCTGGCAAAGCAGTAAGAACCTGTGGCAAACCTTTCACCAGAAAAGTTAGTAGTAGTAAAAATAAATAAATAAAAGTTAAAATGAGTATATTTGTCTTTCATATGTAGTGGAGTCAAAGTAAAAAGAATAAAGTTAAAATATAACACAAGTAAAAGTAAATGTACGTAGTTTCTAGGGATGGGACAAGATCTCGTACCACAAGATCTCGTGAGACAAAATTGCCACAAGATTGTGCACACAAGAGAAAAATTATCTCTTTTTGGGGGGCAAAAAAAAGAGTTAAGAGCTGTTTACAAAAAATAAATAAAAACAGTGAAACCAAAGCCTATTTATTACAAATTGTGTACAAATCTAGTTTTTGTCTCGTTGTCATGGACCCAATCTTGTGGCGTGTCTCGTCTTGTGGAAATTGTGCCTCGTCCCACCCCTAGTAGTTACTGATCACCTCTGAGTAGAAGTTTAAAAGTTGTAGTATATAAGAAGTGATACCCGCTCTTTTAAACAGAAGCAGAAATCAAACTATACATTTTTCAATCATAAATTTATCACTATACAAATTCAACGGTAGCTGTCATACAATCCATAGTTCCAACAAGTGCAGCCTCTCTCAAAGTGCATTCCAAACAATGCCATACAAAACTGAACTGCACTACTTCTTCTAGTTTCCACCTTGAGGAACACTTGAGCTCCTGCATGAGCTTCTGCGAGAGGCGTTGAACTTCTCTGACACTCCAACATAGGCGCGTGCAGGATGAGAATTGTCTCGCGTCTCGAGGTGGCGTTGGCACGGTAACGCCGGCGCCAGGGCCCGAGAGCTGGCTTGTGTGTGGCGTCACGGTGGAAGGTGTGAGGAAGAATCATGCTGACAAGAATGCATGCATCGGCAGGCTGGCAGCGGAGGTGTGAATGCGGAATATGGATGATGTTTGTGCAAGAGGATGGCTTTAAAGGTCCTATATTATGCAAAACTGGCTCCTGTGAGCTTTTAGTCATGTTTGGACGTTGTTACCGCGTCAAAAGCATACCTGGAGTTGTGTTTTGCTTCATTCAGACATGTTTGAGTAATCCGTTTTTCTTAGTCTGTCTACATCTCTTAAGCTCAAAATGCTCTGTTTCTCCTTGTGATGTCATGAAGCAGTAGTTTTAACAAGTTAACAGCTACCTTTTCGCTTTTGCTCAGTCAAGAACTCCAACTTCATGGCTCAAATTCTTCAAATGATTCTAGTGAAGGTGCATGCAGTTTAAAAACAGAGTGGAGCTTTTCCCTTATTACCACCACCACCTAAATATGCAGAGTTTGTGTGTTAAACATGTGTGAATGAAACAAAACACAACTTCAGGGATGTTTTTAGTGAGGAAACAACATTATAACAGATCAGAAAATAGAGTAATATCAGCCCTTAAGTGAGGATTTGTCTTCTCTACAGTATAAGTCAGGGGGGAAGAGCGGTGAAAAATTGGCGTGTCTGGGAAGGTGAATTTTGGAAAAGATTTGTAGTTGCTCTGTATAAATAAATAAACAAATGAATAACGGCAGTGTATGGAAACGCCAGAGATTGGAGGAATAAATATGTTCCAGTCAACAGGATTTTCTCAAAAACAAAGAGGTCTTTTGACAGCAGACTTCAGGGAGAGCCACCGAAAATCTGGCGAAAACAGAATGTGGACTGTGCACAGAAAGGGGAGCTCATCTGAAAATGATACAAGTTATTTAAGTGGGGCTAAACAACTAAACTCCTCCCACAACCACATTTCAAATACAACTGCTAAACTGGGAAGTACCTGGAGGACTAAAGAGGAGCGTGAGGGTGGACGAGGGGTGAAGAACAGTGTGTAGATCTAACAGGTATCCACACTACAAAATCTGCCCCTGTAAACACCGCCTTCTTGTAACCAGGGTAGTCTTGTGTGATGTCACATAGTACTTGAAACTGCAGTGGCCTCTGAGGGCAGTACACACTTTATGAAGACATTTAGACCATAGAAGACCATAGAAAATGCTATTAAAACACAATATACACAGTTCAGCATTTAGTTCCATTTTAAAGGTGCACTGCGCAACTTTTCAGGTAGAGGGTCCGCTACCTGCTTGTCTTCATGGAGATGTTATTGCTTTGCCTGGAATGTTCCATCGTATGATTTTAAACATAACCATCTAGCATTTATTCCTTGTGGGTGTTTCTATTAGTCTGATTCATCACAGTATTAGGATTCGTTCGCTTGACGGTAGGCGGGTACTTTTTTCATTTAACCAATCACTGCTATTTGGTCGTGACGTATGTAATGCTCCAAATCCCGTAGGAAGAAGGGCAATAACATCTTTCCCCTTGATAAAATTCACCAAACATTCCCTTTGTTCTGGCTTTAAATCCTTGATCTCAGGAATCGTTGCCAACACAGAATGTCTGTCTTCATCTACATCCATCTCAGCTTCTTTGTTTACTGTTGTGCTGTACCACAAAAGGGACCCAGACAGGCGCTTGAGTTTGACGTCATGGTTTCACAGCTCTCCGCTGACTGGCCGGTGCGCGGTCTACAAATTCCAGGGTTTTTGCAAACCGTCTAGTGTATTCTGATTCCTGACCTAGTCGCTGGAGAGAAATGAAATTGAGCAGAGGCACTAGGTGGCGCCAGCCTGGCTATGTTTCTATTGCTGAAAAATACAATAATTTCCTCTGTGAATGGGGTGACTCTCCACAGATCTGAATTGTAATTAGGGATGTGCAAAAATATTGAAATATCGATATATTGAATCGCTTAATGTGATGATACAGTATCGATATCATGGGCTGCTGTATCGAGGTATCGCCAAGAGTACTTTTTGGTATATTATACTAAATTATTTTGTTACAGTGCTACATTTTTGTTGCTTGTTTAGAGGAAGGACACTTTTTTATGCGACACGTTTGACATTTTCACTGTTTTGATGAATAAAATGTGTTTCATACGAACTTTCAAAAAACTGTTTCGAATCAATTTGAAATATATCATATTGAATTGAAAGGTCACTGTATCGAGATATGTTTTGTATCGTGGCCCGTGTATAGAGGTATGTATCGTATCGGCAACTTCTTAATGATACCCAGCCCTAATTGTAATGTAGTGTAGTGCTGTCATCTGCTTGTCTCCCTTGTGATACGTTTAATCTACATTGTGAAACATTCTAGACAAAGCAATAACATCTCCATGGAGACAGACAGGAGGTGGACCCTCCACTAGAAATGTTGCGCAGCACGCTTTTAGGTTTTCCAAAATTATCAGAAAAATAGGAGCTCGCCAGAAGCTAATAAAACTAATTTGAAGTGAAATTTGTCTATTCATTTCACAAGCTGTCTTTCACTATTGTAAGGCATTCAGACCACGGTGAAAGAACAAGGTCAGCTTTCCCTCGCAGACTAACATTATATTTAAAGGTCCATTGTGTAACTTTTCTGGTGGAGGGTCCATCAAATGCTTTTCTCTATAGCGATGTTATTGCTTTTTTGCAGTATAGCAGACCAAGTTGCAGGTCAGATCTGTGAAGAGGCGACCCGGCTCACAGTCAGACTGGCTGTTTTTTCCATGTATTTTGAGCTATAAAATCATCTGCAAGTGAATAAATGTAAAGTAGGGGTGTTTAATGTCATATGGTGGAACATTCCAGGCAGAGCAATGACATATCCATAGAAACAAGCAGGTGACAGACCCTCCACCAGAAAGGGTCCTGGGTGCACCGGTGACATGGATGGCAGGTTTGTCTCATGCAGTGGTCCTGTGACGTGGTACAGATATTCAGGTCTGAGCCCAAACACACAGACTGCAGTGAACACAGGTCTGTGCAGCTCTCCTCATCGCTGGTGTGAAACCTGGCATGCACATGCTGGGAGCGCGCACAAGCAGCAGATGGGTCAGATGGTTGCTCAGGTTGCCTTTGTTTTCCCTCATGGCGTTTTTAAAGGAATAATCAAAATGGAGAAATATATTACACTGTTTTTTGATCTAATGTTTTCAGAATGTCGTTTCCTCATCACAAACATATCTGGAGTTGTGTTTTGTTTTATTCAGACATGTTTAACACACAAATCCTGCCTGTTTAATCCAAGTTCTTCTCTCAAATTGATAGCATGTTCCACCATGTGATGCCATGTGTTTTTAGAGTTGAGTGTTAATTTATTTGAACTTTTTTTTTTTTTTTTGAAGTATGAAGGCACAACTTAAGTTCCTGAGACCCGCCCCATTCATCTGTATCCATTGCAGTGGACATTGAGTTAACCAGTTTATCTTTTAAGTGTTTTGAGATAGACTCTTAATAGGGGACTAGGTTCCTCGGCTTAAACAGGGCTGGGGGATTATAGGGCAGTATCATGTCCAGGATTTAAAAAAAACAAAATGATAAAAATTAAAATAAAAACTGAATAGGTGTTAGTTTGTTGCTGCACTATGATATATAAATTAAAAAAATTAAAAGGGAGTCTAACAACTTTTTGAGGTGACCGTAGAAGCTTGTCAGAGATGTCATCAAATAGTTTTTTTTGTTTCCTTGTTAACTTCACATGGATTTAACTCCAAAATGTCCCTGGTGTCCTTTACAGAGGACATGTTATAGAATTATAAATACAAATAAAATGAACAAAATCTGAATGCTACGATGTTCATTTACGTCCAAATAGAGAGAAAATCCCCCCAAAAATATACATTGTAATACACTTTTTTTCTTCGGGTCTCAGGAGGATAAAGTCTGTATACTCTCAAACAAACAAACAAAAAGAAAACAAAATTGATAAAAATTTCAATGTTCAAAAAAGGAGTAGGAAGAAGCATAACTTATTTTAATCCTACCCCTACAATTTCTAATATTTCATCTACATAATACTCAGTAACTAAATACAAACAAATAAAAACAAAACAAACAAAACACATACACATTATAAATAGACACAGGTTTATAATAGATTATCAATAACTTTTGGTAACACTTCAGTTTAGGGAGCACATATTAATATCCTAACAAAGTGGTAATTGGTTTGCAAACTATAATATACAAAATATAGTGTAAGATAAAAATGCATTGAAAGTGCTTAATAAATGCAAACAAAGAAAGGTGTAATTAAGTACTTATTATGGATATTAGTATTAACTAGCTATTAATATGTGGTCTCTAATCTAAAGTGTTACATAACTTTTTAATAACAGTTCATGAATATCTGCTTTCCTGGTGGTATGTGTCTAAAAAGTTGATCAAGATTCATATTTGCACAATTTTATACATATCTCCACTGTGTTTTTAGACTCCATACACCTTCACTAGATTAATTTGGATGATTTCAGTCCTGGAATTGCCAATCTCTACTGAATTTAAGGTAAAAAGTTGTTGATCATTTGGAAACTACCGCTTCATGACATCACAAGGTGGAACAGAGCAGTTTAAGCTTTGAAAATAGAGACAGAATAACAATAAAGACCTACTCAAGCATGTGTGAATGAAACAAAACACAACTCCAGGTCTGTTTTTGAGGAGGTAACAGCATTATGACATGGCTTAAAGCTCACAAGAATCCATTTTGTGTCATATAAAACCTTTAAAATGTAAATGTAGATACCACTGGCTAATTACTTGGTTGAGTCATTACTTTACAAATGTCAAATTAAATTGTTACTATGTCATTGATGCTAAAGAGGCATAATTTCCAACTACTTTAAACTACAAAAATGCAAACAGTTGCCAAGATTATTTGATTTTTCTGGCAACAAAAAACAGACAAATTTATGTATTGTTTTGTCAAAGTTTTAGCTTAGTTCATTTGATATTTGTAGTTTAAAAGCCACTGTTGACCGTATTCTCCACCAAAAACACTATATATACGCTACCTGTCTACTCTTCTTCCATTTATTCTTGCTTTCCCATAATGACCTCATAACACCAGACCCAGACCAGCTGCATTGTCATCCCTGGCCTTATCTAACCTTTTCCATACAGCATATTTTTGGGGACCAGAGACAACCATGCATTTCTGTGCTTTGTGTGCGCTGTGACGGGGTGAACGTGGGCCGGGGCAGTCAGGCTGGAGGAGAGCTGACAGTGGAGCTTCATGCTTGGGTACAGGATCCCACTGCACACTGCTCATTACGGGGCTACAGAAAAAAAAACACAGGTAGGGAGGCTAAAGGTCTATTCACCTCACTCACCAACTCCAGCTCTTCGTCTGTCTGTGGGGGGACAGGGTGAGAAGATATCACCGTTATGATTCGGCAGAAACTCAAAGTAAGGTTCAATTTAGAAAGAAATGTAAGGTTAGGTGAAAAGGAGTGATCCGAGGCACCCTGATAAGCTTGGTTATTTTTTGTTTCGTAAAGATGCACTGCACAGGTCATTAACCGGACACAACACGACTGATCGAAGACAGATAGAAGCACTGGTTTAACGGACTTTTGACTTGTGATTATGAATTTAACACTATTACATAAACTACTCCTTTGCTGTGTTTAGTTACCAACTAATAGGAATGGGACAATTCTCAAAAAAAGATAGTTTAATTGTGGTGTTCCGATTCGATTCTGTGTTGAGTTTGATGTCCATGTCACTTTGGCACGGGAAAAAAATGGCCAAGTCTTTCTTAGATACAGAAAGTAAAGAGCTCTATAGAGCCTCACTGCTGCTACAATCTAACAGAGGTGACTTTTATTTTTCATTCACTTTTTTATTTTACACTGATAGACTCAGAAATGATGAAAATATTAACTTTTAAATACTCCAAAATTGCTTTTTTGGCTTTAAGCATGTTAATTAAAAGCACTTGTGAGTCATTTATTTTGGATATCTACAGTAAAAACACTAAATATTATGATTTTTAATTCAACGTTAACAGTGTGTTTGTGTTTTAAAGGGACAGTCCAGAATTGGACACAGAACCTCATTTCTTAGTGAGCCACATTGTTGGAGACGTGTGGAGACACTTTTATCCATCTAGTTCTTGTATTTGCAGAGGTCACTGGTGCTAGGCTAGTGCATGTCAATGGCCATAGTTATCCTGCCACTAAAAACAGTCTTACCCACTCCACAAAACACCCAAAGCAAATCTGTTATTACGCCAGACTGTGGGTGTAAATGTCTTTGATGGAAGAAGAATGTTTGAACTAAAACTAACCTTGCATCGCATGAATCGTCGCATGTTGAGGGACTATTTTCTCAGATCTCAGTCCGCTGCTGCTGAGCTTTCTATCAGGAAGTACAACTCACTGCTGCTGCTCAAATATAAATCCTTCAAATGCAAGATTGGTTTTACTTCTAAAATTATTCTATCATTCATGCTGGCATTATAGTTGTTTTGCTTTGGGTGTTTTGTGGAGTGGATGACACTGTTTTTAGTGGCAGGCTAACTATGGCCATTGACATGCACTAGCCTAGCACCAGCGACCTCTGCAAATACAAGGACTGGATGGAATATTTAAAAAAATATCTCCACACATCTCCAACACTCTGGCTCACTATGAAATGAGGCCCCATGTCCAAAATTCCAAACCGTCCCTTTAAGATAAGAAATAAAGTTAATTTGAAGAAGTTATCAAAATAATCAAAAATAGAAAGTCGAATTGAACCTTACATGAATCGTCCCATCCCTAACAACTACCTTTAGCTCGGGCAATTAAAAGTTTGATGATTTCCACATTTCAGAAAAAGCAAATCCAATCCAGTCTGTTTACTAAGTTCCAACTTAGCCAAAACTTGTATTATTATTATTATTTGTCCATAAATATTTGTTTCATCAGATCATTTTTGATTTGATCATTATTTATTGGAAAAATCTCACAACTTTTTTTTTTCTCCCAAGCACTAGAGCTAAATGTAGAGTTTGACGAGTTAGCGGCTATGGTGGACATTCACATGCAGTTAGAGATATTATAAGAGCAGAGAATAGTGAAGCATTGTTGGGTTTCAGATGTCTTCACAACATTGTACAGGCCGATAACAAATAATAAAGATGGGGGCAGCTAAAATAAATATTGTTAAAAAACAGATTCGATACAGACACATGTTTATGATCATCGAGATATTATTAGGATATAGTAAAGTAATGAGTTTCTTTTTGAGCATATTCTTCTAATTTAACTCAAGACTTCAAAGGTGCACAATGGAACTTTTTTGGTAGGGGGTCCATCACCTGTTTGTCTCCATGGAGATGTTATTACGTTGTTTTCCACAGTACGGTACAGTATTTAATGATCTGTGTTGCATTATGTATACAATTAAGGTGCGTCTTCCCCTAAAATGAATAACTCTCCACAGATCTGACCTGTATTTTGGCTTAGTGATGTCACCTGCCTAATGCCATAGTGTGGGACATTCCAGGCAAGTAAAAATAACATCTTCATGGAGACAAACAGAATTACACAGTGCCCCGTTGATTTGCAGTAGTTTTGTTTTGTAAAAATACTATTTAAAGGTCTTATATTTCACAAAATTGATGTTGTTACGGCATTAAAAACATATCCGGAGTTACATTTGGTTTCATTCACATGTTTGAGTAACCATGCATTATTGGACTTTCTGCATACCCAAGGCTTAAAATGCTCTGTTCCACCTTGTGATGTCATCAAATAATTTTCAAGTTAACAGCTCCTTTTACCTTTTGTTCAGTGAGGATTTGCAATTCCAGGGCTGAAATTATCCAAATGTTTCTAGCGAAGGTGTTTGAAGTTTAAAAACACAATGGTGCACTTCCTGTATTCCCACATGACATCACAAGGTGGAAAAGAGTGTTTTCTCTTTTGAGAGAAAAACTCATCTTAAATATTCAAGGTCTGTGAGTTAAACGTGTGTGAATGAAACAAAACACAACTCCAGTTTGTTTTTAAGGAGGAAACAACATTATAACACTGATTACAAAATTGTGTAATACATTTATGTAAATATATAATAAAAATGCATAAATTAATACTTTAGGTAGGTAGATATTACTTAAGGCCACCACATACTACAGGATTTATTGGTCCACCACAGACACGAGGAAAATCTTATGAGACTTAAAATCTCCGATCGCAAAGACTGCAGCAGGATACAGCTGCGGACCACAGGCTATAAAGTTGTCTCAAAACTGTGTTATTCTTATTATTTGTGAAATGTGGTGCAATACTTCAGATACATGATTTGTAAAGCATAAAAGATAGGTGATAAAGTTCACAGGAAGTAGAATCACTATCACTAATCTGCAGCTTCACCTCAATCCTTGTGCTGTGTGGATGTAAACAGACACGCGTGAGGAACTACTCTTGCCTTTTGACTTTTAAAGAACACCTCAAACTGGATTAATAGTGCGGTTTTGTGGACTGGATGTCATTATTTGCGGAGGACAATTTCGATCGATAATGTGGATGCGAAGCTGCACTTTAAATTTACCACTTTATGAGAGGTGAGTAATAAAGTCTTTTCATTATTTTCGCTATATCCCGAGTTTGTATATTGCACCTCTATGTCCGTCTCTCCTCTGCTTCTGACGCTCTGTTTTATTGGCTCTTACTGTAGCGTTGCTGATTTTTGGTGGTTACGATCTGACGGAGCAGTTCAGAGTCACACTGACACCGCTCACACGAGGAGCGCAGCGGCTTCAAAATCGCACACGAAGACAAAAAGTCGGGCAAATTCTCCTGTAGTGTGTGGCGGACTTTATTGATTCTTTAAAAAGGTCAAGTTGCACATATGTATTTATTTGAACCATTTTAAAAAGTGAACATTTTCAGCCAGTTTAAATGTTAGAAGTTTATACAATTTCATTATGCAACAAAGTACTTTTCAAAACTAATTGTAACTCTTTATTGCAATCATAATAAAACCAATTCTGCTTTATATTTTCTCATTTGAATACCACTGGGAAAGCAAGCCACAGCGCTGACCCCATGTGACAGCGTATTATCCAGCAGGGCATTTTTAAACAATAGACCACATCGTTTTATCTGCGCTTTTATTGAAACTGCTAATGGGTTTCTTTTTATGACCTACTATTATTTCAAATGATGTCTTTGAGTTAAGCTAATTATTATAATGGAATCAGAATATTGTTTTTGTTTTATTGGTGCATGTGTTGTCCTAGGCTCTTTCCGTCAAAATAGTCAAATCAGTTACTTTTACTTGAGTAACTTGAGTAACTTAAAGGAGCATTGTGTGACTTTTCTGGTGGAAGATCCGTCAAATGTTTTTTTTTTTTCCGTGGAGATGTTATTGCTTTGTCTGGAATGTTTCACAGTATGGCGTCAAACCAGACCAAGGTACAGGTCAGATCTGTGGAGAGGTGACCCCGCTCACAGTCAGAAAGCCTGTTTTTTTTTGAAAGTATTATTGAGATAAAACCACCTGAAATTGAATAAATGTAAGGTAGAGCTGTTTAATGTCACACTGTGGAATATTCTAGGCAAAACAATGACCATATCCATAGAAACAACCAGGTAACGGACGCAGAACAAAAAGTTACATAGTGCACCTTTAAAGGCCATGTTTTTTTTCATGTGTCTGAGCAAAATTTGTCTTGTCCCAGTACAGATATATTGTATAAGCAGCTGTTGAGATCAAAATAAGTCTGCTATAGTGTTTTATTGTTCGAGAATCAGAAAGTGCATGATTAGCATGCTAGTTGGTGTTGGCTTCACCATGGTGGCAAAAGCTCTAGTCTCTGAAAGTTGTGAAAAGTGCTCATAAACTAATTTCTGAGAATAATTTGGATGCTCGCTGCGAAATGAATCTCGTTCAGTTTTTCTGTTTCAGAACAATCAGTCACAATAAAAGGCTTTATAATTAAAATTCAGACAGTGCACAGCTGACATGACCAGTCAAAAGTTTGGACACGCGCTCTCATTCATGTCTTTTGTCGTTCAAGAAATACCAACCGCAGTGATTAAAGCAAAGGATGGCTATTTTCAGAATTATGTAACAGTTTTGAGTAGGAATGTAACAATAACCGAAATATCGTGATATCGTATCATCAAAGTTCTCACAATAATATCATGGACCATCACAGTATATACTGAATTACAAGTTTCTTTGCTTAAATTAAGAGTGATGGTGCAACAAAAGCTAAAAAAAATCATTTGCTCCATTTCAGTGCAGACTACAAGAAGAAATAACAGTTCTAAGCACTTTTAAGTCTTAGTTCTTTGGATTAAGTCTTGTTAAGGCATTTTAAGAGGAAAAAGTACCATATTCACAGTTTTGTTAGTCACCACAAAATATTGCAATAAATATCATACCATGAGATTCATATCGTATCCTGAGATTTGTAGATCGTTACACTAGTTTTGAGTTATTTTGAGTTTATTTTTGCTTACTACATCCCTTTTATGTTCATTCATAGTTAGGTAAATAATTATAGATATAAAATGAAAAAAAAATGAAAAAGAGTGTCGAAAACTTTTGACTGGTAGTGTATTTTGACCTCAACAGCTGCTATACAATATATCTGTACTGGGGCAAGACAAATTTTGCTCAAATACATGAAAAAAATATGTTCATAATTCATTTTTAGTGGTTTTAATTTCTTTTACAGATTTAAAAAAAAAAAAAAAAACATATCCTTTCTCATATTCTGACATTATAATAATATAAGTGGCCAGTTTTAGCTCCTCTCTTGTGAATACAGTCTGTAATACAAGTACGTGCATTCAGGTAAGTGTGTGTATATTTAGAGAGTATCTGAATGTCTCACCAGTGGGATGAGACTCTTGCCCCCCTGGGAGGTGATGACTCTCAGGTCCGGCTTGCGGCTGTTGACCATCTGAGGGCTGGGGGGAGGGGGGGACTTGGCTGGGACCACCTTGCCCATGCTGTTGCCATTGGAGATGGAGAGCAGGCCAGGGGAGGTCCGCGCACTGATGTAGCCATTTGCTGGGGGGGAAAAAAGAGAAAGAAGAGTCAAGGTTAAGGCTGTCACAAACTACAGGATTTTTCAGTTTTAAGCGATTTTTAAACGTGCGACAAAAAGCACACCACAGACACAAGGAGAGTCTTATGAGATTTAAAATTTTCGATCGCAAAGACTGTAGCGGGATATGTCTGCACTTGTGAATGTACCTTACGTCAGCTGTTTCCTGTCTACAGTAAAACCACTCCCTTTGAGACTCTTAAGTGTTCAAAAGATCAGAGCACTGCACTTCTAGTTTAGATACAAGACAAAACTGTGTTATTATTATTTGTGAAATGTGGTGCAATACTTCAGATACATGATTATAAATGCACAGAAGGCTGCTGATAAAATACACAGGAAATGGAGTCACTGTGTGGATGTAAACAGACACACGTGAGGAACTACTCTGGCCTTTTTACTTTCAAAGAACACTTCAAACTGGATTCACAGCAATGTTTTGTGGACAGGATGACATTATTTGCAGAGGACAAATTGTAATGGATAATGTGGATGAGATGCTACAGTTTGACTTGACAACTTTAGGAGAGGTGAGTATTAAAGCCGCCTCATTATTTTAGCTATTTCCTGAGTTGATTTTGTACGTTGCATCTGTGTGTCACTTTGTCTTCCCCTGATGCTTTATCAGCCGTTGCCGTGGTTTTGTGTGCTGGTTACGTTTGACAGAGCAGCTCAGAGTCACATTGACACCACACATGAGCAGTGCAGCGGCTTCAAAATCGCACACGAAGACACAAAGCCGGGTCATGCCTCCCTGAACTCGGAGAGCAGCAAATCGCAGCCAAAATCAGGCAAATTCTCCTGAAGTGTGTGGTGTCCTTTAGACGGGCATGCAGTTTTGGTTTCTTACAATTCTCAGATCAATTTAAAGGTGCACTGTGAAACTTCCTGGTGGAGGGTCTGCCACCTGCTTATCTTCATGGAGATATTGTCTAAAATATCCCACAGAATGGCATTAAATTTATCTATTTCCATGGTGATAAGCCTGCAATGCCTCCAGGCCAAGTTACAAGTTATCTGTGGAGAGGCGAGCCCATTCACTTTAGGAATGCATATTTTTTGTAGTATTTTGGAGTAGTAAATTGAATAAATTAAATGCACCATAGGTAAGTTGAAACCTTTCTGGCAAACAATAATATTTGGTGGAGCAGTCCCAGAAAAGTTTCACAGTGCACCTTTAATGTCAGTAAGACGAGTTAAGCTACTAATGAATATGTTCGGTGCACTTTGAAGAATTAGAATCATGTTTGGATTTCAAGAAGCGGGGCTCAGTTCTGAAAATCCAGGGTATTTAACAGATGAGTGTGGGCTGTGGCTATGACAACGGATATTATTAAAAGTAGCAGCGTAAAAATAAAGCACATTAATAAAGAAGTCTGGTTCTTAGCTGTGAGTACTTCAGGTCATTGCAGTATTTTCAAACTAAAAAAAGTATTTACGAACTAGGTCCATCACGGTAACAATTTTTGAAGTTGGATATGTTGCTTAAAGGTACATTGTGAAACTTTCTGGTGGAGGGTATGTCAAATATTTTTGTACATGGAGATGTTATTGTTTTGTCTGGAATGTTTCACAGTATGGTATTAAACCTTTCTGTCATCATGGAGACCAAACCAGACTGAGTTATAGGTCAGATCTGTGGTGAGGTGACCCCACTCACAGCCAGAATGTCTGTTTTTCTGGGTATTTTTGAGCTATAAAACCACCTGCAATTGAATAAATGTAAAGTGGAGCTCTTTAATGTCATGCTGTGGAACATTTCAAGCAGAGCAATGACATATCCATAGAAACAAGCAGGTTACATAGTGCACCTTTATGTAAATATACCGTATTTTTCGGATTATAAGACGCACTTAAAATCCTTTAATTTTCTCAAAAATCGACAATGCGTCTTATGTATTCATTCTGGTTGCGCTTACTGACCTCGAACCGATTTTATGTGGTACACGGTGCTCAAAAATCTGTCAAAATGTTTTAGTACGACTTTGGTAAACTACGAAGCCGCACCGATTGATGGATTGTCGGAGCATTACGGCTACTGCAGTCAAGAGCCTCGCGGAGTAATACACATTCACCAAGACAGGGAAACAACGCCTGGCGAATTACGACACTATCTGCCAATGGATCGTGGATGCCTGGGCTAAGGGATCAGTCTCAAGTGTCGTCCGAGCTTTCACAAAGGCCGGAATCATCACTGAACAGCTAAGTAACAGCAACAAGACTGACTCGGATAATGATGAGAGGGATCCGGGAATGCTTGATGCCAAAATCACCCAACTGTTAAACTCAGACACTGAAGATGAAGAATTTGATGGATTTGTGAAAGAGGAATGAACTGAAAAAGTGTATTGTTTTGTATTTTATGCGTTACAACTGAACAACGTTGAGAGTTATTGTGAATGAGTTGAATAAAGTTTGACTTATCTGACTATTTGTTTTGATAATGCACCTTATAATCCGGTGCGCCCTATAGTCCAAAAAATATGGTAGACGAAAATATTGAAAACAAAACCTTGAACAGCTCAGATTTTGTTATATTAGATGTAAAAATAACCACAAATTTCCCAGTAACGCAAAGAAAATGTACACACGATAAATATTGACCTCAAAAATACATTGCTTAAGTTGATGTAGCAATTCTCGTGACTACAATACCACTATTTGAAAGTTCCCCATTCAAAAACATCTCCATAACTTCCATACATTTTCTCTACACTTCCCTTTCTCGTTCTCAGATTTGTTTCTTGTATATCCGCGTTAGTTCCTGTGCTCCACTCATTATCTCGATGCCAGTTGCGCTGTCACACCGCCGCGTACCTCGTAGCGTTAGCATCTCAAAGGGAGTCTTCATAGGTAGATCAAAACCTTGTCACCCTCTCCAGCTCCCGTCTGCACCCTGCCTGCACCCTGCCTGCACCCAGCCGGCACCCGCTCCCCTTTGTTCCACGGGCCTCTGTACTTAAGACACAAATATACTCTCACAATACAAGTTTGTAACGCCTACACACAACTCCACACCTTTACTCATGTTAAATTGCGTATGACAGGTTTTCATGTTCTTGTAATTATGACTTAGTTTGGTGGGATGGTGCTTGTGTTAAGTACTTATAGTGCAGTTATAGGATGTGTACTATCTGTAACCTACTTGTTTCTATGGATATGTCATCTCTCTGCCTGAAATGATTTTGTAATGACAGTATGACATTAAACAGCTCTACTTTACCTTTATTCAATTACAGGTGGTTTTATAACTCAAAAATGCCTCGAAAAAACAGGTATTCTGACTGTGAGCGAGGTCACCTCTCCACAGATCTGACCTGTAACTTGGTCTGATTTGGTCTCCATGAAGATCGAAAGGTTTCAATGCCATACTGTGAAACATTCCAGACAAGGCAATAATAATAATCTCCATGGAGAAAAGCATTTGATGGACAGTCCACCAGAAAAGTTATAAGTTAAAAGTTATCAGAGTCAGTTTGTGGAAAAAAGGCAAAGCAATAACATCTCCATGGTGAAAAGTATTTAACAAACCAGCAAACTCCACCAGAAAAGTTACACAATGCACCTTTAAGTGAGCCATCGTAACACAGAACACATTGTACAAATACACAAGCATTTTACACAACCAGTTTCTCAACCCCTTCTCTACAGCAGTTTCTCACAAGGCCACATTTTTAAAACCGTATTTTTCAAAGCTGCACTTGAAGGCATCCCAGGTATTACAGTGTACTACGTAAGAGGGTCAGACCACAACAAATATTACATAACAGGAGACAGGAGAGGAAATGGGCCTGTCTGCTCTGTTAACCCTGCTCTAAAGCTTTCACTGCCACACCAAGGATATGAATGGATTACAACATAAACCAAGCTTCTATACATTTAACATTCCTACATTTTATCTACACATGGGCCCGGTCAAGCAGAAGTAAACAGCAAGGCCAAAAATTCAAGTTAATGCATCTGATATAAAAATGTATTCAACAGATACATATGTACTCTAGTTTATGAAACTGTTTACCTTTTTTCTGTACCATTTTTGGTTCTAAAGTTCCATACGTTTTAAACAGACCATGTATGAAACATGGAACAAAAATTATTTCCCAAATTTCAAAGACCTGCAAATCATGTCAATAAATGGATGTATTTCATCATATCTTGTGTTATTCCATCTTTGAACTGTTGATGAAGGTACATGATTTAAAAAAAAAAAAAAGATTTAAAATGATAAAAATTTGCTTGGAAGGACTGACATATTTTATAGAAATAGTCATTTTGAAGTAATATTAAAGTATTCGGAAGAAAAAAGCTGACAAATTATGCAAAATCATGCACCTTCCACTTGCTTGCACAATTTTCCCTCCGTTACCATGACCTTTCTTAATAAAAAATCTCATGACTCAAAAAGTAAAAGGTTTTTCAACCTAATCTTGTACCATATGGTAGAAAACTATATGAAGCAAATATTCAAACCAGTTTGTTAAGGATATGTAAGTGAGAACCAAGAGTTATCACTGTTTGGATTTATTGCCCAAAAAGTGCTGCATATTTTATTCCCTCCGTTACCGACATGAGTTTTTAAATTTTTTGTCAACAACTTGAAAGAATATGACAGGTTTAACTTGACCCTGTTGGAGTGTAACTCTTTCCTACATTCTGATACTTTACTTATTTCAATAGTCCCTCTAGTTTCTGAATAAGAACTATTTGAATGTAAAAAATCTGCCCCTGTTTCCCTCCGTTACCACTTGACCGGACCCACATACACTTTACTGTTTGGCTAATAAGAATATCCAGAAATTATAAGCATTGTATCTGATTTTTACTACCTCAAAAACATGAAAAAACTGTTTGCAGTGGTCCAAAGTATCCTAATTATTCACTATGATGAGTAGACATGTTCAAAAATATTGAAATATCGAGATAGAGTATAGTTTAATGTTATGATACAGTATCAATATCATGTGCTATTGTAACAATATATCACCAAAAGCAGTTTTTGGTATATTTTACTAAATTATTTTGTTACAGTGCTTCAGTTTTGTTGCTTATTTAGATGAAAGAAACTCGTTTATGCAACACATTTGACATTTTCTCTGTTTTGATGGTTGAAATTTTTCATATTCACTTTGCCCAAGAAGTGGTTTAACAAACACTTTTAATATCACAAGGACATGATTTAGCCTTTATTTTTTATTAAACAGTATCAGTTTATTTGATTTGAAATATATCGTATTGAATCGTATCAAATTGTAAGCTCACTGTATCGAGATATGTATCGTATCGTGGCTTTTGTATCGAGGTATGTATCGTATCCTGGCTTTTGTATCAAGGTATGTATCGTTTCATGGCTTTTGTATCAAGGTATGTATCACATCGTGGCTTTTGTATCAAGGTATGTATCACATCGTGGCTTTTGTATCAAGGTATGTATCGTACCGTGGCTTTTGTATCGAGGTATGTATCGTACTGTGGCTTTTGTATCAAGGTATGTATCATATCGGCAACTTGTGAATGATACCCAGCCCTAATGATGAGTTTATAGGCACTTTTCACTCAACTTTCAGAGAACAGAGTGAAGTTTTGCTGTCACAGAAATGCAAAGGACACTAGCATGCCAACAGCACACTTCCTGGTTCTCGGACAATAAAATGCTTTCTAAATAGGTGTAGACAGTATACAGCACCTTATGCAATATATCGGCACTAAATTTACTTAAATACATAGAAAAAAAACCTTAAAGGTGGGGCATGCAGGACGCTCTATTACGGGTTTACAAAGGATCTGGCAACCCAAAGTGTGGTTTTGATTGGATAAACACCTTGAGGATGTATTAATGCTTTGCTATTAAGAAAAAAATTACACCATTATCAAAAACAATATGTGAATTTTACTTCAGGTAAAGGTTCACAACTTTTCTGGTGAAGTCTACCTGCTTGTCTCCACAGAAATGTAGCAATTTACAGCACGCCGCATTACAGTTCAGATCTATGGAGAGTCGCCCCTATTCACAGAAGGGATTTTTGTATTTTTGAGCAATAGAAACACTCGTAATGAATAAATGTGAGATCGATATGTTTAAAATCACACCATGAAACCTTTAAAATAAAAATCTATTATACCTTTAAAATCAAAACGAATTAAAAACACAAAAAAAGAAAAACACTGAAGCCTTAGAATTGACTTGCTGAATTCATATTAGCCTATATCAGCTCCTAAGGTTTTCCGAGCGATGAAAAATGCACACCGTTGCCATGGCGTTCAACAATCCAAAACTAAATTCTGATTGATCTAATATCCTCAAATTGTTACCTATGTAAGCTATAATCTCGAAACACTAAAGGTGGCAAGTAGCAGTCTTTAAACGCCAAATTACTTTCAGGAAACCGTTACCACAGTCGCCAGTCAGCAAGAAAAGTTCATATTGGTCCCTCGGGTGTCATGACAACAGTGCTCCAGCAGACAGCAGCCTATCCGTACGAGAGCTTATAGCATTGTACTGTGGGTGAGCGGGGACTTTCCCAGGCGAGACCGTTGTACTCCCCCAGGAACAGTGTCTGGAGAGCGGGGTGTGGGAGCAGATAGTGGCCCTTCACGACAACAGCCTCCAGACCACAACGGCATGTTAAGAAAAAAAAGAAAAAAACTGGTAGAGCTCTGAGAAAAATGTTATCGAAATGTTTTAAGGTTGCAGTGAGTTTTTAACTGTTGTAATATAGTTATCTCCTCAAAAACATAACTAGATTTGTGTTTTGTTTCATTCACATGTGCAAATTTCTCTAGTCTGTCCAAGATTTTAACACTTCTATCAGGTTATTTATCTTGTTTTCAGATTTATTATGTACTTACTAGTTCTGAGAGTGCTTAATTCTAGTCTAGAGGTAGTTTATTTTAAGATAAGTTGTCAAGTAAAACTGACAACTATAACTGGACAAGATCATTTCACTACTTTTAAGTCATTTTCTGATTTCTGATTCTGGAATAAGTGTGTTTTAGATTTAGATTTTGATTCGGGTTTGTTTCTTATTTTAAGTGCAAAAAGTTGTTGTTTTTCTTATTTTAAGTGTAGCAAGATGTATTTTCATGTTTTAAGTACAAAAAGCCTTGTTCCACTGGCAGATAATTTTGAAAATGAATGAAATTTACTCAAATCATGATAAAACTTTCTTAATTCAAGTCATATTAACTTAGCTATTTTGTTTTTTGCAGTGAGGTTTTATTAAGTTAATTTAACCCTAACCCTAATTTGTTAAAGGTCCTATATTACACAAAATGGATTCTTGTGAGTTTTTAGCTGTTGTTATGTAGTTATCTCCTCAAAAACATAACTAGAGTTGTGTTTTGTTTTATCCACACATGTTTGAGTAATTACTGCACTGCAAATTTCTCTAATCTGGCCAAAACTTGTATCAGGTTATTCATCTTGTTTTCAGATTTATTTTCTGTTTACTAGCTCTGAGACTCCTTAATTCTAGTCTAGAGGTAGTTTATTTTAAGATAAATTGTGAAGTAAAATTATGTTGCTGCATGGACAGATAATTTCACTGCTTTTAAGTCATTTTCTGATAGATTTAAGTGTTTATGTTCTTACATTTTGGCCAAGCTTTTTTGCAGTGTGATGTTATGAAGCGTAAGATTTCAAGTTGACAGCTACCTTTAACCTTTTGTTTTGTTTCATTCGCACACGTTCTCTTTTCAAACAGAAAAACACTTTGTGATGTCATGTATGCCATGTGCTCCATAGTGTTTTTAAAGTCTAAAGTGCTAAAAACAAGAACTCCCTGAATCAGTTGGTTAAATGGGAGAGATTGTCCATCCTCAGAGAAGCCTGGACTCCCTTTACTCAAGACAGTTACAGAGGATGACCCGGAGTATTCTAAAAGACCTGCAACATCTACTAAACTCAAAGTTTCAGCTGCTTCCCAAATTAATTTTAAAAGGAGCTTCGTTCCAGCTGCTGTCGTGCTTATGAATAAATTGTAATCTATTTATCTATCGATTTTAGTATGTTTGTCTTGGGAAAAAAATCTTGTGTGTGTTGTTTTTATATATTTAATATTTATGGTGAGACAAGTGTGATGGATGAATTTAATTAATTATTTATGGAACAAAGCCATTCTGCACTGAAGCACTATAACACTTTCATTTGTAATTGTGTTTTTATACAAGTTTATTGCACATAATGTGGACAAATGCAATGTGAAATGTGGGACCAGACTCAAATTTACCTACAGGTACGAATAAAGCAACATAACCTAACCTAATACACCTTCACTAGAATCATTTTGTCAATTTCAGCCCAAACATTCCCAATCTCTCCTGAACAAAAGGTAAAAAGTAGCTGTTAACTTGCAAACTACAGCTTCATGACATCACAAACTGGAACAGAACATTTTGAGCTTTGGAGATGGAGACAGATTAATAAAAAAGAGTTAGTCATACATGTGGAAATGAAACAAAACACAACTCTTGAGCATGTTTTTGATGAGGTAACAGTATTCTAAAAGTGAAAACAACACACAGAACACTCAGACGGCCGATGTCCAAAACATTACGTCTCGGCAAAAAGCCTTCGTCAGATCATTTCTCTTGCTTTGGACCACAGTTTACAAAATGGTTGCCAGCCCAGGTGCTCATATCTTTGTTGTTGGCTGAACTCAAGTCATGGAATTTTAGTATGTCTTTCATGCAACTACAGCGTTCTGTTAAGTTCTCATGAGGCTATTATGATTATTTCTAAGCGTGTGCATCTTTTGTTTAAAAGAAATGACAATAAATGCACTGACAGTATTTTGAATGTTAAAAAACTATAATCCCAAACCATAAGGTGAGTGGAAAGGGTTAACATTTCATATTTAACCCTAAAAGTCTGATCAATTCTACACATGTACTGTGCTGTAAAGTCATGGAAAATTCACTTTAGGTCATGAAAAAGTGATGGAAAAATCAGATCATTTCTCTTGCTTTGGACCACAGTTTACAAAATGATTGCCAGCCCAGGTGCTCAAAGCCTTGTTGTTGGCTGAACTCAAAAATTATGTGGTCCATGCAGCCAATATTCTGCATTTCTGGTTGAAGAGACTTCTTGTCCTTTTTTGGGAGCTGTTTACAAGATCGTTGAATCAAATGAAACAGAACAGACACGCCAAAGTTCTTGTAGAGGTGCAAATGCAAAGAACAGCAATTTAAAAGAGTCAGTTTTGTGTAATGTAGGACCTTTAATGAGCCTAATGACACAATGTTATGTGCTTATATACTCGAGTACTACACCGGCCGTGGCTTGTCATTGAACTTCTTTGATCGTGAATCAAAAGCTCCTTCCCAGTGGAATGCTGCCATGTTCGTGTACGATAACTGTCCACCTGTGCCTCGCTGACGCTCGGGGGGGCACTTACACCAGGGGATTCTGGGAAATCCTTGGCTCTTCAGGGGCTGGCAGCGAGAGCCCAACATGTGTGTGGTGCCGAGTGACAAGAATCTGTGAACTCTGTGTGCGTGTGCTGGAGGCTCTGCTGCTCAGGTTCATCACTGCAGAGAATGGCAAATATTCAGTTTAACTTAAAGGTCCCGTATTACAAAAAAATGATTCTTGTGAGCTTTTAGCCAGTTTATAATGTTGTTTCTTCATCAAAAACATGCCTGGAGTTCTGTTTTGTTTCATTCGCACATGTTTAACACACAAATCCTGCATATTTAGGCTGAGCTCTTCTTTCAAACAGAAAACACTCTGCTCCACCTTGTGATGTCATGAGATAATAAGAAGTGCTCCAATGTGTTTCAGTGTTGTAGTTAAGACCACACTAATCGAGACCAAGACCTGTCCGAGACCACAGGGTCTTGAGACCAGGACAAGACCAAGACCTCTGAGAGTCAAGACCGAGACAAGACCAAGACTTTTAAAGGCCAAGACGAGACAAGATCAAGACCACGGCCCATCAAGACCAAATCAAGACCATCTTTGTCATTTCCGATATTTATTTGTATTTTACAGTTATTTTGGCACATATATAGCAATGCTTTTATAAATCTATCTCCATTTTATCTGATTAATGTTCATTTATGCTTAAAATAGGTCAAGCAAACTGTATTGCACTCTGTCCCCTTTTTTGGACCCTCACCCAGTTTGAGAACCCCGTCTTTAATCCCACTTCCACTGGCACGTTACAGAAAACAACTTCAAACTCACTTTAATCAAGTGAGCTTTTTCAAGTTCATAACATTTACAGTTACATTCTCTTACTGGTTTCGCAGTGATATTTAGCAGCCTCTGCACATTTACAGCTGTAATGAAATATGATCGCACTCGTCAAGTGTCAGACTTTGAGTCCAAGACAAGACCGAGACCAAGCAGCATCAAGACCAAGACGAGACCAAGTCCAAATACGTTTAAGTCCGAGAGGAGACCAAGACTGTAAAAAAGCGCTCTCGACTCCATACACCTTCACTCGAATCTTTTGCATGATTTCAGGCTATGTTTATATGACGACGGTCTGAACAGAAGACGCAAAAGTGGCGTCACTTCTTCACTTTTTATTCCATGTTAAGACAAGTGTTTTCGGGAGGAAATCTGCATGCATACGGTGACACAAAAATGTATGGAATTCGATTGGATATGCATGCCATCCAACATGTTTGTTTCTGTGTACTGTATGTATGTTACGTAAACGTGTACGCGACGTGAGCAGATCTGACCAGAGTTTTGCGTCTTGGGCAGTGTAGACGGAAACACTACGGCGGAACTTATTCAACTTTTCCACTTACGATAAAATATTTTGTCGTTTTTACCCGCAAGCGTTCTCGTGTAAACAGGTTCTGGAATTTATAACCTCTACTAAACAAAAGATCAAATGTAGCTGTTAACTTGAAAAATACGGTTTCGTGACATCACAAGGAGGACCAGAGCCTTTCGAGCTTTGGAGATGCAGACAGGACTAATAATAAAGATACTCAAACATGCACGAATGAAACAAAACACAACTCCGGGTATGTTTTTGAGGAGATAACAGCATTATAAGATGACTTCAAGCGCACAAGAGTGAATTTTGCGTAGTATAGAACCTTTAAAAACGCATTACCGCCAATAAGAAGAACACGGAGACTTCAGAACACCGGCGTTCTGTTTACAAACACCGAAGGGTCTATTGTAACGGCCTAAGTATAGCTCCAGACCAGTCCAGGGGCATTACTTCAGCGGTATATCCTGAAATACCTCACTGGTGCTCCCCTCGTACTCAAATCCAACACAAGTTAAACATAGAGAGGCTATTTTACGTCGCAGATAGGAATAGAACGTGAGCAGTCCCAAAGGAGACGCCCGTGTATTTTGGAAGTGGTCAGTAATATCGCGCTGCCGAAAATATAACCGAGATTTGTAGGCCAAGAAAACAGACAAATTTATCGACGTTATATCCCGAAATAAATTAATACGTAGCGGTAGTCGTGATTATTAGACAGATAGATGTTTTTTAAAGTCGACGAAAAAGTTTAAGGTTGTGATGTGCAGACATTTTTAACGTAATATTGTAATTTTAGTTGAAATACATAATCCTTCTCGTTGTTTCTTTGGTTATGATCTTCCTTACAGTATAAAACTTGTCTATCTCCACGGAGAATGTTCCAAAGTACGGTTTTAACATTCTGTTTCCACGGAATCACAGCGCCTTCAGGAAGTTACACATTGTACCTTTAACCCAAACCACAAGCGTTCGGATGTTGTCCAGTTTGGAACATAACCCAGTGTGTACGTGTGTCCCCCCGCTCTGGTCAGTGTGTGCAGTGAATGGAGAGCGTGTGAGAGTGTGTGTGAGTGTGTGTGAGTGTGTGTGAGTGTGTGTGAGTGTGTGTGAGTGTGTGTGAGAGAGTGTGTGATGTCTCTGATTACAGGGCCAGGGCGGGAATCTGAGGAATGCTGCGTGACGTCAATGGTGACATTCCGTATCCCAGAGTCCCAGGACAACAGCTGAGAGCGGGGACTGGAGAGGAGAGGAGGAGAGGAGAGAGGAGGAGAGAGGGAGGAGGAGAGGAGGAGAGGGTGGAGGAGAGGAGTGGCGTTTTTGTTTTCTCTGGGAGTGAGTGGTGCTCGGAGTAAAGGTAAAGCAACCCCTGAAGAAGATGAAGAGCCGTGCGTGCTGAAAGCTGAAGAGATGTAAGAGCTGTAAATCAGACTGTGGAACACTGCCAGAGAAAGACGAGAGAGAGAGGAGAGGAGAGGAGAGGAGGGAGAGGGGAGAGACGTAAGGCGATAGAGGGAGAGAGAAATACAGAGGATAGGGGAGGAGAGAGATACAGAGGCAGAGAGGAGAGTAGAGGAGAGAAGGATATAAAGAAAGGGAGGAGGAGAGGAGAAACAAAGGAGAGGATGAGAGAGCATGAGAGAGAGAGAGCAGAGAGAGTGTGAGAGGGATACATAGAGAGAGAGAGAGCATGAGAGGCAAGAGAGAGGGATACAGATAGAGAGGGATAGAGAGATAGAGAGGGATACACAGAGAGAGAGAGAGAGAGAGAGAGAGAGGATAGAGAGAGTTGGATACAGAGAGAGGGGAGAGAGAGAGTAGAGGTGAGAGAGAGGGATACAGAGAGAGAGAGAGAGAGAGAGAGAGAGAGAGAGAGAGAGAGAGAGGGATACAGAGAGAGGGGAGAGAGAGAATAGAGGTGAGAGAGAGGGATAGAGAGAGAGAGAGAGAGAGAGAGAGAGAGAGAGAGAGGGAGGATACACAGAGAGAGAGAGAGAGGATAGAGAGAGAGAGGGATACAGAGAGAGGGGAGAGAGAGAATAGAGGTGTGAGAGAGGGATAGAGAGAGCGAGAGCGAGAGAGAGAGAGAGAGAGAGAGAGGGGAGAGAGTACAGGTGAGAGAGAAAGCAGGATACAGAGAGAGACAGAGTGAGAGAGGGGAGGCGAGAGAGGGATGCAGAGGGAGAGGAGAGACAGAGGGATACAGAGAGAGAGAAAGAGAGAGAGAAAGAGAGACAGGTGAGAGAGAAGGATACAGAGAGAGAGAGGGATAGAGAGAGAGAGAAAGAGGAGAGAGCGATATAGAGAGGGAGGGGGTACAGAGAGAGAGTGAGGGTTACAGAGAGAGGAGAGGCAAGAGAGAGAAATGGAGAAAGAGAGAGAGGATACAGAGAGAGAGAGAGAGAGACAGAGGAGAGGCAAGGGGGATACAGAGAATCAGCAAAAGAGAGGAAAGAGTTGTGCATAATCAAAGAATAAATCATTAAGAGTAAATCTGAGGTTGGAGAGTCTGATTTTGTTCCAAATGACGTCTGACCAATGAGCTGCTTCCTTTCACGTGCATCACTGAAAGAAACAAATCTGATTGGACGAGTGAGGGAGTGGGGACCAGGCTGATATTCCTCTGTATAAAAACACAGATTTCACAGAATTCTGGATTCAGCAGGCAAGGGTCTTAAAATCTTAAATCTGAAAATAGACATTAGTGGTTCAAGCAAAAGTTTTTTAACTCTTTGTCTGCCAAGGACAACACTTTAGTCTTACAAATCCCCACCGTCCACTTCCAAGAACAAAATGTCCAGCTTTTAGTTTCAGAATGGTCGTATTTTGATGAAACTGCTGTTGATTATCTGTTGACAAAAGAAGAAATTAACTTTGAACAAATGATTTTCTTAAGTTGAAGCAGAGACTTGGACTTTTTTGTCATCACACACATTCATATTTTATTGTAGCACTAAATCCTTTTAGTCAGGCTGGAGTTCGCTTTTACAAAAACACTGGCAGTGAAGAGTTAAAAAGACAATCACAAGATAAATAGATCATTATTTCGTAATGGCTTTCCACTTAACAGCGGGCCGACAGTTTAATAAAAGAAAAACATATTTAATTACACCTATTGTCATTAGAAGAGGCTGCGGTGATATGATTCAGTCTGTGTCTTTAGCGCGTGAAAAAAAAAATTAAAAAAATCTCCCTCCTCCTTTTGGTTTTATGGGATTTAAGCACGGAGCTGTGGACAGTGTCAAAGTCACCTCTGAGGAGCCGAGCATGTGACGGGCCCCGGACGGGAGGGGCCGAGAGGGACGAGGGACGAGGGGAGGGGCCGAGAGGGATGAGGGGAGGGGCTGAAAGGGAAGAGGGGGAGGGGGAGCAGACGAGGGGGAACAGCTGAGAGGGACAGCACGGAGAGGGGAGTGGGGGAGGGGGGAGGGGGACAGAGACAAACGACAGATCTCGGGTCACAGGAAAAGACTGTAAAGTGGACTTGCCTCATGTCCGTGTTCGTGTGATCGTGATCGAAAAGTGATTTGTGTGAAAGTATTCAGAGTCGCGGAGGTCGGACAACAGCTCTATCAGACCTGTGTATGGACAGCCAGTGTGGGAAAATGAAAAGAAAAATCTCATGTTGTTCTTCGGCAACAGGTGTTTTGTGCCCTCTCTCTCCCTCCTCTCCAACCTCTCTCCCTCCTCCTCACACTTTGCCTCCTCTTTCCTCTCTCTCTTCTCCCCCACCGCTCTCTCCCTCCCCTCTCTCTTCTTCTTCCTCCTCTCTCTCTCCCTCCTCAGTCTCTCTCTTCTCCCTCTCTCTTCTTCTTCTTCTTCCTCCCTCTCTTCTTCTTCTTCTTCCTCTCTCTCTCTTCTTCTTCTTCCTCTCTCTCTCTTCTTCTTCTTCCTCTCTCTCTCCTCCCTCACTCTTCTCCCTCTCTCTTCTTCTTCCTCTCTCTCTCCCTCTTCTTCTTCCTTCTCCCTCTCTCTTCTTCTTCCTCCTCTCTCTCTCCCTCCTCAGTCTCTCTCTTCTCCCTCTCTCTTCTTCTTCTTCCTCCCTCTCTCTTCTTCTTCTCTCTCTCTCTCCCTCACTCTTCTCCCTCTCTCTTCTTCTTCCTCTCTCTCTCTCCCTCCTCAGTCTCTCTCTTCTCCCTCTCTCTTCTTCTTCTTCCTCCCTCTCTCTTCTTCTTCCTTCCTCTCTCTCTCCTCTCACTCTTCTCCTCTCTCTTCTTCTTCTTCTCTCTCTTCTCCCTCCTCTCTCTCTCTCTCTCCCTCTCTCTTCTTCTTCTTCCCTCTCTTCTTCTTCTTCTTCCTCTCTCTCTCCTCCCTCACTCTTCTCCCTCTCTCTTCTTCTTCCTCCTTCTCTCTCCCTCTCAGTCTCTCTTCTCCTCTCTCCCTCCTCCCTCACTCTTCTTCTTTCTCCTCTCTCTCTCTCCTCACCTCTCTCTCCCTCTCTTCTTCTTCCTTCTCCCTTCTCTCTCTTCTCCTTCTCCCTCTCTTCTTCTTCCTACTCCCTCTCTTCTTCTTCCTTCTCCCTCTCTTCTTCCTCCTCTCTCTTCTCCCTCATCCCTCTCTTCCTTCTCCCTCTCTCTTCTTCCTCCTCTCCATCTCTCTCCGTCTCTCCCTCCCTCCCCCTCCCTTTCTCTTCTCCCTACTCCCCCTCTCTCTTCTTCCCCACACCTCTCTCCCTTCTTCCTCTCTCTTCTTCTTCATCCTCCTCTCTCTCCTCCCTCTCTTCTCTTTCCTTCCTTCCTTCTCTCTTCCTCCCTTATCCCTCTCTCTTCTCCCCCACACCTCTCTCCCTATTCTCTCTCTTCTCTCTCTTCTTCTTCCTTCACTTTTCCCTCACCCTCTCTCCCTTCTCCCTCTCTCTTGTTCTTTCTTCTCTCTTTCTCTCTCTCCCTCCCTACAAAATACAGTATTAGCATCTCCAAAGCTCAAAATGCTCTGTTCCACCTTGTGATGTCATGAAGCTGTACTTTTTTTTAGTTTAACAGCTATCTTTTATCTTTTGTTCAGTAGAGATCGGCAATTCCAGGTCTGAAATCATCCAAATGAGTTTTTTTTTTTAAAAGTTTAAAAAGCACCTCCCTGTATCATCACATGACATCACAAGGTGGAAGAGAGTGTTTCCTGTTTGAGAAAAGAATTCCGCTTAAATATGCAGAGTTAAACATGTGTGAATGAAACAAATCACAACTTCAGACCCGTTTGTGACGAGGAAACAATATAATAACACAAATCAGAAGATAGTGTAATGTGAACACTTTAATAATTTACACTAAAGTCAGTTATTTGTTTACTTATTCACAACCCGCACTCACACGTAGGCGCTGTGGGTGAAGTGTCAGGCCTAAGAACACAACAACAGAACTGTGTGCACTACTCCGAGCTGGTGTGTTTGCACCGCAGACTTTCAGGTCGAGCAAACCTGAAAGTCTGACATGATTCAGTAGTTTTCCAGTATACTCAACATAACTTTGCATAAAGCCCTTAAATTGAGCTAAAAATGCAAATATGTTGCCCCACTTGGTAATGTTCCCTTCACAAGCACTAAAACGAGCATGGGCGCTCACTGGAGATTCAGTCAAGGTAAAAAGACTGAAACTGAGAGACGCACATTCAATTTAATTTTCAACATTTTGGATTTTCTAACTTTGGCTCCGAAAATCCAACCTCAGAGGTAGGGCTGGGTATCATTATGAAGTTGCCGATACGATACATACCTTGATACATGGGCCACGATACGATACATATCTCATACAGATATCATATATCATACAGCGAGCTTTCGATTCAGTACGATATATTTCAAATCGATTCGATATAGTTCAATAAAAATAAAGACTAAATCATGTCTGTGATACTAAAAGTCTTTGTTAAACCACTTTTTGTGCAAAGTTCATATGAAACACAAACATTTTATTCATCAGAAAAGTGAAAGTGTCAAATGTGTTGCATAAAAAAGTTTCCTTCCTTTAAACAAGCAACAAAACTGTAGCACTGTAACAAAATAATTTAGTAAAATATACCAAAAAATACTCTTGGCGATATATATCGATACAGCAGCCCATGATATCGATACTGTATCATCACATTAAGCGATACGATATATCGATATTTCCATATTTCCATATTTTTGCATACCCTTACTCAGAGGACTGCTGGAACACTTAGACAAACTTTACTAATTTGTGAGAGTTTACCGTAAATTCTGAACTATAAGTCGCAACTTTTTTCTCACACTTTGAACCCTGTGGCTAATAAAACGATGCGGCAGATATTTGGACGGATTCTTTGTTTGGCACATTGTCCATTCATATGCACGGTCTATGGTTTGGTAACAATGGATACGCGCAGTCTGAGTGCAGAAAAGGCTGATGTCTGTGCGGTGTCAGTGCACTAAAATAGTTTATCGCAGTGTGATAAAATAAGTTATGATGCTAAATGAACATTAGTGAGGGGGATACATCTTTACCCGTGTGTGTAAATGACGAGAAAAAATGTCTCAAACTTCAGTAGCCACACATCCACTCATACCTGATTGATACAACTAGCCCTGCCCCTGAGAGCGCCTGAAATCTGCTGAAATCCTCCAAGACCTTACATGATACAGACAGGACAGAGGCTCTTTCTGCAGGAGACATGAGCAGTAGAGCTTGGCAAGAGATGGAGGGTGATGCCCTGAAGAAGATGCTCATTTGATTTTGTTTTGAACAGTTATTTTGCGCTTCATACACACCCTCCTCATGGAAAACACACAAAGAAATGCAGAAAATGCAGCTTTTAAGTTAACGGCGATTGATGTGGCTGACAAAGAAGGAAATAGAGCTGCTGCATGTGAGCTCGGCATGAATGAGTCGATGGTGAGACGTTGGCGACAGCAGCGTGATGAACTGACTCAATGCAAAAAGACGACAAAAGCTTTCAGAGGCGATAAAAGCTGACTTCAAAACGTTCTTGAAAATGTGGACACCTGCGGCTTTTATTCAGGTGCGCTCAATAGTCTGGAAATTACGGTACATCATAATAACAAAGAGCAAAAATATAAATGGCAATAATACATTCAAAATAAGCAGCAAAAATCGCAAGAAACTTTTGTCAAATGAGGCACTATTATATCAATGTACATGTACTAGTGAAAGTACAATAAAGAAATATAGTAATACAAATATACAGAAGAAGTCGTAAGGAGAAACAGTGCAAACATGACGTAATATCAGCCAATCACAATCTACAAACAACTCACACAAAATACATTCTTTGTCTACTTCCTCATTCATCTCCACTGGCAGAACCATCAGCCACCATCAGGAGATAAAAACTACAAAACAATAATATAGTCACTTGATATTAATTCCGTGTAAAATGAATAAAACTGAGAGACGCACATTCAATTTAAATATCACCAAACTATCGATTTTCTAACTCTGACTCTTGGAACCCGGTTATGTACAAATCTGAATATGGAAAATGATGAACACAGCTCTTACGATCTGTCTGTCAATCACAAAACCACATAAAAATACATTCTTTGTCTACTTCCTCATTCAGCCCCAACAGCAGCAGAACCATCAGCCACCTCAACCTCTCCATCTCAAACCCAAATGACACTATACACAGCTCTTAAAAGTGCACTGCTACCTGCTTGTCTCCATGGAGATGTTGTTGTTTTGCCTGGAATGTTCCACAGTATGACTTTAAACATATCCATCTAGCATTTATTCATTGTGGGTGTTTCTATTGCTCAGAAATACAATAAATCCTTCGGTGAATAGGGCAGTGATGGATGAAGTTACTGTTACTTGAGTAAAAGTACAAATACAAGGGCAAAAGGTTACTCAAGTAAAAGTATCGCATGAAAAAATCTACTTAAGTACAAGTGTAAAGTACCTGTTTAAAGATATATTTAAAGAATATAAAGTAAAAGTATTTTGCAGACAGTTGATAATAATGATTGTGATTTTAAGTGATTCAATTGATGTATTATTTCTTCTAACCGTTTTTGTGTTTTGTGTATCTGTTTTGCTCAAAGTTGGGACGGAAACTCAAATTAAATGTGCTAAAAATAAGTCTCACCGTAAAGAAAAGTACTTTTTTACTATTCAGTCCAGATCTAAAATGCAGTGGAGTAGAAAGTACAGATACTTGCTCTCATATGTAGTAAAGTAAAAGTAAAACGTATCTACTGTAAAATTTACTTACAGATACCTAAAATTTGTACTTAAATATTGTACTTCGTTACTGGGTCGGGTACCCGCAAATAGTTCCTGAAAGGGGCGGGTTTTAATGTTGTGGAGTTACAGGCAGGTATGTGAGCGGGTAGTTACACACGGGCGGGTCAGGTGAAGCAAATCAACGACAATGAACGGGAGAAAAATAGTTGACGCATGTCCATTAAGCCCGTTGCCCTGGAAATAAGTGCCATTTTCCGGTCTTTTCCTGGAATAATGGCAGATCACGCTGAGAAAGTGACTTTAGTGTTCTTATCACAAAAAACCCATCAGCGAAGGTGATCGGCTCGGGGGCTGCGCTCCTGGTTTAGTCCTGGTTTAGTTCTGGTTTAGTACTGGTTTAGACCTGGTTCACTCCTGGTTTAGTCCTGGTTTAGTCCTGGTTTAGTCCTGGTTTAGACCTGTTTCAGTCCTGGTTTAGTCCTGGTTAAGACCTGGTTAAGACCTGGTTTAGTCCTGGTTCAGTCCTGGTTCAGTCCTGGTTTAGACCTGGTTTAGACCTGGTTTAGACCTGGTGTAGTCCTGGTAGTCCTGGTGTAGTCCTGGTGTAGTCCTGGCAATCAGCTCGGCAGCTATGCTCCTGGTTTAGTCCTGGTGATCGGTTCGGCGGTTGCGGCGTGTAAATATTTAAGCTAAAGACACTGGTTTAGTCCTGGTTTAGTCCTGGTTTAGTCCTGGTTTAGTCCTGGTTTAGTCCTGGTGATCGGCTCGGCGGTTGCGGCGTGTAAATATTTAAGCTAAAGACAGTGGTTTAGTCCTGGTTTAGTCCTGGTTCAGTCCTGGACTAATGGGCTGTTGAACCAATGGGCTGACCCCGATTTATCAGGGGCATGGGCGGGTAACAGGTGGAATGATTGGGCACGTGCGGATTAAACTTTGATATAATCACGAGTTAAAGGGTGGTTTTGGAGCTGTACTGCTCGGGTACGGGCAGGTGCAGGTGTCCAAAAATGGAATAGTGGCGTCTCTCCATGATCTGAATTGTAATGTGACGTAGGACTGTAATCTGCTTGGGTTCATGAATGTTCCACATTCTAGACAATAATATTTCCACAGAGACAAGCAGGTGGCGGACCCTCCACTAGAAATGTTACGCAGTGCACCTTTAAATCATCCCAGGTTGACATCTGAACCACATAAAAACTACAAAACAATAAAACACGGTTGTACTTACAGACTGGACTTGGGCATGCTCCATTTGAGTTCCCCAGGTCTCCCCCCAACAGAGCACCTGAAACACCAGAAAAAGTCCCATCAAAAAAAAAAAAAAAATAAAAAATCTCATATTAAAATAATGAGACTCGACAAGCACTACATTTAGCATTAGCGTTACCGTTAGCAGCACTCCAGAAATTAAATCAAGTACATGATTAGAGATTCGAATGCCACTGATAGTCACTTCATTTTCTAAAGAGCTACCTTCGTTTCAGCCCGTCACTGTGACGACTTGAAAATGCTGCATAATACGTACTATGTTACACTGTGTGGCTTTGGATTTATCTGATTGTAGAAGGTCAAGGTCATTTTCCAAAACTATTGCACAATTAGGTATAACAATAAATCAAGCTTTTCACATTAAAGCAAAATTTGGTTACCTTGAAATGTCAAAAATTTTATAGACTTGCAAATAAATACACTTTAAATTTGTTAATGGAGGCTACGAAAAGCGGAAGTTAACCTAATGTGATTTCGGTGGAGAAATTTTAACACCGGATTAACACCTGAATATACTAAAAAGAGAGTTACAATTATAATTCACATATTTGTTCATTTAAAGCTACAGTTTAGTCAACAAATGAAAGATTAAAGCATGTTTTGTGTTTTTTTTGGGTGGTTTCATTACATTGAAAAACAGAATGAAATACGACCGTAGTCTGAGTGGATTTGCATCTCCACAATCCTGACTCTTAGGTTACGTTTACACTGAAACAAATCACCGTATCATTGTATCGGAAAAAGATTTGCGTCCAGACACGTCGTTTCTGTGTCTGCAAGCCTTCCCTATCCACACAGCTTTGAGCATATTTGTTTACATTTTACAGAAACGAAACTTAAAACTGCATGACTAATTTGCGTAAACTAAGAACTCAAAAAACAGCTCGCTATTGTACGCTGATGCAGTTCAGCTTCTGTCGGACCAAAGGACACAACTCAGTGGATTATATGTGTTCTTTCTGTGACAGAGGGGTGTTCTGCTGATGGTGAGTCTGTTCTGTGTTTCTGTCACGTTGGAGATGGTTCATGTTAAACTTTTCAGAGATTATACGTCTGCAGGTCGTACGCATAGACCGTATACATAAATGGACATATATTCTAGCCTCTTAGCATTTTGGCGGTGAATTACTTCGCGGCACATAGACCTACATCAGCGTACCAACATTTTCAGGCGTCAACACGGTGTCGGATCAGATCCGTACTCAGATGAATTTGTGGGAGATGGTGGCACCAAATCGTTCTGTTTCTGGAGCCGTTTTCAGTCGGATTAGTGTGGACGAACACTGCATCCACAACGAAAATGACTGGAATATGCACTAGTGTGGACGGGGCCTGATTTGGTCCATTTCCATGGAAATGTTGTTCCTTTGGCTACCAAATTCCACAGTATGGCATAAAACATATCTATCTCCATGGAGAATGGTTTTAACTTTCTTTTTCCATGGAATCATGCTGGTGATGTTCCAGAAAGTTACATAATGTTGCTTTAATAGGAGATTATGATATTTCTGACACTTTTGATTAACAGAAAATCCTGATTTTATATAGAATTTACTGCTAACCCTAATCCAATTTTTCATTATATCTACAGATATGTTGCATATTTTGTCCAGCTCTTGCCAAGCTTTGCAGTTAATTTTTATTTAATTAAATTTTTTTATTTGTTTTTTTTTTTACTTTTTTCACCATTTATAACAGCAAAACAAAGTGACTGATTTCTTTCCTGGAAATTCTAAATTGCATCTTATGTTTTTGTCATGAAGATTTAAAATCCTCAGTATTATTTGGATTTGATGTCATTTAATCATTGAAAATGTTTTATGGCCTATATTTATTTAGCCTCTAGCTGCCTCCATTTTTGCAATTATGAACATTCTGATGACATAGCTTTCCAAAATGACATTCTAGCCCGTTTAATGAGAATTGTCATCATGTCCATGCAACACAAATATTGATTCATTTCTTCTTCACGTAGAATTGCATTAGTGAGTTTTTAGCACTGGCTGTTCCTCTCTGTTTGTTCCAGTTCGTACATGACATTTCATTCTGCACAGAGGAGCAGGTCTTAGCACAGCAGCTAACTCAATGTATTCTTTCATTTGTCAACACATTTTTACATATGACCTCAAAATCATCTTGGCAAGATTTCAGGTTTTGTGTATTATATGAGCATTTTTCTGTTGCACAACATTGAGTATTAGTATTAAACTGTCTATACAAAAAAGAGCTGAATTATTGATAGCATTATAAATGTTGTTTAAATTTTTAATATTGTGTATATCGTTTATAATAAAATACTAACCCAACATGCTGCAAAAATAACTGAAAACGGAGTATAAAGTAAGTCAGTTCACATTTGGCTGGTACAACCTCAACACTTTTTAGCACTTTTCTGTTGGATAGCTAAAATATCTTCTGATTATCATTATCAAAATACTGATATCAGTATAGGAATATTCTTAATACTTATTCTTAATAAGCTTTTTGTAGCTTTCTCATGTTCATATGTTTTTTATTTCATGTTCATGTGTTTTTATTTGGTCAGTGTTTAACTCATTACAGTCTACATACATTCTATTCAGTCTGATGTCATAAATGAAACATATTCAGTGTGTAGAAAAATCACATCAAACACTAAGTAAATCACTGACCAGGTGTAGGCAGAAGCTAAAGCTTATTGTGCCTACTCTTATTTCCAACTTCAGCAGGTTAAAGGACATCCATCTCAAAATTAATATGACATTAATACAACATTTCACTACATCATAATAAAAAAGATCAAAATTATTCTAATCATAACAAAAATCGATTTACTGTAGTTATTCTTTCAAATATTTTTCCATTGCTATTCTCTAATTTATTTGATGAATAGTTATTTTCTTGAGAGGTTATAACATCCTAATTTTACATACATTTCCAAACTCGAGAGTTGTTTAACGTAACATAGGCCCTTCAAAGGAACTGTATGTAACATTTTTTTTATATGTTTCACATATGTGTGGCCCCTGATAAGAGGTACACATGTTCAAATCAAATCCTGTTTTTACTGGTAATAACTGTAATGCTGATTAAGATGAACATCCAATCAGAAAGCAGAATAAGCCTCACATGTATCTCACATTTGGGTTGCCAGGTTCAGTGCTGAAATACAGTTGGTTTGTTCAAACTTTTTTTCATCAGGGCCCACATATCTCAACACAGACGAAGCAGAGGTAGACTGGTGCTCAGTACAGTGAATAATTGAAATATGTGCATGTTTAACATGTTAGAATGAGTCATCAGTCTTTATTCATGCTAAGATCCTTAAAACCACACACTAAATATTACATATTAGCTTCATCAAGGTGGATTTTCCAAAACCTTGCAGTAAAAAGTAAATTTTTAATAGATGCAAGGTAATTTGGGCCAATTCACCTGGAAGAGTGAGGGCCAAGAAAAATGTATCTGAGGGCCGCATTTGAACCACGGGCCATAGTTTGGACATGCCTAGTTTAAACTTAAAATGTCTCTCTCTGATTTGAGTGGTCGCTACCTAAACCACAGCTTATGCCGACAATCATGAATCAGTGCTAGTGCAGCTTCTGCAGCTCAGGGAGGGAATTCTGGAGGTTCTGAGCTTTGAGCCTTAGCCTGTCCTGTGTCTGAGAAAAACATGTATGTGTCTTGTTTTTGCAGGTTAAAGCACTGGCAACACAGGTTCATTGTAGAACATTTGATTAAACTGGAAGAGCCCAGGCTACATACAGTTCCTTTAAGAGCACTCCATCAGTTTACACTGGTTGTGTATCTGTGTATCACGCTGGATGAACAAAAACAGCCGAGCTCGGATTATTACAACCTGAAACCTTTTTACCTCTGAGAGCGCCGCGTTATGAAAGATGCTGTAATGCGTTTGGTGCGCGTTACATCACCTGATTTGGACTTAGAATGAGATTACGCTTCTCAGAACACAGCCTGATCACTAACCATGTCTGCGACGCAAAAACGGGACACAAATTCTTTTAGTGAGAGAGTGAAGGATTGGTTCGAAGCTGACATTCAAAACAATACCACTTTTCGTGCATCACACAGCATTGTGCATGGTGAATATAGAAGTACAATTGTCATCATGATAGCACAGAGTCATTCGTTTTGCAGTTGCTTCATAAACTAGGAGAAAATAAAGTCCATAACACCTTTAAAAGTGTGTCTTGTAGGTAGGGTCGCCATGACAACTGCTTTCAAGAGGGGGGTGCAAATTAAGTTATACCTTGGCGCGGTAATCAACACACGCGTTGGCAAATGACATAAACAGCTAGTGAAGACAAAGGGAGGAGGTGTAACAGTACTGTATCAGAAATTATACAAGAAAAGTATGAATGATTGATTGTTGAAAAGTGAAGTAAGTCTGAATATTAGCCTGGGAGATACAGTGAGTTATACATGGAGCTTGATGTATATTTGGTGACTGTTAAAGTGGTGTTTTCAGAAAAGTAACTGGTAAACAAGAGAAGTTTCAAAAGACAGAAAAAAGACTATTATTGCTAATACAACTGCTGTTCAAGAATCATACTGGTACTGAATTCAAACTAAAATTATTGAACGCATATGGCATTTATTTTTATTTTAGGCTACTTGATAAGTAAAGATAATACTTTTTCAGAATCTGCTTTTGCGTTACTGAATTACCAACTATATAGGCACAGAAATATCGAGCAAATCGCTATTTCCGACAATGTCTTGTTACACAGTATGGCCCTAATGTGAAACATCGTAAGCAAAGCATTAACATCTCCATGGAAATATGGCAACAGCTGGCAGACCCTCAATCAGAAAAGTTACATAATGCACCTTTAATTGAACTATTATGTTTTGTTTACTCTGTAGTTATTTCACATATTTGCATGTTGTTGATGTCCAGAGTCATGTAGTAATTTACGATGATCTGAATTTGTTGTGGACTACTCTAAATATGGAGGAGCTCAGAGTAGAGCTGCTGCTCCTTCATGTCAAGAAGTGCCACAAAACGGATGGATGGACTAAATATGTTATGTTTTTTGCCAACTATTTCATTTAAATTATAATAATATTCAAAAAACTAGTGGCATCCTTTACCCTAAAAACCTGCTGTCCCCAACTCTGATAGATAACTACTCTTATTTGTACTAAGTCTGAAGGTTTTCTTGAAGTAAACTAAAATACACTGCACCTACTGTACACACACTCCTGTCTCACCAAGATTACAGATGACCTTCTATATAAATATCACCATTGCTTATTATATTATTTACAATCTGAAGACCACCCATCTTACCTGCGCTGGCTGGTCGCTGTGGTAACCCGGGGGACACGGCGTTCCTCTGCAGGGCCGGTTGCTGTGGCGACAGGAGGCGTGGGTCTGTGAGGGCGGAGCTTACGAAGGACGTGGTAGTGACCAGCGCCCCCGGGTTGTTAGTGAACTGTAGAGCGGCTGCTGCTGCTGCTGCTGGGTTCTGATTGGACACGGGCACGGTGACGGGCATGGAGAAGGTGGGCTGTGGCACGGTGGACTGGAACGGCACAAGACGCAGAGACACAGGAGAGGTCAGAGAAAGGGGCATTATAATGGACATTTAAATAAGTAAATAAGAAAGAGAGAAGAGAGAGAAGCACTGAGTGAGGAGTTAGTGAGCCGAGTGACAAGCCTGGTACAAGCCATTCACACGATTTCACGTTAAACTAAATTAGTATGAAGTAGAGATACACCAGTATCAGTTGGCAGATGTATCAGACCTATATTCATCAGCTCTCAGTCTTATATAGCTAGTATAGGCTGATAGCTGGAGCTGAAAAATAAAAGTTACACCATGTGTAACTATGGTTCTATGAATCCTGCCTGTATGTTTCACATGAATGTGCAAAGGGAACATTGAGAGCTTTCAGCACTGCCCCCTGGTGGTCAGGAGGGATGAAATAAAGCTTAATTTTAACACTTTATAGTGAAGAGGCCACTGCAAAAAATGTGACTGCACTGCTCTATTCCAGCATTCTTACTGTAAACATGCTAGCATACATGATAGGCAAAGCAGTAGTGCCTCCATAGAGACAAGGCATTGGCAGAAAAGTTAAAGGGCACCTTTAAAGTAAAGTCGATGGATTTTCATCAGTTTGAAAACTCCAATCTCATGACAGTCCAGTTAACACACATCGCACACACACTTTTATGGAGCGCAGTGATTGGCTGAAGCCCTGAGCGCTGCTGTCCTATTACATGGCAGGTTATAGAGTCATCTGTCCGCCTGCACAGACTCTTATTGCATCAGGTCTGAGGTGACATTTCCCACATATTCCACCTCCAAACCCACTGCCCCCCTCCACCTGCTCATCACTGCCACAGTTACATAACCACTAGAACCCAAAAAACCTCATGCATTTAAAACTCCTCACAGGTCATTTCAGGTTACATTAAAGGTACAGTATGCAACTTTCTGACAATGGCACATCATCTGCACGACTCCATCAGAATAGAAAGTTAAAACCATACTTTCTCTGTGGAATATTACAACCAAAAGAACATTTCCATGGAAACAAACAGGATGAGACTCTTCTCCTGGCCAAATAAAAGTCAGGTTGCAAGGACATGATTTTTGACATAAAAAAAAAAAAAGAACAAAGTGGGAAAAAAAAATCTTTTATTGGTGTATTTTGGGTTAAAAGGTTACATATTGTGGCTTTAAAGTGCACAGTTCATGTTTTTCATTTTATCATAATTTTAAAAAGCAAAAGGCTGGTGGAACTCATGCCTCACAGCAAGAAGGTTCCTGGGTCGCCTGGGCCTTTCAGTGTGGAGTTTGCATGTTTCTCCCCGTGTCTGGATGGGTTTCCTCCGGGCGCTCCAGTTTCCCCCATCAAACCAAAACATGCTACAGGTCTCCAGAACAGTTGATAGTCAAAGGTCAGTTAATACAATCAATCAAAAATTCTGCCCAGGGACGACGGATGGAAATTAGCACTGATGTTACAACCTGATGTACAATGCATCTCTCCTGCTCAGGTTAATGCAAAAATTGTGTGCTGTCCCTGTCTCAAATAAATAAATGTAAAAACTACACACAAAAAAAAAAAATCTATTTCTTTCCTTCTTTCTTTTGTTTTCTTTCTAATTTAATGAGTAGTCTAACCTGCCCTGTGCACTTTAAGGGAGACTGTTGACAAATCCTAGGTGCAAGGACTTTTGGGTTGTCCAGTGATGTAGCTGCGCTTGACCCACTTCGCCCTCTTCCAGCTCAATCAAAAGGAAGCAGCTCTATATATAGGATATGGGCCAGTCCTGCCTGTACCCGCGCAGCCTGGGACCCAGTTTAACTCCGGAGGACGAGGGCACCTTTCTGTCCCCGATCCACCAGCGTCCCATCAGAGCTCTGTGTTTGGGTAGGGCACTTTGAAACGCGAGATGAATTACAGCTGGAAATTAATCTCATTTGAAATTTGAATGGAAACAATTAGCCAATCACAAAGCCTGAATTTGTTTAAAATTTGTTTGTTACATTTATTTTTGTTTGTTATCCTGTTTTTTCTGCATATACCTGCTAACCCTCTATATAAAACTGTTTGAATGTGTTTGATTCTTGTATTAGTCTTTTGTCAGCTCTTTTGGACGCTTTTAGCCAAAAAAAAAAAAAAAAATCCTATTATTAAAACATTAATCACCAATATAATAGAGAGGCTTGTCAGAAAAATCACAATTGTTTTCCCAAATCTTTCATCATTGAGACGTATTATAAAAAGAGACATTACATAACAAATTACCGTAAAACTGTTGTGTAAAAATGTCTGATAGTGATGTAACATGAAAACTAACTTGAGGTTGAAAAGACTAAACACCACAGCAGCAAAATTGTCTGCCTACTCAGCCTCTCCATCTCCTCTTCTTCACCTTTTGCATGGTAATCATACATCAACAGCTCCAGTTAAAAGAAGCTCAAGAGGAAGGTGGTTATAGGAGCAAATTTGTTGCAGTGTTCGATATTAGGAATACGAAATTACAAAAACTTTAAGACCAAAATGACAAGGCTCACAGTCAGTTGGAGACAGAATCGAATCAGCCAGAATCAGCTGCATGTAAAACATATTTTGACATTCTTCTTTTGCTTTTACCCAAAACTTTCTTGTATTATACTGACCCTATCTTGCAATGATCCCGTATCCAAAAGTTTTTACACATCTACTCTAATAAGCACAGTTTCTCCTTAGGCAACTGCCAGTCTGGAAATGTGACAAAATCTGATCTGTCCAGGGTAGCCCTTGTAATTTAACCATTTTCCACTCCCTAATCTAGTTTTAAATTCGCACCTATTCTCAACTTATTCAACGCACATTTACGCTAATCACTCCCAATTAACCTGGCGCCCCTCTGCCCTCCTCTGAGTGCGAAATAAAGAAATCATTCGCTGGGTTCTCAGACCTCTGCGACGTGCCAGGTGTTGCTAGGCGATGGCTGACATAACCGCTCTCCTCGCCAATATAAATGTTAAATTTGTCCTAAAAAATTCTGAGCCGAATCCTCCGTCGCGCATTAAAGGGACAGTAAGTAAGATTTTGATTTAGAATTTCATAAACTGTGTCCCCGAATACAAGGTAGACACATTCAAATCAAATATAGCTTTCAGTGATAACATTTATTCTTAATTACACAAAAAGGATTGGACATGATGGTTACATTTATGTTTTTGTTTATCCATTTAGAAAAGCAAATGAGCCACATGAGTCTCTCATTTGGGTTGCCAGTTTTGGCCAGTTTCAATGCTGTAATCCAGTTGGTTTAACCCTGAAATGGCTCTCTCTGATCTGAATTGTCACTAACTTCATCCCAAGGTAAGGCACTGGCAAGGCACGTTCAGTTGCGATTGAGTAATTTTAAAACTGTTTAAAGTGCAGGCTACATACAATTCCTTTAAAGTTGAAGTATTTTATTTCTATGGGGTATACTAATGCATAATAGATTTGAATCACCATGTTACCTTTTATTGTTTTGAAAATGCAGTCTTCGCAAATAACAATTTATTAACATGTTTTATATGACACTCTGACTCTCCTCTTCCTTCGCTTCATGAGCTTAGACTACGTTCAGACTGCAGGGTGTAGTGCTCAATTCAGATTTTTTTGTGAGGTCGTTCACATTTCCAATTAAATACAACTTGTATGTGATCTCCAGTGTGAACTTTAAATGGCCCAAAAGTGTCCCGCATGTGCATTGGAGGACACAGTGACGTCACACGCAGCGAGAGTGCTCAGTGTTTACGGAAGTCGCCTAAACGCTGGGCTTGTCTCCCAAAAATATGGTCCAATTCTTCAAAAAATTGACAAGTTACACGTCCACGGCTGCCGCATTTGGTTCAGTCTTTAGCCTCCTTGTATTTGGCTCACAGGCTCTTAAATTTTTGTTGATATTGGAGCCAGGACCGCCTGTAGCTGCGCTCGTCCATTTCTTTGGCAATCACAAACCTATCAAAAACCAGGTTCTCCAGCTTGGCCTGAATACAGAGATCCCCCCAAATATTAATAATAAACTCACTAACCTCACTTTCTGTCTATTGACAAGACTCTGAGCCTGACGTGTAGGTGTGATGAATGCGACCTGTCCGTTCAGACTGAATTCGCATGTCAAAAGATCGGATATGTATCGGTTTAAGGAGCACATATCCAAGTGGAATGGGTCACATTTGAAAAAATCGGATCTGTGTCGTTCAGACTGTCATTAAAAGATCAGATACATGTCGCAAAGGGGCAAAAAAATCTGATTCGGGTCACTTCAGGCTGCAGTCTGAACGTAGCCTTAGTGACTCCCCCCTTCAGAGCTCCATCACAGCACAATCAGCGTGCATCCAGCTGCATGTCACAGGTTTGTCAGTTGCTGTGTACAGTTTTGTATCATGTTTTTGTATATTTATGCAGAATTGTCGTATGGGAGAAAGGATGACGTAGGCTTGTGGGCTGAGCATTGCAAGAAAACTAACAGCTAACCATAAAAAGAGTCCGAATCAGGTGGGAGAGGTCGCTAAAATACGTTAAAAGCTCAACTTAATGCGCGTTTTTGATGAGTAAACATTATGCCATGGTAGAAAGCTAACAAAAAATCGATTTTGCATAATACATCAGTGAAATACAAATAACAAAAATTCTATAAACACTCACTGATCCAATATTGAACAGTGGCATCTTAATGGTATAGCTATAAGGTTAAATGGGCTCTATCAGTTGCGGTCTGGAGCTGTTAGATGTATGGACATAAAGGAGGCTTAGGGAACAGGAAGTAACCTATTTTCCCCGCAGCGAAGTGCACTCATCAAGGGTGTGTTCCTGGATGTAAAGACTGAATCAGAATGAATTAAAACCATGGCCTACTTTTGCCACTTCTCGTCCTGAAAGCCTTTTGAATGATGTTTTTTAGTTGTGGTGTAGCAGCAGTAGGCGGATTTGAGCGAGAGAAAAAATGCTAGGACTACGAACGCTGCATGTAAAAAGGTTTTCTGGGGCTACAGACTCGGATACGCAACACCAAACGTGGGGCTAAACTGGGACTAAACCAGAACTAAACCTGGTCTACATCAGGATGGGAAGATGGGCTTGAACCAGAATCAAATTAGGACAGAGAACTCCAAATGGAAGGGAATCTGACACAAAATATATCCCATGTGAACTCCAGATAGGTATACCCGGGCTTCAACTAACTGCCGGGTCCCCTTTAAACAATGGGCGCAGGTGTATATTTTGATAAATAACCGCCAGTTCCAAATAAACGGCGAGATGTTGTGCCTGCAACAACAGAACGCAGGACTGATGTTCGCGTCGTCTCTGAGATTCTCACTCTGCCTGCTCCCCACTTGCTGCATCTGTCATTTGTTTTAACTTGCTAAAGAAATTTCCGCACATTGAGGGAGGGTTTTAATTACTTTCTGTAATTCAGGAGTCGCTTTCAAATGTGGGGAAACTTCCCATTTAACTATGCATAGAAAGTAACCTATGCCAACACCCCCAGCAGTCGTTCTGGCTGCTGCCGAGGGGGTTGCTCAAACTTCCTTTTCCTGTTTTTTTGTGCTTAATTTAACCAAGAGATCGTGATTAGCGCAGCACCACCACAGAGAGCGTGATGTTTACAGCCTACATAGTAACAGTTTGACTTCAGTTCAGTCCTGCCTTTACCAGACTGGTTGTGTGACTTGGGATTGGACAGGATACATTTTCTGCACTGTATCAGCCTCACCTTTACCGAAAAAGTGGCGGAACAGATGACGACTTCCCTATTTCAAAGTGACGTAAACATCGCGGGCAGGAAATGGAAGCAGTTTTTAGGAGTTTTGGTAATATTACATCAGTTTGGCAATTTGGAGGAAGCAGCAATGTCATCGTAGGTGCTGTGGCGTAAAAGGAATTATGGCAAAGGGGCGAGGAAAGGCAGCGGACGAAGTGGCAGGAATCGTGCCGACAAGGTAGGCAAAGTAGTCGCCAGGCCATCGTATAACCTGTAAATCACTGTACCAACGTAAAAACTGTAAATTATAATCATACTGGTTAAAAGAATTTGAGTACCATACCTTTCTAGCTGCTGAGCAAGATTTTTGTGAGGAAGGAATAAATCGCCTGCCCCAAATTGCCGCCTGGTTTCAAATAAATGCCTGGTCTGTTAAGTGATTGAAACAAATAAACGCCCTGACTTGATTTAAAGGTGCACTGTGTAACTTCTCTGGTGGAGGCTCCGTCACCTACTTCTGTACATGGAGATACTGCCTGGAATGTTCCACAGTATGACAGTACACTTATTTATCTCTACCAAGACAGCAGTTGGCACCACATTGCCAAGTTACATGTCAGATCTGTGAAGAGGGGAGCCCGTTCACAGTAAGAATGCAAGTTTAGGTCATTAAAAATCCATGATATTAAGTAAATGCAAGATGGATACACTTAATGCCACACCGGGACATTCCAGACAAAGAATAACGTGGAGTCGAGCAGGTGGCGGACCTTCCATCAGGAAAGTTACACAGTGCACATTTAATCTTGAACGTATTCAAATGATATTACTTCTTACAAATCACAATCAAACATCTAAGAACTTTGAGTTAACAGAATAACAGCTCGTTACCCAGAGACAAAATGACATTATGAATTTGAAGCACAGTTCAAACCAGGGACCCTTTGGTAAATGGGTGCATTCAGAACTCACTGCCATGTCGAAAAGTTTTGGCATTCATTTTAAAAACGCTCTCAAATATTTTCACAACTTTGAATAACTTCCATCGCAAGTTGCAGAATTTAAAATGATTGCCTCCAGTAATACTTCGGACATGAGGAAAAAGTCTAACCTTATTTACTCATAAATCCGCTGAAGTACATTTCAACATTAATTTAACAAATATATATATATTTTAATCACTTCTAAGTTGTTAGGATTTGAAATAACTGAAAACCCAAAATTCCAGCAATCTTTCTGATATAAAGAGAAAGCCTTCATTTAGTTAACAAAATGCAATTTACACATCTTCAATTTGAATCAACATCTTTTTTTTTTAAACTCCCTCAAACTTTCTACACTTTTTAATCACTTCTATCATCGCAATCTTGTTAGGATTTGAAATACAAGACTCTCAAGACAATCTTTCTGACGTGAGGAGAAACTTTGGCTTAATTTACTTAACAAAATGTACTCAATTTAAATAGTAGATTGTGGCACACAGATCTTTAAAAACGCTCAACATTTTACAAAACATTTTACAATTTAGAATCACCTCTATTCGTTGGTTTCGGGTTCCTGTTATTCGTGACATTTTGAAGACCCGCGAGGAAAACATGATATTTTGTTCAAAAGTGGTAATCGCTACGGCAGCAGTACTTATTTTTCATTCCTGTACTGTGGACTTTTTCTGTTGGACTGTTTCTGTTTCTGACTTTTTCTCACCTAATTAGACCAAGTTACAGTTCAGATCTGTGGCGAGGCGTCCCTACTAATAATAAGAATTCATGTATTTTTCAAAGCTAAAGATATACTAGTATAGATACGCACCAGGCGTTTCAAAACTCTCTCAAACTTTATCGCAACTTTGAACCACCTCTATCGTCACAAGTTTGAGGATTTGAAATAATTGAAAGCCCGAGACCTCTGCGATTGTTCTGACAGGAGCAGACAGGAGCAGAGAGCCTCGCCTGCCGCCGTTTGTCTTCTTCAGTTACACTAACAGGGGGCTTATTGATTGCAGTGTGTTGTATCACGTCTCTCAGGTCGATGGAAACCGTGGCGATGGCTGCGTACCACTCCATCTTTTTATGCTCATTTATTTTCCAAAGCTCCTGCCGACATATGTCCCTTCTAATATTTCAGGAAAAAACGGAACAGGTTTGAGAGAAGGAAAGTTTATATGGTAATGGTGGGTTTGGTGTATGGAAATTCTCTTGTTACAAAAGTGCCAAGATTTTGTTTTACATAGATCTGCATTTCTAAAGGGTCTATAATACGCAAGGTTGACTCTTGTGAGCTTTAAGACATGTTAGAATGCTGTTAATTATGCAAAAACATACCTACGTCTACGTCTCCAAAGCTCAGAATGCTCTGTTCCACCTTGCGATGTCATGAAGTTGTAGTTTTCAGGTTAATATCAACCTTTTGTTCAGTAGAAATGGGGAAATCCATGGCTGAAATTATCCAAATGATTCTTGTGAAGGTGTACAGAGTTTAAAAAAGACCGTGGAGCACTTCCTGTATTGCAACATGACATCACAAGGTGTAACAGTGTTTTCTGTTTGAGAGAAGAACCTGAAGAACATATGCAAATGAAACAAAACACAACTTCAGGTTTGTGATGAGAAAACAACATTATAAGGTATCAGATTTCATGATGTTTGATTTTAAAGAGTTAAAGTCGTGAAAGAACAAAATAAGCAGGAATTACATTAGATCTGCATGTACTAGTATTAATTTAGCATTTTCTCAAAAATTTCAGATAAATATTTCGGCGATATGCATATACTAACTAATCTGTATAAAAACAATGTATAAACTGCCATTGCTTTACACTGGATTCATGAACTTCAGATTCCTGTTACGCAAAATTATAAGGTCATAAGTTGTTAGCTCGATTGATAGACCACAATATGATACATATCTCGATACAGTTGTCTTACGATTCGATACGATTCAATACAAGATATTTCAAATCGACTCAGTACGGTTCAATAAAAAATAAAGGCTAAATTGTTGCATAAACAAGTTTCCTTTCTCTCAACAAGCAAAAAAGCTTTAGCCTGATTCATTAATCTGACCTCGCAGCATTAGGATTCGTTTGCTCGACGGTAGGCGGGTACTTTTTTAAATGAACCAATCGCTACTATTTGGTCATGACGTATGTAATGTGCCAAATCCCGTAGGAAGAAGGACAATAACATCTTTCCCTTGACAAAATTCACCAAACATTCTCTTTGTTCCTGCTTTAAATCCTTGATCTCAGGAATCGTTGCCAACACAGAATGTATGTCTTCGTCTACATTCATCTCGACCGCTTTGATTACTGTTGTGCTGTACCACAAAAGGGACACAGACAGGCGCTTGAGTTTGACATCATGGCTTCACAACTGGTCGCTGATCGGCCAGTGGGCAGTCTATAACTTCTGGGGATCTTGCAAACCGTCTAGTGTATTCTGATTCCTGACCTAGTCGCTGGAGAGAAATTAAATTGAGCAGAGTCACTAGGCGGTGCCAGCCTGGCTAACAAAACTGTAGTGCTGTAACAAAATAATTTAGTATAAAATAGTAAAAAATACTCTTGGCTATATATTGATACAGCAGCTCAAGATATTGATACTGGAATTTTTTGTTACTCTAACGTAGGCGTTGTGATTTGTTTAATGTTTAATAGAGATGAGGGCATGTGAAATCAATATTGTTATAATCATTGTGGTGTAGTTAGATCATCGACTAAGTACTCTGTTTCATCGGGATTTGTGGATTTTCACTTTTAATTTTGATTATGGAAATACTGTACAGTCATAACAGAAAACTACTGCGCCCCATCTGAGAGTGCGCCAATCTAAAATCTGATTACTCACGTACTCCTACCAACAACGTCTCACTTGCATTCTTCTTGCAATGCCTTGCTCAAGGGCACCAAGGCAGTTGCTGTAACAGGAAGAATCAATTTCTCACCCTACTTACTGTTCCAGAAACTCAGAACCAGCAGATCAAACGGGGGGACCCTCTGGCTACGTGTACATCATCGCTTTCTCATTGCCAAACAGTCTTACCCATTCTCTCTGGTTTCTTTCTACCTAAGGACTTATTTTTTCATAGAACGGATTAGGCTTGTATTTTCCCCTCATCTGGAGATTAGTAGTCCGGGGGGGGAGGAGCTGGTGGGTGGGCAAACCGAGGATGGCAACTGGCGAAGCTGAGGTGCGCTGGGGAGGGGGGCGGAGAAAGCTAACGTGCTAGAGGCGCTACACGGGCTGCCATCCATGGAGGTGATGCCAGGGGATGAGGCAGTCTCCGGGGGGGACAGAGAGAGGGGCTATTCTACCACCGCTGTATCTATTCTGCTCTGTGGAAAGCTTTTAAAGGACATTTGGCTCGTGGAGAATGGAAGAGAACGACTGTAATGTAGTTCTTTCATGTAAGGTTATAGAAAGGGCAGGGGGACTTTGAAGGGTATGGTATGGTAAAAATATAACCATGTTTGTGAGGTTTATGGGTATTTACAGAAGAAAGTAAAATGCACACAAAAGATTCACCTAGGCCAGTTCAAGTCAGAAAACAAATGAGGTGGCATCATGGATCTATTACCGTATTTTTCGGACTATACGTCGCACTTTTTTTCACGGTTTGGGTGTCTCCTGTGAGTTATACTCCGGTGCAACTTATATATTATAATTTTCACTGACAGCCATGAGAGGGCGCTCTATGCTTCTGTGCCACTATCTACTACTCCAGTTACTCCTGTCCCACTGTCAGTTCGCTCTATTGTGCATATCTCCTGCAGAAAGAGCTGCTGTCCTGTCTGTATCATGTCAGTCAATTGCACCATTACTTCTGCACCAGTGAAAATTTTAAATTTAAACAAACTTATAAAGACAACTGACACCATCCTGTCAGGATTCAGAAAGGGCGAAATAATTCTGACTGGAGCTGATGCTGAGTCTGATGACAGCTACGCAGAAGAGGAAGCGGTGCTCCATTTACCTCCAGAGGTTGCCGAGTTGCTCAGAAGTGACACCGAGGATGAAGAATTCAGTGGATTTTGTGAAATGGAGTGAGATCAAGAGTTTGGTAAACTTGTTAACTTAAAGTCCAGTGCGACTTATAGTCCGAAAAATATGATGCATTAACTGGCTAGTGTTGAGGTGCCCAAAGACGGTCCCTGCGGCTAAAATTAGATGCTCCAAGGAATATAATTTGGCCTGTGCAGGAGTGCTTAGATTTTAATACGCATTTATTTTCATTCAAAAGGCCAGGAGATGGAAAGGAGGCCTATCCTGTCTATTTCCTAATATTTAAAGTCACTTTAATCATACATTTCTTTGCAGAAAAAATGCATTGTGAGATGGACTAGTAGTTCGTTTATTGGTACTGCAGAGAAAACAATCCTCTTCAGCCCAGTGAGCACTTTTACCATTCAGCACAATGTAAACCCAACTGCTTGTATTTAGCTGACAAGGCATCTGCAGTTTTCAAAAAGGTCAGAATTTGTGGTGGTTTTTAAATCTTTTTTTTTTTTTTTTTTGCTCTACTCTAGCTTCTCTTACTCTGATTGGTCAAAATGGGCAGGCCTTAGGTCTACAGAGGTTAAAAGTTTTTGCACCATTGTTTCAAGCGTGTAAAATAATGAGACTTAAAGGGACAGTTCGGAATTTTTGACATAAGGCCTCATTTCCTAGTTAGCTAGATTTTTGGAGACATGTGGAGACCCTTTGTAAAATATTTCACCCAGTCCTTGTATTTGCAGAGGTCGCTGGTGCTAGACTAGTGCATGTCAATGGCCACAGTTAGCCTGCCACTAAAAACTGTCTTACCTACTCCACAAAACACCTGAAGCAAAAAAATTATAATGCCAGACAGTCGATGTGAATGTCTGTGTCAACAGAATAATTTTAGAAGTAAAACCACCTTGAATTTGAAGGATTTATGTCTGAGCAGCAGCGAGTTGTACTGCCTGATAGAAAGCTTAGCAGTGACGGACTGATATATGAGAAAATAGTCCCTTAACATGCGACGATTCATGAGATGCAAGGTTAGTGTTATTTCAAACATTATTCTATCAACACAGATATTTACATCGACAGTCTGGTGTAATAACCTATTTGCCTTGGGTGTTTTGTGGAGTGGGTAAGACTGTTTTTAGTGGCAGGATAACTATGGCCATTGACATGCACTAGCCTAGCACCAGTGACCTCTGCAAATACAAGGACTGGATGGAATATTTTAAAAACTGTCTTCACACATCTCCAACACTCTGGAAAACTAGCCAATGAGGCCCTATGTCCAAAATTCCGGACTGTCCCTTTGCACCATTGCTTCAGGCTTGTAAAATAAAGAGACTTAATAGAAGAGTTTTGTCTTTTGTGTTAAAATACATTGATAAATGGTCACATTTTTATACAGCGCTTCTCCACCTTCAAGGCTCTCAAAGCGCTTTACAACAAGGAAACACTCACCCATTCACACACATATTCATACACCAGTGTACAAGACACTGGGGGTGAGGTGAGTTAAGTGTCTAACCCAAGGACACAACAACAGTGTTCATCGGTGGGAGCTGGAATCACACCAGCCAACCTGTGGGTCAGTGAATTTGACTGCTCAACTAATGATGTTGATGTTAATTAAATCAATTAATTAATTAATTAATTAAATTAATTTTTATGCATTTATTTTGGCCAAGTAAAGATTTACATTTATATACAATGGAATGTTGAAAGCAGGATTCAAACTGCCAACCACTGAATCAGTGGACAAACGCTCTACTAACAGAGCTACTGTCGCCATTGTATATAGGTGTAATATATAACTTCTCTGGTTCACAGTATGGCATTTAACCTACCTTACATGAATTCAGTGGCATGTGATTGCTGAGAAACAGCTCGCCTCTTTCCTGGTCTGGTCTGTAATTTGGTCTGGTGGTGGTTCTTGTCTCCTTGGAAATGCATAAGTTCAATGCATTACATACTTACACAGTGCACTTACATAGTGCTTTAATATAACTTTTACATGTTATAAGTGTGCACAGAGCTGTAGTTTTGAGTTCATTTTCATGTATTTCATAGTTCTTTCCCCACCTCCATAAAACTTTAACATAGCGTATAATGAGGCTAGAGTTGGACAAATGCTTTTCTGTGCAGTCTTTTTCCTGCAGCGGATGTCATAAGTTAGAGCAGTGTCAAACAGCAGTCCGGGCGCTCAGAGTGTGGCGTCCCCGGTGACAATCAGAGGACAGGCCGACAGGAAGAGCGCTGTAAATTGAATGGCGCTCATTAAAGTGACATTAATGGTAATATGGAGCGCAGGGGGGGCATGAATCACAGAGAAGGGGCACCGCGCAGCAGCTTGGCCCCGTGCCAGTCACTCCGGCAGGCCTGGATCATGTCAGGAGCACTGAGGAGCTAGCACTTCGCATAAACGCCATATCAGGGGGAGTTAGCTAGTTAGCTTTAGCTGGTAGAGCTGTGGGTAGATTTATGTTGTTGTTTTTTTAAATAAAACAGCTCATATTACGCTATTTTTTGATCTATGTTATAACTTTGTTTCCTCATCACAAGCATACTGTACCTGGAGCTGTATTTTGTTTAGGCTGAATTCTTCTCTCAAACGAAAAATACTCTGTTCCACCTTGTGATGTCATGTGGCAATACAGGAAGTGCTCCACTGTGTTTTTAAACTCCATACACCTTCACTAGAATCATTTGGATAATTTCAGTCCTGAAATTGTCCCTCTTTATTGAACTAAAAACAAAAGGTAGCTGTTAAGTTGAAAACTACTACTACATGACATCACAAAGTGGAACAGAGCACTCTGAGCTTTGGCGATGCAGACAGCCTAATAATGCAGGATTACTCAAACATGTGTGACTGAAACAAAACACAACTCCAAGTATGTTTTTGAGAAGGAAACACAATTCCAACATGACTAAAAGCTCCCAAGAGTCAATTTTACGTAATGTAATATTTAGATTTAGATAGAAGTTCTATAAACATAAACTGTGTCCCCAGATATGAGGCAGCTACTGTATGTTCAAATGAAATATAGCTTTTTAGCAATTGTAAAGCTGTTTTTTTCTTAACGCCCCAGTATGTAACATTTTAGCACTGAAAAACTTAATATGAGCTTGCTTGTATCTCCACAAACCTGACTCTTATTTGGCCTGGATCGGGGCGTCCTCCTGCTTGTTTCCATGGAAATGTTGCTTCTTTGTCTATATTCCACATTATGGCATAAAACTTGTCTATCTCCATGGAGAATGTTCCTGAGTATGGCTTTAAAGGGAGTCTGGAACAGTCTGAAATTCTGGACATAGGTCCTCATTTCCTAATTAGCCAGAGTGTTGGAGACGTGTGGAGACACTTTTTAAAATACTCCATCCAGTCCCTGTATTTGCAAAGGTCGCTGGTGTTAGGCTAGTGCATGTCAATGGCCATAGTTTGCCGGCCACTAAAAACATAGTTACCCAGTCCACTAAACATCCAAAGCAAATCTATTATTACGCCAGACTGTCGATGTAAACATCAATAGAATAATTTTAGAAGTAAAACCAACCTTGCATTTGAAGGATTTATGTCTGAGCAGGAGCGAGTTGTACTTCCTGATAGAAAGCTCGGCAACGGCGGAATGATATCGCCTAGACCTACCTTACTGGCAAAGTAAAATTAAGCTTCTGCTGAGAAAATAGTCCCTCAACATGCGATGATTCATGTGATGCAAGGTTAGTTTCATTTCAAACATTATTCTGTCAACACAGACATTTACATCGACAGTCTGGCGTAATAATAGATTTGCTTCGGATGTTTTGTGGAGTGGGTAAGACTGTTTTTAGCGGCAGGATAACTATGGCCATTGACATGCACTAGCCTAGCACCAGTGACCTCTGCAAATACAAGGACTGGATGGAATATTTTTAAAAGTGTCTCCACACATCTCCAACACTCTGGCTCACTAAGAAATGAGGCCCTGTGTCCAAAATTCTGGACTGTCCCTTTAACTTTCTTTTAAAATAGATACTGCACCTCAGACATTGGATATGATGGTCAAGATGTTTATGTTATAATTTGGGTGGTTTGGTTCTCAAGATTAGAGCAATACCTAAGTTTAAACCTACCTGTTATTGAATAAATGGAAGTGTAATGTCATACTGTGGAACAATCCAGGCAAAGCAAAAAGATCTCTTCACAGATCACTTTTTTAAGGTTGCTTCCAATAGATCTCTGTCCTGTCAATCACTATTTCAACTTTGCACTGGTTTCTCTTTACATCCTCTTGTACATAGTTGGGAGATATATCTGTATTACTATATTTGTATATGTTATTTTTACTTGGGCATTTACATTTATATTAGTATGCCTTATTTGACACCTGTCTCTTGTTATTTTTACTACTTATTCTGAATGTATTATTAGCTTTTATATTGTTGCTCTTTGTCATTATAATATGCTGTATTGTGATGTGTGAGCTACTGTGTTCAAATCATTTCCCGTGGTTCAGTACAGTTTGTCTACGTCTAACATCTACAGTTAAAAGATGGCGGTCGCATTTGCCTCAGCAACATTCGAGACCAATTCCGTTCCATCTCTGTGATTTGTTACCTGCAAATTCAACGTCTATATTTTCACAGTATGCAATGATTATCGGCGAGCATGATTAAATCTGGTTGCTATGCCGACTCGAGTGAACATGGGACCTAGTTAGCGCTCGTCTGGCAGTGTTATTTCTGCGCTGTATTCTGCTTCGCCTGTTAGCATATCTGGCCTGACCTGCAGACGTGTAACAAAGTGGAGGTAGGTTTACGTGCTGTGATAATGCCTAGGTGTTTAATTAAAATCACTGTATGCCTGTAGATCTTTTACTTATTTCATTTCAAGGTTATAATCAGTGTAAAGGATATTGTTGTGTTATACATTAAAAGTGAATGTTACCAGCTGTCAGTACCACAGCTTTTAAAGTTAGACATGGTGGGTATACGTCGAATAAGTGTGACAAACTAGGCATGTTGTATCCACTATGAAAAACCTGTTAACTTGCACTGTGTAACTTTTCGGTTGGGGGTCCGTCACCTGCTTTTTTCTATGGATGTGTCATTGCTTTGCCTGGAATGTTGCACAGTATGACATTAAACAGCACTGCCTTACATTTATTCAATTACAGGTGGTTTTAGAGCTCAAAAATACCTAGAAAAGCAGGCATTGTGACTGTGAGCGGGGTTGCCTCTCCACAGATCTGACCTGCAACTTTCCATTCCAGACAAAGCAATAACATCTCCATAAAGAAAAGCATTTGATGGACCCTCCACCAGAAAAATTACACAATGCACCTTTAAACAAAAGCAGGATGGAAAAAAATATTGATAAAATATAAAAATGTATATTTTGGGAGGTGAAATAAGATTTCATAGCGTACAATGGTCAACAACAATTAAACATTTTTCCTTTTTTTTTTGTTTTTAGACATTTCAGCATTCATTTGGACAATAGGTTAATTAAATCTTTTGTACTGATTATACTTTTGCTTCTTATGCACAGACCTCTATAAGTTTCATACCTTGACAGTTGTGACGTATCTCCTCAGCTGAATTTGGTGCTGTCTTACTTGGAGCAATAGGATGAAAGCGTCATCTGCAGTCCTACTTCTTCAGAACTAGTGTGAGAAAGTTGGTAAGCCCCCTCATCCCAATTTACAATCTGGTTTCCGGATCTTTTATTGACCTCCCTGATTCAACGATGGTACTTGTTGCTCTCTGTGCCTATGATCTTAAAGTTGTCCCAATCTATGATATTCAGATTTACAAATTAATTCTGATATTACAGACTTAAGTTGTAAATCTGTTTAAATGAGCTGAGCAGACACATCACAGAAACACCATGTGAGTGCAGCTGAAATTGTCAAGGTATGAAACAGGTCTGAACATAAGAATCTACAGTATAATATATTTTAACATTTTAATAATGAATACAATGTCTTTTGACAAAAAATATTTTTACTTTAAGTTAAGATTTGGTCCAAAAAAAAAAAAAAAAAAATCGTTTTATTCTGCCTTAGTTTTAGTATACAAAAATGTCTTGCTAATTCAGTCGACCAAATCCATAATCCATAAAATATATATTTTTTTTAAATTTTAACTCTGATAAACTGTATGTCATTGCTTTATGGGACATGGGCAGGCGGCTTCCTTGAATGTTGAGTTTGTTTATGATCTGGATGGAGATCAGGGATTGAAAAGTAGAACTTCCACTCATTCATGTTTAGTTTTTATTATTCAACTAAAGGCCGCCACACACTGCACACTGTACTATCAGAACAGAAATAAGTCTCTGTTTGGTGAAAGATGACAGACTTTGATTTTTGAAAGCTGATTAGTAAGTATATTTCTTTTCATAAACCAAAAAAACAAAACCAAAAAACAGTCAAACAATAGAATGTATATAACAAAACAACTATACACCCCAAGGCACAGGTTTTGCACCTCTCCTCTTTCATCCAATCAGGAGTGAAAACACTGCACACACACTGCATGCTCATGATGGGTTGGTGGCAGGCAGGTAAAAAAAGCACACAATATAGCTTTTTGTAGCCATAGCCTCCTGTTACTAAACTCCAAGCTAGTTCTTTCACCCAAGCGAACTCTAACTAAAGCTAAATGGTGAGTCTTACTAACCCTCTGCGCTACCATCGGCCCAGCACCGCACACATGACCGATCAGTGAAGGATTGTGGGTAATGTGGATAGTGAATGGCATGGATGAAGGTCAGAGAGGGTGACGAGATGGTATAGATGGTACAGCCAGGTGCTCTGTGAGTTTTCAGGCCACTTTTCGAAAACACCACCGGACGACCTTTTGGGGGGTCGACCTGTCAGCATCAGCATTAGCTTTAGCAGCGGGGGGGGAGCGTACCAACATGTGGAGGGAGCGGGGAAGGAGGAGGTAGTAGGAATACACAGAGTTGGCGGTACTCACTGACAGCCTATAGTTCTGCATCATTTTATCAAATTCCTCATCAATCTTTTTGTATTTCTCCTCAGTGCGGGGGGTGAGAGAGAAGGGTTCTTCCGGGTCTGGGCTCTCAGAATCCCGGTGCTCTTTCTTGTTCAGAGCCTTAGTTACCGACAGAAAAGAAAAGAAAGAGGGATAGAAGAGATAGAAGAGGAGAAGAGAGAAGACAAGAGAGAATAGGTTAGCTAGCTGATCAGAATTGGTACTCACGCCGTAGCGCTTGAAGAGGCTGTCCAGGTCGTCGGTCTTGCGGTACTTCTCCTCAGTCAGGGGGCTTTGGTCGATGGAGTCGTCCCCGTCCGGCTCAGGACTGTTGCAGCCGTTAAAGCCTTTCTTTCGCAATGTCTACAGTGGTCAGAGGTGGAGAAGGAGGGGGGAGTATATACATGTGTTATATATATATGTGTACAAAGACAGTCAAAAGTGCACATGTTACACTTGGGAGAGGTAGAAAGTCGTGTTAATGTTGTTTTCTGAACCATGTTATAATGTTTCCTCATCACAAACATACCTGGAGTTATGTTTCGTTTCATCAACACACAAATCTTCTCTAAAAATGAAAACACCCTGTTCCACCTTGTCATAACATAATAAAGTAAGTGCTCCACTGTTTTTTAAACTCTGTGCACCTTTACTAGAATCACTTGGCTTCATCATCAGCTCTGTAACTGGCAATCTCTACTGAGCTAAAATTAAAAGGTAGACTTAGACAAACTTTATTGATCCACAAGGGAAATTATTTGGACACAGTGGCTCACACATCACAATGAACAAAGAGTAAAAAATGTAAATCGTAATAATACATTCTAAATAAGTTGGCAAAAAGATAACAAAAGACTGGTGTCAGATAAGATATAATGATATAAATGTATATGTACGGGCCTAAATAAAATAATTATCTGTTACATAAGGGTGAGTTGTTGTACAGTTGTAGGGAGTATTATCTGTTACATAAGGGTGAGTTGTTGGACAGTTGTAGGGAGTATTATCTGTTACATAAGGGTGAGTTGTTGGACAGTTGTAGGGAGTATTATCTGTTTCATAAGGGTGAGTTGTTGGACAGTTGTAGGGAGTATTATCTGTTACATAAGGGTGAGTTGTTGGACAGTTGTAGGGAGTATTATCTGTTACATAAGGGTGAGTTGTTGTACAGTTGTAGGGAGTATTATCTGTTACATAAGGGTGAGTTGTTGGACAGTTGTAGGGAGTATTATCTGTTTCATAAGGGTGAGTTGTTGTACAGTTGTAGGGAGTATTATCTGTTACATAAGGGTGAGTTGTTGGACAGTTGTAGGGAGTATTATCTGTTACATAAGTGAGTTGTTGGAGTTACATGTTGTAGGACAGTTGTAGGGAGTATTGTCTGTTATAAGGGTGAGTTGTTGGACAGTGTATTTGTTACATAAGGGTGAGTTGTTGGACAGTTGTAGGGAGTATTATCTGTTACATAAGGTGAGTTGTTGTACAGTTGTAGGGAGTATTATCTGTTATTGTTGTTGACAGTTGTAGGGAGTATTATCTGTTCATAAGGGTGAGTTGTTGTACAGTTGTAGGGAGTATTATCTGTTACATAAGGGTGAGTTGTTGGACAGTTGTAGGGAGTATTATCTGTTTCATAAGGGTGAGTTGTTGTACAGTTTGTAGGGAGTATTATCTGTTACATAAGGGTGAGTTGTTGGACAGTTGTAGGGAGTATTATCTGTTACATAAGTGAGTTGTACAGTTGTAGGGAGTATTATCTGTTACATAAGGGTGAGTTGTTGGACAGTTGTAGGGAGTATTATCTGTTTCATAAGGGTGAGTTGTTGGACAGTTGTAGGGAGTATTTGTTACATAAGGGTGAGTTGTTGACAGTTGTAGGGAGTATTATCTGTTACATAAGGGTGAGTTGTTGGACAGTTGTAGGGAGTATTATCTGTTACATAAGGGTGAGTTGTTGTACAGTTGTAGTATTGTCTGTTGCATAAGGTGAGTTGTACAGTTGTAGGGAGTATTTGTTACATAAGTGAGTTGTTGGACAGTTGTAGGGAGTATATCTGTTACATAAGGGTGAGTTGTTGGACAGTTGTAGGGAGTATTATCTGTTACATAAAGGTGAGTTATTGTATAGCTGTAGGGAGTATTATCAGTTTCATAAGAGTGAGTTGTTGAACAGTTGTAGGGAGTATTATATGAATGTAGTCCTGAATCTCTCACTGTTAGAGGGGAGCTGTAGGAGCCTGTTGGAAAATGAGCTCCTCTTTCCCTCTATAGTCTAGTGCAGCGATTGAGCAGGTAGCCATTAACCTGAAAACTACTACTTCATGACATCACAAGGTGGAACAGAGCATTTTGAGCTTTGGAGATGTAGACAGACTAATAATAAAGAATTACTGAAATATGTGTGAATAAAACAAAACACAACTCCAGGTCTGTTTTTAACAAGATAACAACATTATAACATGGCTAATGGATCCTAAAATCAATGTTATGATTAAAGATCCGGCCAATATTTACATTTTTTAGCACAGTCAGAACCAGAGATTGACAAATTTTAGAACCTCTGACATAGTGCACCTTAATATGTTTAGGGATGACAGCAATAATATGTGTTCAAACTGAAAAAAAAAAAAGAAGTATACAGTGTCTGTATAGTAAATGCAGAAAATTGTGAGTACGTATACATATATAGCTCTACAATTAATACTCTTAATGAACAAATGTAAGAATGTAAATGAATCTTACAAGGATCATAATGCAAATCTAATATTGATCTGTCTCTTTTTCTGGCTTTTTCATACTCTATTTAAGGCGGTAACTATTGAATACTGTGTTAACTCATCATGTCATTAATTATATCACTCTGCAGGCATAAAAACAAAACTAAAATGTAATACAGATGCTATCAGATTCTTTCACACATGCTCCAAAGACACAAAAACTGTCAGCTTGGGAAATTATGTACCTTATGTAACTGGCTCCATCGAAAAAACAAAATGGTTAAATGTTGTAATTTAATTGGATACACATTTTCTAACTTTCTCTTTACTAATTACACACAACTTCAGGAATTTTTATGAACTTTACTCCAATCACATCCTTCAAACTGTTGGCATCCTTCAGGTTTTTTCCCCCCAAACTTTTGTTGCCCCAGTAGACATATCCTCCTGAGACCCGGCCCATTCATTTGTGTCCTTTATAGTGGACATTGAGCTAACCATTTTATTTTTTTATGTTTTGAGATAGACTCTTAATGGGGGGGACGAGGTTCCTCTGTCTAAATAGGGCTGTACAGGATAGGGCTGGGTACTATCTTGTCCAGGATAATAAAAAAAAAAAAAAAAACTCAACAGGAGTTAGTTTGTGGCTGCACTATGAGGGAAAAAAAAATTTAAGAAAATAAACGAGAGTCTAAAAACTTTTTTAGGCGACTGTAGAGGTTTGGCAGAGATATTTCTTCATCAAGAAAGTTGTTTTTATTAAGTTAACACCAAAATGTCCCGGCGTCCATTACAGAGACATGTTACAAAATGATAAATAAAAATAAAATGAACAAAATCTAAATGCTAAAATGTTCATTTATTCATTCATTTATTTTAAATCACAAAAAATATATATTGCAATACACATTTTTCTTTGGGTCCGAGGAGGATATATAGAATAAACAGCTAAGTTCAAAATAAGTTCCCTGTGTTCTGGCAGCATCAAATTTGAAAGCATTTTATTTTCAGCTAATCAGGAAGTGCACATCAGCATCTTAGTTGTTGTTAGCTTTAATGTGGCGGCAAAACTCCGCTCTGGTCTCTGAAAGTTGTGAACAGCTCTTATAAACTCATCACGGTGGATAATTAGAACGCTCTGAATGCGTAAAGTAAGTGAGGAATAAATTTGGACTTTTCAAAGATGCTAAAAATCAGGTACGTTGCCTTTAATTACCATAACTATGTTCATCTCCATCAACACATCAAAACAAAACAAAACATCTCACAGAAGTCACAGCGTAGCACGACCCTGGTAGGAACCTATGCTGTGCGCTCCCTTGGGCAAAAATGTGAGGAAAAATGTCTATTCTCTTTTAATGCGGGATCTATTTGTCAGGTCAATGTTTGTACCACGGGCCGCCCACGTGAACAGCTACTTATTACCACAGAGCCCACACACGCTCACACATGCTAACCCAGCAGGTGCACCCGGAACCACCATTGGAAAGACTGAAGGAAAATACTGTGAGCATCCAGCCTGGAAAAAGCACAGAGCGGCCAAATGATTCCATGCACTTGGTCTGTTGGTTTTAAGGATCAAGCCATATAATAGCCAAACATCACAGTGAGTGTTGCCGTGGATGCCACAGCTCCAAAAAAGTACAACTAAAACGAATAAACTTTAATAAATCTTCACCATGCCTTCAAATTAACCAAAAACAAAACATAGCAGCACAGAAAAATATAATTCAGCCTATTTCAGCATCAATATGGACTATTATGTTTGTGAACAACATGGAGAAGGTGAGTTTGTGGACCAGGAAGATGATCTAAATGTCTTTTCTCTCAACTTTATGTAACTAAAGTTTGATTCTTTTGGGCTTGTTCCTCTGTTGTGACGCTTCCACCAATAAGATTCAAAGAGTGGTTATGACGCTCCTGGTTTTCCAATCACTTTCAGCGAGAGCCGTTCCAGATTAATAAAGTGCAGAACTAATTTCGGTGACACACATATTAATCTGGCGTGAGACAGGTTATGGTGGATAGTAACTGTGGTAAATATTGATCATATTTTACATCAGTTAAGAGGCAGTTTGTGAAGGAAACAAGAACTTGGAAAATACAGGAAGTAGCAAATTTTTCTAATGAAATCCCACTACTTTAGTCACCAACTGTCATCAAATCCATCCAAAATGCACAGACAAAGGCATTTTTCTAACTGTGTAAACACTCATTTAACAAAGTGAAGATGTCGTCATTTATGTTATTAGTTTCTTTTTTCAGACCAAGGTTTTTTTTTTCATATCTGACAGTTTGGACTGCTCACTAACGGTCTTCCTCAGAGTGGTCCTGTGATGTTGCTGTGACGTGTCCTGTCAGCTGATTTTTACAAGTTTTGGCGCTGTCATCCTACCTCTACCTCCAGCGCCATCTGCAGTCCGACTTCCTCAGGACAGTATCCCAGGTGTGTGAGTGTAAAAAAGCCCCTCGTCCCAGTTTATAGTCCCATGGGCATGTTTCCAGTGCCCACGGGTTTCCAGTGAGCAGCTGAAACTGTCAGGTATGAAAACAAACTCTTGGTCTGAAAAAAGAACCTAATAACATAAATTATCGGCAGACCAAATGAACCTCATTGTACTATGTTGTCATTTATTTGTATGAATCATAACTATTGTGTAATTTAGTTTTGGCCCTTGTTAGTATTACTGTTGCTAGGTAACATGCGTCTATGTATGTCATATCTGTTGCCCATTTCCAACAGGGGTGTAAAATAATCTTCACCAGAATTACAAAATTAGAAAAGACTAGAAACATTTCTAGCAAAATCTTAAATCTAATGATGTTATCTATGTTTTAGAGAAATTAGTAGTCTAACCTGTTATGTGCACTTGAAGGGTGATGGAGGGTCCGTCACCCGCTTGTTTCTATGGTTATGTCATTGCTCTGCCTGGAATGTTCCACAGTGTGACATTAAACAGCTCTGCCTTACACTGATTGAACTGTGGTGGTTTTATAGCTCAAAAATATCTAGAAAAACAGGGATTCTGACTGTAAGTGGGGTCACCTCTCCACAGAGCTGACCTGTAAGTTGGTCTGGTTTGGTCTCCGTGAAAATAAAAGGGTTTAACACCATTCTGTGAAACATTCCAAACAAAGCAATAGAAACACATTTGACTGACCTTCGACCAGAAAGGTTACACAATGCACCTTTAAATGTCAAAAGAACTGTACTTCATCATGACAAATAGTAACATGATTATATATATATTTTTTTATCTGGGTGTCAAAAGAAAGTGTGATGTTTCTTCTCACAACAACTGTAACACTAAAATGTGAAATAGTGACATCGCTAATCCAAAGCCACCGCGCTGCAGTGTACCTCCACACGGGCTGATCAGCGGGGTTAGGAGGTGCTGCGAAGGCTATCGTCACGGTAACAAAAAGGCTACAAAGCCAGTGAGAAGGGAGAGCGAGAGAGGGAGAAAGAAGGTCTTATTTTGAGAGGATTCTGCTAAACAAGATTTGGCGTTAAGTAGCTTTGCCCAGTGGACTCTTGACCGTGCAGCCAGCCACAGCAGCAAAAGGGTGCTCGATACCAGAGGCACTTTGGAGAGGGGGAGTGTGAGATCAGAGGTGCACACAGGAAATAGTGGTTTGAATTTTAAACATCGCTGGACATTGTTGAGTAAGCTTGTGCTGTTGTGGATCTGATGCTTGAATGCTCTGAAAATGTCAGTTTTCATCCACCCCCTATCTCCACCCACATACTTGAACTTAGATGCGATGATTACAAAAGGACTCAGAGTTATACACATTGACATTCTTTAACATTAAAAACACGTAAATGAAGATATAATGCTTGGTCTTGAGTCATGCCAATTTGAAGGGTTGTTTTTTGTTTTTGTTTTTTTGCAGTTTTGAACAGGAAGTCATATTTTAATTTCTATGACCAAGGCATTTTAATCACGACTGCAGAAAAAGTAAAAGTTCTTCTAATTTAAACCTGGAGTTGTGTTTGTTTCATTCACGTATGTCTGAGTAATCCTTTATTATTAGTATGTCTACATCTGTAAAGCTCAAAATTGAACAAATCCAGGTATGTTTTTGATGAGGAAACAACATTATAACACCAAACAAGTACCAAAAAAGGCACAATATGTCTTTTGTAAGTAATTTGAAACACTTTATTGACCAGATAAGACATTCTATCCTGCTCAAATGATCTGTATCCACTCTCCTCCTCTCTCTCCTCTTGTGTCTCTCTTTCTCTCTCTCTGTGGTCAACCGCATGTACTGACTTTGTGAAGGGGTGACTTTGCCTAACTGGAGCAAAACTGGGTCAGAGTGATCACAGGCGCTCCATGCAGAGAGGCTCCAGAGCAGGTGTAGAGCCACATTAGGGAACAGAGTAGTGTTTTTGAACCTTTTCCTCCCCTCGCTCACGTGCACCCGCTCCACCTGCTCTATAATGTATGTGTGCCGTCGACTGGGGCGCGAATCAAGCCCCAAAAAGAGTACATAATGACTGCTAAACTAACACGCCAGGATGATTCAACTCCCTGCAATTCTACAAGATGTAATGTGTGAAAAAGTAGGGCCCTGAGGGGATGTGACAGAGTTAGGGGAGAATTCTTAATAATGCAGTTTAAAGAACACATATTATATGTTCTTGTGACTTTAAGTCTTTTTTAAACATGATTTTAGTCATTTTGGGATTAGGACTTTTTTCACTGAGGGTCGCATATTGAAACATATTTGAACCGGAAGGTCACAGGTCGGTGGCCACTAGATCGCGTCTTCCAGAATGGTGCAGTTAACATAGTTTTGACAGAGCTACTCTGTCTTTAATAATGTTTGAAACACAATGTCGTGGTCTGTATCACAATGCAAGAAGATGTTACTGCCCTTACCAACGAAGAACTATTTAGATCAGCTGTAAAAGTACTGCCTATTATCCTTTGGGCCAATTCAGCAGGAGGCTTGAGGGCCAGCAAAATTTGGTCTTAGGAAATTTGGCCACGGGGCCATAGTTTGTACATTCCTTCATTAGGAAATGCGAATGCTATGCTACCAGACATGCATCCGTCATGAACTGACCACAGTCCAGTGATGGTTTATGGGCTACAAAATTGCATAGGTGAAATGAGGATTTTTACCTGTGAAGCAATAAAACTGGCGAAATGCAAATGGCTCATTTTTGAGTGCACAGAGAGCACTTTTTGAGGAGAAGACAGCATTAAAACATGGTTAAAAGCTCGGCTCAGCTGAGATGTGCCCTTTAAAAGGTCTTATATTAAGCTTATATATATTAGTGATATATTAGTATTAAATTAGTGTGTGTCTTTATTTGAGTAACCTAGAAATTAGGGCTGTCCCTTTGGGAGGTTAAAACGTTTGTTTCCACTGTGTGAGGTCATCAAGTGGTCATTCAAAACAACCAAAAAGTCTCTTTCACATTTCTAAAGTTCATACATTTTTACAATCAGCTGAACTGATAGCTGAGCTAAATAATTATGATATGCTTCAACATCTGTGGACCATAACTTCAGATACATCATTAATAAACAGTAAATCTCCCATAGAGTTACAGGCCCCTACACTCCATCTGAAAATATGACATCAAATTGTAGAATGTGAGCACAACTTATTGAATTTTTGTGGTTTAGACCGACTATGCTTTTATGGTCAGCAGCGGTCCTCTTCGTCATGCTGTTTACGAGTCAGTGCTGTGATCTGCTCTGAGCTTAATGCAATTTTCAACGCCCAAGAGGTGCAGTGTGCAACCGACCACACGCTTCGGCTTTGTGGGTCTGTTCAGAGAAAGCAGTAATTCAGAGATATACTGTGTACAAGTGGTGACCTACAAATGCAAGCGTGAAGTACATTAAAGGCCCATAATACGCTATTTTGTGATCTGTGTTATAATGTTGTTTCCTCATCCAAAACGTATCTGTTCTGTTTTGTTTCATTCACACATGTTTAACACATAAACCCTGCACATTTAGGCTGAATTCATGTCTTAAACAGAAAATACTCTACCACTTCATGATATCACGGGGTGGAACAGAGCATTTTGAGCTTTGGAGATGCGGACAGACATGTGCGAATGAAACAAAACTCAACTCAAGATCTGTTTTTGAGGAGGTAACAACATTATAACATGACTTCAAGCTCACAAGAGTCAATTTAATATAGAACTGGAAAGAGAAAGAAAACAATACAAAAGTGACAAAAGCTGTGGGTGATGGAGGGATGTAAAGGGAGGAGGGGTTGATGGAGAAGTGGAAAGACAGTGTTGACAATGCTGGCGTGACATCTGGTTTGAACACATACACGGAAAGGCTACGGGGCTGTATGGATGTTCTGTCGGCTAGAAGTCTATTTAATGTGGTTAGTGTCTTGAGATCTGAAATGGGTTATGAAAATGGACAATCAAATTTGCAACTAGAAAACTGGAAGCACTAGATCAAAACCTTGCCTAGACCAGGACTAAAACAGAACCAAATCAGGTCTTCAGCAGGACTAAACCAGGATTGTATCAGGACCAAAACAAAATGCTGACATTATTAGTTAACAGAACTGTGATTCAGAGTTTACACATTAAAACACAATAGAGTTTTGGGTGAAATTTTGATTTGAGAATTTCTAACGCATCTTTTGACTGACACCTAGAAATGAGCTAATTCTGCCAATTTATTCCAACAATCGACCCTGAAATTTTACACACACATCTACCCGATAATCGAGTTAGACAATTATGAAGTTTGGTGGTCTAAGATGAAAGGATACAAATTCAAATAGTCAAAAAGTTTTGGGAGAAATTCTGAGGTGAGAATTCTAATGTAAGACGTCAATCCAGTCACTGCCACTTGTAACGTTTTGATTGACACCGTAGACGTTTGTTAATTTAGTCAATTTATTCCAACAATCAACACCCCAAAGTTTCACACAACCTGCCTGAGTCCATAACGAAATCGTGACTTGCTTAGATCTGGACCAAACCGGATTCTTCAGCGGAACTAAACCCGAGATAGAACCAGGACCAAACTGTGTGAACTGTGTGAAGTGTTGTACCACCAAAAGAAAAATGGTAATAAAAATAAAATTAACCTGAAGTGCAGATAAAAGGTTAAAGGTCCTATATTACGCAAAATTGACTCTTATGAGCTTTAAACCATGTTAGAATGTTGTTACATCCTCAAAAACATACTTACAACATACAAATGAATGTTGTCTTTGTGTCCTTGGGCAAGACACTTAACTCACCTCACCGTCAGTGTGTGTATGTGAATGAGTGTGTGGTTCCTTCGTGTGTCTTGAACGTAGAAAAGTGCTGTACAAAAATGTGACCATTTAACATTTAATAGTTACTAGTTAACATAATAAGTATTCAGATTTGACAAAAAAATCAGTTTGACAATTTTGACAAAGTTTAGTGGTCTCCAAATTAAAACACAATAGAGTTTTTTGAATCAAGAATTTCTAACTAAGATGTCACTGCCATTTGTAATACTTTAATTGACACTTAGAAATAAGATAATTTTGTCAGTTGACTTCAACAATCCATCCTGAAATTTCACACACTCCTACCCAATAGTCCAGAATTAAACTGTGATTTACTTAGACCTGGACCAAATTAAATCCGGAGCCAGGTTAGATGACTTATTTCACTAAAACAGTAACAGTTATACCGTATAACAGTGATTATAATTCAGATCTGATAAAAAAAAAAAAAGAGTTTTACTGTTTTGTTTTGTTTGTTTGTTTTTTTTTTCTTATAAAACTGAAATGTGAAAGTATAGGTTGTTGAAGTATTGACTGACACTGAGAAATTAGCAGATTTTGTCAATTTACCCAAACAATCTGCACAATCCACACACACACACACACCTGCCCAATAGTCCTTATAATTCAGATCTGACCAAACTTTTTTTAATGAAATTTGAACATGAAAGGATACAAATTAAAACATTTGGGTGAAATTCTGAATCAGAAATTTCTAAGTATGACGTCAATCCAGTCACTGCCATTTGTAATACTATGACTGACACCTAGAAATAAGATCATTTCGTCAGTTTACTCCAACAATCAACCCTGAAGTTTCACACCCCCACATGCACGTGCGCACACACACTCCTGGCCAGTAGTCCAAAATGAAATTGTGACTTGCTTAAACCTGGACCGAACCAGAATTAAACCCTGACCAAGTTTAGACTACTTATTTCATTAAAACAGTACCAGTTATATAATAGTAATTATAATTCAGATTTGACTATTCTTTTAATGAAATTTGAACATGAAAGGAGACAAATTAAAACATTTTGGGTGAAATTTTCAATCGAGAATTTCCAAGTCTGTTGTCAGTCTAGTCACAGCCATTTTGTAATACTTTGACTGACAACTAGAAATTAGCTAATTTCGTCAATTTACTCCAACAATCCACCCAGAAAATTTCACACTCACATACACAGAGTCCAAAATTAAATTGTGACAGGCGATCTCTGTCCTCTTCTTTTGCCTGCCTGTTCCTCTGACAAGAACAGTTGTAAATTTGGAACATAACTCTATAGCTCCATACGCTCCTGTGCATGGCTCATCATTATGGGGAGACGTTAGTTTGACAGGGACTAGGTAGCGAGCGAACTGTCTTCCAATTACTTTCACTCAGACTGCATGTTTCGCAGACTTCACAGGCCTGGCGCGGTACCATAACAAATATTTAGCGAGTTTTTACACGGAAAACATAGGCACATTTCCATGGTTTGCTTTTAGCGTTTTGGGTTGTGTTGCGTCTCATTTGAAGCTAACGTGTTTGGAACATTTTGTGAACTGGCGAAGTTACAGTAAAGAGAGAGGAACGAGGAGAGAGGAGTTGAGCTCTGTCAGATGCTTTGGGTAAAGGATGGAGATGGAGGGCGCCGGTGAGCAGAGGTGGTAGTAGTTACAGTCAAAGTTGTACAGTAAAGTTGTGAGTAAAGAGTAAAATACAGTTACTTCAATGTAATATTAATCAAGTAGAAGTACAAAGTAGTGGTTTAAGAGTAACTAAAAATAAATAAACAAAATAAGTAACTAAAAATATTGTGGGATATTCAAGCAAGAGTAAGTGTCTAGGTGTAGTATCTGATTTAAATTTTTGAAGAAGATATAAAAAGAGAAAAGTATTAAGTAATGTGAAAAACCTGGTATTTTTCAAGGATGGACAAAAAATGAGAAAACTAAATCATATCTGAGGAATTACTCCTTCAAGACAGAAACACAAATGTTCAATCAATGTTCATTTCATACTGTCAGCATGAAGTTTTTGTCACTTCTAGACTTACTCACAGTGGGAAGAGGAACCAAAACTTGTATTCAAGTAAGTGTACTGCTACACAAAAAATATTGTGTCTGAAGAAGCTGCTCTAATAAAAGTAACTGAGCACTACCCTCCGTGGTGGCAAAAGAAGAATTATTATTTTTTGTACTGTAAACTGTAAACAAGTAGGGTGTTAGTTTCAGAGTAGTTTCAGTGTAGTTAGCTCCTCCCTTCACACAGATGTAAGGCAAGGCTTGGATGAGCTGCAAAACGTATTCGACCAAATAAACTTTTGTCCAGTTGCCAAATTGAATTTCTTCTTTTGTCATGGATTCTACCTGGACAACCGAGGGATTATGCACGTACCCTCCTTGGTAAAAGTAAAACAATGATCAAAATAATAATATGTAAATGCGTATAGTTTGAGGGTAGCTTTTTCAGAGTATAACGTTGATCAGGGGTCTCCAACCTGTAGCTCTCCACCCCCTTCTAGTAGCTCGCCAACTATGTTATTAGGTTCTTTTTTTCAGACCTAGAGTGTTATTTCATACCTGACAGTTTCGACTGCTCACTAGCGTCTTCCTCAGAGTGGTCACGTGATGTTGCTGTGACGTGTCCAGTCACGGTAGGAAGACAGCGCCAAAACCTGTTTAAATCAGCTGACTGGACACGTCACAGCAACATCACGTGACCACTCTGAGGAAGACGCTAGTGAGCAGTCGAAACTGTCAGGTATGAAATAACACTCTAGGTCTGAAAAAAATAACCTAATAACATAGAATATTGGAAGACCAAATGAATCTCATTGGACTACTAGCTCGCCAACTGATTTCTGAATTATATGTACTGTGCTGAATAAGTACAATTTGATTAATTAAATGCTTATTACCATTGTACATGTATCATTTTGATGCCTAACTTTGCACACTAAATGGATAATGGTTTATGCTTTATAGGCATCTAACTATACCTCATCCACTTTTTCCGGCAGAAGATTGGTTAGTCAAGGTGGTGACGGGGGCAAGATACCGTGCCAGCGAAAGTGAGGACTGGGCCGCGACACTGTATAGTTTTGCGAGGATTCAGGTGGTTTGGAGGGACGTAGTCAAGGCGGGGGGCAATTGTTGTCCAGCCGGCCGGCCTAACTATAAAGCGCCACAGGAAACACTGTCATCTAACTTGCCGTGGTTCTTATATATGCTCAATTTCTTGTGACCGTGAAAACTAGTAGCTCTCTGGCATTTTCGTTTTGTAAAAGTAGCTCACTGGAAGGAGAAAGGTTGAACACACCTGGTGTAGAGGTTAAAAACTGATAAAAGTATTGATCTATGTTATAACGTTGTTTCCTTCACACATGTTTAACACACAAACTCTGCATATTTAAACTGAGTTCTTGTCTTAAATACAACACAAACACTCTGTACCAACTTATGATGTCATGTGGTAATACAGGAAGTGCTCCTCTGTGTTTTTAAACTCTATACACCTTCACTTGAATCATTTGGATTATTTCAGATCTGGAATTGCCAATTTCTACTGAACTAAAGGTAAATGGTAGCCTGAAAACTAAGATAGAACAGAGCATTTTGAGTGTTTTTAGAAGTAAACAGACTAATAATAAAGGGTTACTCAAACAAAAAATCACAAGAATCCACTTTGCATAATATAGGACCTTTAAGATGCAAGATTAAATTAGCCCTAACTGAACATTTTCCGTTGGTCGGTTGTGAAAAGTCTCAAGTTTGAAACATTTCTCAACTACATCAATGCTAACTTTGTGCCATTGTCCAAACCTCGCATCACTCGCTCTCTGCACCAGTAATGAGTAGCCTATACGCGGTGCCATGTTTTTGTAGTCCGGTGCCCATCCTGTCCTCCGCCAGTCCCGCCATCTGTCCACCTGTCCGCCTCTCCTCCCTCCCTCCTCCCTCCCTCTCTCCATCTCTCCATCCCTCCATCCCTGCTCTATTGTGTTGCCAGGGTAGGATTCACCCTGCCGTGCGCCGCGGAGTCCTGTGACTGGCTGAGGGCTCCTCCTAGGTCCCGCCCCCTCTCATCACTTCTTCCCCCCTCCCCCTTTTCCTCCCACGCCGCCCACTCTCTCTCTCTCTCTCTCTCTCTCTCTCTCTCTTTCCTCTCGTCTTCTCCGCTTCTGTCGTTTTTTCCAAAGTGCAAAGTCTGGTGCCGGGTCCTTCCTCATCTTTCACAGGAGTCCTAATACGCATCTGTTCCGAGCTGCGGTGTCTGTGTTTCTTTGATAACCCGTGCACCGTTTCTCCTCGTCCTCCCGTGACCCCGTCCCGTGATTTAAATTTCACGGTCGCTGTTCTCATTAGTTTAGCTCCTGTTGTGATGCGGCTGTGGTTGGTTAGCATATTTGTTTTGAAGTAAGGTTTCAAAGTAGTGTGATGGGGTTAACTAAAGCATATGTTACAAGCAGTCCCAGCAGGTTAGGTGGATTTTTTGTTAACTACTACTAACAGAAGATGGCCACTAGGGGCGTCAATTGTACTCTAGCCTCAAGGATGAATGAAATAGGGACTTGATAAAAAATGTCATTACATACAAGCTAGTACAGCCTCTTGAAAATGGGTAAATTATGACTGAACATGCATAATATACAGAGAATTTTGTATTGACTGCAAAATACATAAGATATTAAAGGCCTGTATCATATTTTTAGGACTATAAGTCACACTTTTTTCATGGTTTGGGTGGTCCTTCGACTTATACTCCAGTGCGACTTATACATCAAAATTTTCACACTAACAGCCGCGAGAGGCTCTAGGTTTGTGTGCAAATATCTGCTACTCCTATTACTCTTTGCTCTACTGCGCATGTCTCCTGCAGAAAAAGCCGATGTTCTGTCAACGATCATGTCAATCGATCGCACTATTACTTCTGCACCACTGAAAATTAAAAATTTAAGCAAACTTATTAAGACAACTGAGAAGACTGAATACAAACACCCTCAAAAAAAAAAACGAAACAAAAACGAAATGTACAGCGAAAAACTGTAATCGAGCAGCAGAAAGAAAATCTGGAGTGAGCGAGAAACTTGTGACACTGGGAGGATGCGCCGTGCAACTTTCCTGGAAGTCATTGGATGGAAGGACAAAGCCTGGACTTCAGTGACACCGAAACCATCCTGTCGGGATTCAGAAAGACCGGAATAATTCTAACTTGAACTGATGCTGAGTCTGAAGACAGCTACGCAGAAGAGGAAGCGGCGCTCTGTTTACCTCCGGAGGTCACAAAGTTACTCAGAAGTGACACCGAGGATGAAGAATTCAGTGGATTTAGTGATTTGGAGTGAGATGGAGAGTTTGGTAAACTTGTTCTGTTCTGTTGTTTATGTTATAGTTTATCTGAAGAACTGTTCATATGTGACGTTAACAGTCTGTTGTTCTCTGTTCTGCTTGATATTGTTATAAGTTGCCTTTCAAGATGAAATGTCGGTTCCTGCTCTCTGATTTTATAAAATAACTTTCCCCCCAAAAGTGCAACTTATATATGTTTTTTTTTTCTTCATTACACATTTTTTGGCTGGTGTGACTTATACTCTGGAAGCAACTTATAGTCCGAAAAAATACGGTGCTTGTCTTTTTTTACATGTAAAAAAATAAAATTAGCTTAGCCTCTCTAAAAGCAGCTCTAAGCATAAAAATTAGACGGCATCTAATTATAACACATTTTGTAGTCCGCAGTGCCAGGAAATAATGTGAAAGAGCCAGCCTGAAGACACAGCCAGGTTACATTAGTTTTACATTAGAAAAGTCATAAAGTTAAATAAGTAATATTATTTTGATCACCAAACCTTTTAAGAGCTTTTAACCATGTTATAATATTAATTCTCCTGCATTCAAGACAGGATTGCTCTGAAAATTCTGTACTTCAGACTCAGATTTTGGTATCGTGCTTCCCTAATATGAAATCACATATATGAACATTATGAAATCAACAGCTAAATATTTTGGAGAATTTGTCTTCTAGTATACAGTCAATCCGTAGAGTAGAATCTGTCATATGCTATTGTATTGAATTCACTGACTGAAAGTGGGGCCCCTGCTCTCCCAGACCCGCTGCTGTGATCGAGGGCATCCCCTGTTCTCCGCTCTCTCCCTTCACTCCTTCTCCTCAGTCGTTCCTGTGGGTATACTGCGCTCTCATTGGCTCTGTGCGTCTCTCTCCTTCTGTCTCCATGATTGGGGACTGCAGCCGAGCGCACTAAGACGTTCTGGCAGGAGAGGAGGAGCACCCAGCCTCTCCCCTCCTCCCCTCACCTCCACCCACACACCCGCACACTCATGTAGGGTTTCCAAGCTTCTTAGAGACATTATATTGACTTTCATTTCCCGTAAACATCAACCTAAATATAACTATAATTACTAAACCCTAACCTTAACGGTGCACTATGGAACTTTTCTAATGGAAACTATGTCACCTGCTCGTATGGGATTAAGGCTGTCATTACTGCATCTTTTCAAATACATGTTTCTATTACTAACAAATACACACATTCTTGTTGCGAGTGGGGTCACTTCTCCACAGATCGGGCCTGTAACTTGGCGTTGTGGTGTTTAAAGTCATACTGTGGAACATTTCAGGCAAAACAAAACCGTATTTTTCGGACTATAAGGCGTACAAAATCCTTTAATTTTCACAAAAATCTACAGAGCGCTTTATAATCCGGTGTGCTTTGTGTATTAATTCTGGTTGTACTTACTGACCTCGAACAGATTTTATGTGGTACACGGTGTTCAAAAATCTGTCAAATTGTTTTAGTACGACTTTGGTAAACTACGAAGCTGCGCCGCTTGATGGATTGTCGGAGAATTACGTCCACCGTAGTCAAGAGCCTTGCTTATAGTTTATGCAAATGAGCCATGTGTTTTTAAGTTTCGTTTCTGTAAAAACTAAATAAATGTACACAAAGCTGCATTAAACACATTATTACTCAATGTATGATCTGCCAATGGATCGTGGATGCCTGGGCTAAGGTATCAGCGCCAAGTGTCGTCCGTTTGTTTCGCTTAATGCGCCTTATAATCCGGTGCGCCTTATGTATGAAAATAGACAAGAGAATTCAACATTATTGATATAATCTGGTGCACCTTATAGTCAGAAAAATACAGTAACTTTAGTAGTAACCTTCCACCTGAAAAGTGGGTTAGACTACTCATTTCACTAAAACAAAGTTAACATCCCTATTTTTAAGATTTGACGAAAACTCTTGCCTAGTTTTCTCAATTTTTGTAGAATTTTGTTCCTGTTTTTATGAAGGCAGCAGGTATGACACACATGGGGATAATGTCACAACTGTTACCTAGCAACCACATTGTAATCATGGGCCAAAACTTGTCAAAACTGCACAATATTGAAGGTTAGACTAATAAACATAAACATCAACGCAATTAGTGTGTTAAATGAAGGTTTAAATGGCCAGAAAAAAGCCTTTTCTCTGTGTAAATTGTCCCTGCATCTTGAATTTTTTATGTTGATGTCATAGTATTCAGTTTTAGAAGTACAAATACTACTGTTTAGGGATGTAACGATATCCAAATCTCTTGGTACGATATTATCACGATGTGCATCTCATGGTACGATATTTACTGCGATATTTTGGAGAGGATATTTTGGAGAGGCTAATATAATTTTTTTGTTTTTAAAATACCTTGACAAGAGTTTGGTGTGAATTATTTCCATCATAATCAAAAGAATTCAAGTACAAAACATATTTCTTCATCTTGTTTGCACTGAAATTAATCATGGGATATGTAGTTCCTCATGTTTATAAGATGTTGCTATTATAAAACCACGTATTTAAGCACTTGTGATTTGATATATTGTGACAGCCCGAGATATTTTTTTGAGATTTTTGACGATACGACATCACGATATTTCGGTTATTGTTACATATTCTGTCTCAAGCTGCAACTTAAGTAATGTAAAACTATATATTATTACACCATTGTGCATTTTAACAACACGACATTTTGTATTAAATAACAGACTGTAGAATGTTTTGATGTGATCTGAAACACAGGATTCCTTAGTGGACTTGAGAACCACTACACGGTTGCCCTATGCACTTCCTCTGTACTCACAATACTAACAAGAAAGTGCATGAGAGAGGAAGAAGTGCGTGACTACATCCACACTTCATAATTTATACCCCAAAGCACGAGCTGGAGAAAGCAGAGAAAGCAGAGGAGGCGCAGGGGCAAATGGGTGAGTTTTATGCCTGTCCGGTGCTCCTCGCCTTCGGGTACAGCGTCTCGGAGGTGTCCCTGAGAGCTCCGGTGACACGGTGCCAGGTGGACAGGGACGGAGACAGTCGGAGAATGCTGACAGTGCAAATGTGTCAAGATAACGGTAGCTACAGGAGTTACGAGAAATTGGGGAAAAATAAGCTGTCAACAACTTTGGCTCTAACTTATCCGTGTCAATCAAACAGACAAGATTTCCAAAATATGCTATAATGTGCACACTATATGAGACGCTACCAGCACCATGCGATAATTTAGTATATAGTGAATTTTTAAGGTCATATATTTTGCAAAATTGACTCTTGTGAGCTTTAAGACATGTTAGAATGCCGTTTCCTCATAAAAAAAAATATACATGGAGTTGTGCTTTGTTTCAATAACTCTTTAATATTAGTCTGTCTGAGAGAAAAACTCAACCCAAATATGCAGGATTTGTGTGTTAAACATGTGTCAATGAAACAAAACACAACTCCAGGCATGGCAACTTCTTGAATTTTAATTGGGAGATTAAAGATAGAGATTCTAATATTCCTCATCATTGGTCCACTTTGGTGTTTTTGATCGAGACGTTCATGGCCAATTAACTGTCAGTAAAAGCGCGTGGTTTTGAAGAGAGTTCAGACTTTGGAGGAAGAAATTTGACTAATTCTTCTTATTAAATGGCCATAATTAAATGTCTGTAAATGTCTTATAAATATCATGGTTGATCAATATGAAAGTGCTCAACTTTTTTGTCCTATTACCAGTGGGACTTGCAAGTCATGACTTGGACTCGAGTCAGACTTGAGTCACTATTTTTATGACTTGAGACTTGACTTGATAAAAATGGACTAAGACTTGGGACTCGACTTGGACTTGAGCACTGTGACTTGAGAAGACTTGATGCTTCTCCTGAAAAATACCGGTGTGTGTTTCTAGAAAATACTTTTCTCATTACAGTTGATACATGTGGTGCTTAATTTTAAAGGAACAAACTGGAACAAACTGTCCCTTCCACTTCTCTGTTTGGTACTTTGGATGGAACTGAAATACTGTGATGTGGTATTCTCAAATGTACTACAGTAATATACAGCAGAATACAGTAAAAGAGAGGGAAATCCAGAGAACATGATCTTTCCATTCCAGGGCAGACTACATGACAAAATAACCCAACTTTTAAATCTGAATTCTTTCTGTTCTGACTGTAATGATGATACTAAGATCTTATCAAGGTGTTTAAATTGAAAAAAAAAAAATGCATTTCTACAAATCTTATATAAATACTAAATACTATAAATATACCATGACTATTCAAGTACAATTTAGTTTAAAAATCATATCAACTGCAAAAATCTAAAGACTTGAAAGGACTTGAAGCTCAAAGAAAACGACTTGGACTTACAGGCCAGTAACTCGAGACTCAACTTGGACTTGCATGTCTTTGACTTGGGGCTTGACTCGGATTTGAGGTCAAAGACTTGAGACTTACTTGAGACTTGCAAAACAACAGTTTGGTCCCACTTCTGCCTATCATCTTGAATGTTCAATAGTATGGCATTTTGCTTTATTGAATTCAAAAGAAAAAAGCACATAACACTACTAATCATGCTATAGATAGGTCAGATCTATGGAGTGGCTAGCTTGCTCTCAATAAAAATACATTTTTATTTAGTTATCAAATAGACAGATAGACCAAGAAAAGATACTTTAGTTTAGTCTTTATTTGAAGCAAATCAACTAAAGCAAATTTACAAAAAATACTGTTGTTCAAAAATACGTAGATTTTTAGTTTGGATGGTTCTTTGAAAATGTGTTAATCTTTCATGGAGTTATACAATCTATGGATGTGCTGATATGAAACTGGTATCAGATATCGGCACTAATATTGAAAAATTTTCATGTATAAGATATTGGTTTAGTCAATATCTCATTTTGGTCTATGAACTGGAGTAAAATAATGATTTACTTTTACTTTAAATGATAAATAAATGTACAATCTCTGCTCCTAGTATCGGTTGATATCGGGGATCCGCAGACACTTAAAGTCACGCCGTCACTGATATCACAACAGAAAAAGCTGGATTGGTTGCGTCCCTTCTACAGTCCTCTGCCCTCGATCTGAAATTACATCAAATTCTTGAATGTCATGAACGCAACCTATTGGACCAACTTCATAAATAAAACAAAACAATTATGAAAGTTTTATTAGAACTCCTCACAACTACCAGTCCCTCAAGTCCCATTCATACCCCGCTCACCATACAACCTCCCACTGAGTGACAGATATCGGTCAGACCACTGCGGCCAAGACAAGGGGGTCCGCGGGGAGACAACTGACCAGGGACATCTGAGGACACGCCGCATCCAGCTCCTGTTAGCGTACGGTACGTTATCGCGGAGCCCGTCGCACGAACGCACCACGGCCCGCGAAACATGCGCCAGGGCTCACCGGACCTGAATATTGTATGAGGCTTTCACTTCCGACTTCACGGGCATGCAAACGTAAAGTAAGAGAGAGAGAGAGAAAGAGAGAGAGAAAGAGAGAGGTAGAGGAGCACTTGAAAGAAAAAAAAAAAAAAAAAACGAAAGAAAGAAGTGGTGCAAACAGGGGGTAGTGGAGCCTGAGTTGATGTGGCCCGGAGCTGCCCGACCAGAGTGCCCCCCCTCCACCCCCTCCTCACCCCCCCACCCCTCCCCATGTACACATACTCATGCATACACTTAAGGGCCATCTGCAGCTGGAAGATAGGCCCCGCTGAATAAGGCTGTATACCGCTAACACTCTGAGACGTGCGGCGAGAGAGGCAGAGGCAGAGGAGACAAGGAGGAGGATGGCGAGGAGAGGAGGAAGGTGGTGCCCGCAGACTGACTGGTGATGAATTTAGTTTGTGTTATAGTGTTCTATAGACTTAATATTGAGGAGGATGTTCATATTAACTAGGGTTGCGTATCACTCAGAAGCTGTCAATATGATACATACCTCGATACATAAGCCACGACACGATACATAGCTCAATACAGTGAGCATACGATTCTATACGATTCAATAGGTGGGTTTCACGTGACGTCACAGGGCTACGTTTGTCAGCACGCAAAATCAGATGGAGGGCAGGAAGTGAACTGACTGGAGGAAAATGCCGATGTGTTGTGTAGTTTACGGCTGTGCCAATCGTTCTAACCGAGAGAAGGAAAAGCGATTTTTTTAGAGTACTGAATACAGTCGTCCACAAAGGTCAGAAATGGGAAAAGCCGACAGAACAACACTGTAAAAAGTGGATTACAAACCTGTTTGCGGTCGGGAGGAGCAGAATTCGCTAATGCTCGTGTCTGCAGTGAACACTTCCTCAAAGGTTTGTTACAAAGCTAAATTGTTTTTTGTGGTTTACCTAAACATAAACGAATCATTAACGACTAACAGCTAATGACGTTTGTTGACATTAAATAGTTCAGATAGAGGTTAGTGTCGATACACTGCAGTTTTTCCCATAAGAGTCGATACACATAAAATAAGAGAAACACTCACCCTGGCGAAGACCAAACGATAATCATCATTTAGGCGTTTTGCACCAAGGTTGAGGACCCATCCACTCACAAAAAAACGTATATGCCTCCAAACTTTTGTACACCTTCATCTGTTGTCTGGTGTAGAACGATGTCTGAAGAGTTAAATAGTTCGTGATATCCTCTGTCTCGATTGTCGGCAAATCTTTTACTTCGGTTGAAAATTCTCTCATTTTCAATAAGATCAGGGTCACGCCCAGTATATCTGTTGACTAACTGCTCGTACTTTTGCCTCGCTACTGGCTCTAAATCCTTACAATAAGAACTCTTCTCCATATCTGTGTTCTCCAGAGCCGTGTTTGTCGTGTTTGTCTTCACTTCCTGCCCTCCACCTGAAATTCGCGCATCATCGTGATCACGTGACTGAAACCCTCCTATACAATATATTTCAAATCGATTCGATACAGTTCAATAAAAAATAAAGGCTAGATCAGGGTTTCCCCTCTTTTTCACTGACAATATTTCAGAACTTTCACATGACTTTTTCATGTCCTAAAGTGAATTTCTACGACTTTATGGCACCCTGTAGAATTGATCAGACTTTTAGGGCTAAATATGAAATGTTAACCCACTTCATTCACCGTTTGGTTTGGGATTATAGTTTTCTAACATTCAAAATACTTTCAGTGCATTTATTGTCGTCTTTTTTAAACTAAAGGCGCAGACGTTTGGAAATAATCATAATAGTCTAATGAGAACTTAACAGAACACTGTAGTTGCGTGAAAGATATATACACTTTTTTTTTTTTATTACTTCTCCAGGCTTGAAAAATGATTCTTTCAATTTTCATGGCTTTTCCAGGATTTCCATGACCGTGGAAAACCTGTGTGATACTAAAAGTCTGTGTTAAACCACTTCTTGTGCAATGTTAATATTAAACACAGCCATTTTAATAATGAAAAAGTGAAAATGTCAAACGTGTCGCATCAATGAGTTTCCTTTCACTAAACAAGCAACAAAACTGCAGCGCTGTAACAAAATAATTTTGTAAAATATACCAAAAAATACTCTTGGCAAGATATTGATACAGCAGCCCACAATATCGCCACTGTATCATCACATTAAACTATATGGTATATCGATATTTCAATATTTTTACGCACCCCTAATATTAACAAAACAAATATTTTATAACTATAATTAGAGTTTTAGCCAATCACAGCAGCCAATCAGCATGCTCTGATAAAATAATACAGATTTTGGCTAAATAAATGGGTAGCATTATACCTTTTTTTTTTTTTTACCCTTACCACCTTGTTAGTAATTAATTAGAAAAAGTTTTTGCTGCAAAATGTTCAATTTCTGCTCCACACCAAAAGTTCTGTGGAGTGAAACGGATCAGCATTTACAAGATGGATTCTCGTATAGTAGTTTATTCATTATTCTTATTTATTAACCTTTATTAAACCATGATAGTTCCACTGAGAATTGGAATTTTTTTTCAAGGGAGTCCTGGCTATTGTCCAGGTTTTTAGCACGCAAAACCTACACACATGAAGAGAACATGCAAACTCCACAGACAACGACCTCATGGCGCCCCAGAATCAAACCCAGGACTTTCTTGCTGAGACTAGAGAGGTAAACTGCTACGCCACATCAATATTTTGCTAATAGAGTTACAAAGCGAGCTATAGACATTTATTATTAGTCGATCGCCAGACAAACCTTCTCTCTCCTCTGACCTCTGACCTCCGGCTCACCGCCGCCCCCTCCCAACCGCAACCGCTCCGATGACGGGCAGCGCAACATTAGATTGATATGTTTTCGATTGATTCACTGTACTTTCATCGCGGCGGAGAAGACGTCGAAAAATGACGGCTACCTCGCAAAACGGCATCCGCGAAGAGGTCAGCTCACACCCCCGGGCGTTCGGAGATGAAACAAGCAATATCTGGCGCCCCGGGCATTCCATACACATACTTTTGATAAGAGGAATAAAGTTATCATATGTGGGGTCAGAGTTCAGCGCGTCTCGTCTTTACACGGGGGATGGAGAGGGATATTAGTTCAGAGTGGAAATCAAAGAAGCAGATAGCAGCTAGGGGTTGGTGCGTGGAAGCTATAGCAGGTGCAGCCGGGGGCACGTTGCATGAATTATGGGAGCAGTGATTGCTTTTTCCTTGGGTTGCATTAGTGGCTATACATAATGAGTGTGTTTGAGCCTCATTTATAATAAGGCGGGATAAAATATTCACATGTAAATACTGGTATGGAAATATATATATTTTTTGCATCGTTTTGATTTATAAAGATGCGTCTAGGTCTATAAGTTTTGAAAATTCAGACTTGCTTTAGTTTTTAATTTAAAGTTAGGAGTTTAGTTTTGCGTTTTACTATAGTGATGTACTTATCAAGCTTCTTCAGTTCTGATACCGATATCGATACTATAGCTTTAAGTATGTACCGATGTATATTATTATTGTTAACCGATACCAGTGTATGGACTGAAACTGTTTTATGTAACTGTTACCGTATTTTCTCCAACCCCATTAACAAACGCCCCACAATCCAGAGCGCCCTATACACGGAATCCACTCAGGTGTCCCAACACGACTTCAGTAAACTACAAAGCCGCACCACCTGCAGCGCACGCAAACACACACGGAGCAGACAGCGACCGCACAGCGAAAAACACCCACAGCCACTCATCACTCCACACGGAAGAGGAACGGAACGGAAGAACAAACCGAAAAAACTAGTGCGATGTGCCACTTCTAGACACAACTGAACAACTGAGTCACCGCGAACACGCCAACAATCCAGCGGTCCCAGACAGCACCCTCCCTACACGCCACAACTGAACAAAGCCCAGAGTCACCGTGAACGCGCCAAACAAAGTCCCACTGACCCATCCAACTGTTGTGTTTCGTTTAAAGTCCAGTGTGGTTTATTTGTGAAAAAAGTTTGAAAATAGACCATTTGATGACAGTGCGTCTTATAATCCAGAGCACCTAATAGCCCGGAAAATACTGTACTTATCCTGCAGTGTAACTGTTGAAGAGCTTTGAATTAAAGTTAAAATATTATGGCTACAACTGCAGGGCTTAATGCTCAATTCAGATTTTTTTTATGAAATCTGATTATTTTGCGAAGTCGTTCTTATTTACAGTTAAATGCGACTTGTATGTGATCTCCAGAGTGAACTTTAAACACCTCAAAAGTGTCCCGCATTCACATTGGAGGACACGACGACGTCACACCCAGTGAGTGTGCTCAGTGTTTACTGAAGTAGCCTAAACATGGACGCTACCATTGAGCTCCTGGAGATTTTAAAGTTGCTGTCGTACCGGATCCAGAACATGTACAGCTTATTTGTTTTTAAGGAGAAGGAGAAGGATGAGGTTTTTGGCCAAGGCGTTTTGTGGGGCAGTGGCAGCAATGTCTGTAGAAATTCGTGTGGGTGTGGAGTCACAGCCAAGAGTGGCGGGAATCCTATGTGCTTCGTTGCTACACGGAGTTCAGACACAATTTTCGTTTGACGAGAAGAACGTTTATGTACATTTATGTCGTGCAGGTGGGATGACCTGGCTGTTCAGACTGAAGTCGCATGTCAAAAGATCGGATATGTATCGGTTTTAGGAGCACATATCCAAGTGTCCTGGGTCGCATTTGAAAAAATCAGATCTGTGTCACTCCCACTGTCATTAAAAGATCAGATACAGGTCGCATAGAGGCAAAAAAATCGGATTTGGGTCACTTCAGTCTGAATGTAGCCTAAGAGACATTGAGGGCTATATCAGTCAGCAAATAGTCTCATTAAATCCAATCAAAGGCCCAACCGTTGATCCCAATTTCTGGATTCAGCGCTGATATTCGATACTAGTATTGTGTATCGTTGCATCTCTAGTTACTCGTCTGGAAAAACAGCTACAGATGCTTGGTAAAACTGTAAACTTGTATGTATCCACTGACTTTAACTCTCTTTTAAACACACTTTTGGTCACCTTGAGATAAGTATTTCACATTTTCTAATTTAAAAAAATATCTGTATTTGGAAAACCCACTTTATAAACTACACTTGTTTCAAATTACTTAAACAACTAATTAGAAACAAGTGTATTCGTGTAGCCTAGCGATGAAACTCCCTCTACCATCAGAAAATAAACAAATGAATGCGATGCCAGTATTTTTACTAACACAATTTGAGTGCAGAAAGAGTCCGAAGAGGGGTTATTGTCTTAAAAACTGCGTAGGAGAGGTCCAGATTTTTACCTATGACGCAACAATCCGGGCAAAATTCAAACAAAGCATTTTTGCGTGCTCGAAAAAGACACATTTGGATTGTTGGAATAACGAAACAAACGTGAATGAGGCAAAATACAACTCCAGGTACATGTTGGCTTTGGCCATTCAAATAAAGACATTTTAACTATATTTTTCCTCGTGCAATTTTTTAACTTTTTTTTACTTTTTTTGGAGTGCCTGGAATCCGTTGTGTTTAAGTTTTGATCCTTTTTCCAAGAGCACCCTCTACCAGCTCCTACACCTACAGCACATTTTTGTTCTTTCTGCACAACTCCAGGTATGTTTTTGACGAGGGGACAACATTATATCGCAGTCAAACGCTCAAAAAAAAAGTCAAATTTGCGTAATACGTGTCCTTTAAAGTCGTACGAAGCCTAATTGAAACTTATAGATGTCGGTGGGAACAGTTGAGCTCGAACCGGTAAAACGGCCCTGCTGCTTTGGCGTCTGTGGTCAGAGGAGCTCCATTTTGTGGTTGACCGTTCCTGACCCCTCCTCGGCGATGAGTGAATCATATATAGGGCCATAACAGAGGCGAGCTCGAGCAGCCATAAGCCCATATGCAGTGTAATGCGCGGTGTGAAAGTGCTCTATAGGCACAGAGCAGGACACATCCAAGCAGCTCCTGTTCAATTCATGAGAGACGGAGAGACGGAGAGAGAGAAAGAAAGAGAAAGGGCCATTATGGAGAGAGGGGTCAGCAAAGCGTACTGTGAAAGAGCCTTTAGCGGAGGGGAGGAGGGAGAGAGGAGAGAGAAGAGAGAGCGTGTTTAGTTTAGTGAGAAAGAGGGAGAGAGAGAGGGATGAGGGGCACAAAGCGAACCGCAAAAGAGCCTTAAGCTGAGGGGAGGAGAGCGAGGGGAAGAGAGACAAGTGAGAGAAGAGAGAGAGAGGGTGAAGGTCGGTAAAGCGAACTGAAGAGTCTTTAGGAAGAGAGAGGGAAGAGGAGAGAGGAGAGAAAGAAAAGTGAGAGAGAGAAGAGAGGAAAATAGAGAGAGGGGGAGAGAGAGAAGGTCGGTAAAGCGAATTGTGAAGAGTCTTTAGCCGAGGGGAGGGGAGAGAGAGAGAGAGACAGTGAGAGAAGGTGGGTGGCGGGTTAATTGAGAGAGAGAAGGGAGTAAGATGGAGAGAAAAGGAGTGAGAGGGTGAAAGAGAGAGAGAGAAATGGAGAAAGATGGAGAGAAAGGAAGTGAAAGGGAGAAAGATGAAGAGAAAGGGACAGAGAGAGAGAAAGAAAGACAAAGGGAGAAAGCTGGAGAGAGAGAGGGAGAAAGAGAGAGAAAAAGGGAGTAAGATGGAGAGAAAAAGGGAGTGAGAGGGAGCGAGGGAGAGAGAGCGGGATTAAAATGGAGAGAGAGAGGGAGTGAGAGGGACTAAGAGAGAGAAAGGGAGTAAGATGGAGAGAAAAGGGAAGTGAGAGGGAGAAAGAGAGACAAAGGGACAAAGAGAGAGAGAGAAAGAAAGTGACAGGGAGAAAGGGAGAGAGAGAAAGGGAGAAAAAGAGAGATGTAAGACGGAGAAAGGAAGGGAGTGAAAGAGAGAGATGAAGAGAGAAAGGGAGTGAGAGGGATTCAGAGGGAGAAAGAGAGAGAGAAAGGGAGTAAGACGGAGAGAGAAAGGGATTGAGAGGTAGAAAGAGAGAGAGAAAGGGAGTAAGACGGAGAGAGAAAAGGAGTGAGAGGGAGAAAGAGAGAAAGGGAGAGAGGGAGAGAAAGGGAGTAAGGTGGAGAGAAAAAGGGAGTGAGAGGAAAAGAGAGAGAAAGAGAGAGTGAAGATGGAGAGAGAAAGTGAGTGAGAGTGAGAAAGAGATGTAAAAAGGGAGAAAGAGAGACTGAGCGAGGGGGGAGGGGCAGAGAGAGCGAGAGAGGCAGTACAGGATCACAACAGCTGAATGTACTTAGTAACCTCTGCAGTAACCCTGGATCTAGGACAACTGCAAATGCTCTAGTTTTCAGCATATGTAAATGACTCGGAAATTGGTCCCTGCTTTGAGTAAATTCTTAAATCTCAGGATCGAACACTTGAAAACCTCGATAAGCTGCTGGGCCACGACTGGTAAATACACGTATCACACTTTTTTTGTATTTAGTATTTTAAAATCTCTATCGGTTTAACATTCGGCTAACTGACAGTTCTGATGTGGCACAACATGGAGCTCTGTAGAGGTTCATTATGTTAATTTTACACTATTTTACTGAGGTGGAGTGGCCAAAATTGTACTCACGTAAGAGTAATGTTACTTCAAAATAATATTACCTCACTAGGAGTGCCAAGAAAAGTTAAAAAAAAAAAAAGTATTCGGGAAAACTACTACTCAAGTAAAAGTAGCATAAAGAGTAAGTCTTGGGAAGTAACATCTGGTTTATAATAAAAAATTAATGACATTGGAAGGACAAAACGTTAAATAATGCACAGACTCTGGTGCTTTCAAAGGATAGACACAAAAATGAGACAAACTAAATAATATCTGAACGTTCAAATCATTTCATATTGTCAAGAGTTTTTGTTATTTTTATGCTCACTCACAGTGGGAGGAGGAACCAAAACTTTTACTCAATACTCAATAAAAACAACATGGTAACACTTTATTTTAGGGTACACTCAATAACATCTAACTACCTGTTAATTAGCATAGTTGTAGAGAGTTAATTTCTCATTAATTAGTATTTATTCAGCTCTTATTAATGTCTAATTCCCCATGAGCTTATTCTGCTATTAGTTAGACATTTATAAACACTTTTCTATTAATACACTTTTATTACTGCTTCTTACTATGATACTAGGCCATTTTTGTCCATGAATTGTTTTGTACGACTACCTATTTATATATGAACTATTAAAATGCATGTCACAATACATGAATTAAGTGTGAAAATGAGCCCACTTTAGAAAAGAAACCATATTTCATTTTAATTTGTGTCAAACTCATCATTTTCTACCGATCAAAATATCGCTTTAGATTGGGGAAAATATGCAGAGCTTAATGACTTAATTAATTGCTAGTTGGACTCTATTAACACCTAATAGAGAGTGTTTTATTACACAAGAGTAAGCAAAATGTATTAAGTGCAAATAAGTCAAAACTACCGTAAATTCCGGACTATTGAGAGCACTTGAATCTCAGCTGCATTAACTACATTTTAACAAAATTTTGAAATTGTACATACATAGGCTGCACCTGAATATAAACTACAGGTGTCCACGTCTTCAAGAAAGTTTTCAAGTTCGGTCCGTCTGCTTTTATCGCCTCTGAAAGGTTTTGTCATCTTTTTTGCATTGAGTCAGTTCGTCATGCTGCCGTCGCCAAAATCTTACCATCGACTCGTTGATGCCGAGCTCACATGCATTTCTTTGTATGTTTTCCATGAGGAGGGTGTGTGCATGACACAATCAAATGAGCATCTTCCTCGGCGGATCACCCCCGTCTCTCCCCGCGCATGTCTCCTGTAGAAAGAGCCTCTGTCCTGTCTGTATCATGTCAGTGTCTTGTAGGATTTCAGCAGATTTCAGACTCTTGGGAGCGGGGCTAGTTCTGTCAGTCAGGTATGAGTGGACGTCCGGCTACTGAAGTTGGAGACGTTTCTTACGCACACGGGTAAGACTGTATCCCCCTCACTAATGTTCATTTAGCATCATAACGTATTTGATCACATGGTGGCAGGGCATTTGAGAGCGCTGTTAACCCTAGTGTTACTCGCACAGACAGCGGCGTTTTCTGCACTCGGGCTGCGTTTATCCTCTGTGTTACCAAACCATAGAGCGTATATATGAATAGACAATGTGCCAAACAAAGAATCCGTCCATATACTCGCTGCATCGTTTTATTAGCCGCAGGGTTCAAAGTGTGAGAAAAAAGTAGCGGCTTATAGTCCAGAATTTACAGTACATTTATTGTGGTACTAGTCCTTAACAACACGCTTATTACCAAAAGCTTATTGGGATCATTATTCATGGACAAAAATTGCTTAGTATCATATTAATAAGCAGTAATAAGGAGTGTATTAATGGATAAGTGTTTGTAAATGTCTAAATAATAGCAGAATAAGCTTATGGGGAATTAGACATTAATAATGGCTGACTAAATATGAATTAATGACAAATAAACCATCTACTATGCTGATTGGCAGGTAGTAAGATGTTAATAAGTGTACCCTAAAATAAAGTGTTACCAACATAATATTACTCAAGTAGGAGTCATGGTATATACTCTGAGACATTTTTTTTTAAGTTCAAAAAGAGTACAACTACATCTGCTATTGTAGAACTTATACAAATATGAAATGCACTAATATGACTGAAGTGGTGAGAGAAAGAACATTAGAGAGATCATTACTTTGGTACACAAGGTACATTTTCCTACTTTTCCAATATCTGAAAGTACAAAACATAACAACAAAACATAAAAGTAAGTGTGCATGAGCTAAATATAAAGCGTACGTATTCATTTGTGTGCTAGCCTCTCCAGACTGGCCTGACTTCATTTAGTCTGAATGAGTCTGGAGAGGACCACATTAGATTAGTGTAAATGGGCCCTAATGATCCCACTGGGCTCATTTAAGCATGGCACGCACAGTGGGGAGTATAAACATTACAGGCAACACTTCAGGAAATACTGACAATTAATCTAATATGTTAACTATTTTTATGCATTCAAATACATTTCTATGATGTATAGCCCTGGTGTTGACGTCATTATTGGCTTTATGGAGGGAGCGCTGTGTGCAAATGTCAAAACTTAAAGTCCGTGAAGGATGTTTCTCAGTGAAAATGTAATTGACTTAACTAAACTTTGTAATCTTTCCAAAAGTTTTCTAGGTCAAAGAAAAACAACAGACTGACCTTTTTCAACATTTGCTGTTTAAAGGACTGTACGTAACTAATATTTTTATTCTATATTTCATAAACTTGGCCTACTGCATGTGTGTTCCCAGATACGAGGTAAACATGTTCTAATCAAATAGCTTTTACTCTTTACTTTGGACATGTCCCATTGATTTATGTTAGAATTTGGTGTTTTGCTCCTTAAGACGATTATCCAATTAGAAAGCAGAATGAGCCTCATGTGACTTTGATTTGGTTTGCCAGTTTCAATGCAGAAATCCAGTTGGTTTAACCCTAAAATCCCTCTCTCTGATCTGAATTGTCACTTTCTAAACCCCAGCATCTGCAGTCAGTCATTGCTTAGTGCTAGTGCAACCTCTGCAGCACAGGGAGGGAATTCTGAAGGTTCTAAGAAAAACTTCTATGAGGCCTCTATCTGCAAGTTAAGACACTCGCAACCAAGGTTCAGTTGTAAGTGGAGACTACATACAGTTCCTTTAAGTGAGCTTCAACTTTACTGTCAATATTGATTTCTTAACACTATTGGATAAAAAAAAAAAAGAAATTTAAATATTTAGAAATTGTTGTGACTTTTTAAAATTAACAAACTAATTATGAAAAGCAAATATGTATGTTGTGTTAAAGGGACAGTCCAGAATTTTGGACATAGGACTTAATTTCTTAGTGAGCCAGAGTGTTGGAGATGTGTGGAGACACTTTTTAAAATGTTCCATCCAGTCCTTGTATTTGCAGAGGTCGCTGGTGCTAGGCTAGTGCATGTCAATGGCCATAGTTAGCCTGCCACTAAAAACAGTCTTACCCACTCCACAAAACACCTGAAGCAAAACAATTCTAACACCAGACTGTCGATGTGATCTTGCATTTGAAGAAGTTATGTTTGAGCAGCAGCAGCATGTTGTACTTCCTGATAGAAAGCTTGGCAGCGGCGGACTGATATATGAGAAAATAGTCCCTCAACATGCGACGATTCATGTGATGCAAGGTTAGTTTTATTTCAAACATTATTCTACCAACACATACATTCACATCGACAGTCTGGTGTAATAATAGATTTGCTTCGGGTGTTTTGTGGAGTGGGTAAGACTGTTTTTAGTGGCAGGCTAACTATGGCCATTGACATGCACTAGCCTAGCACCAGTGACCTCTGCAAATACAAGGACTGGATGGAATATTTAAAAAAGTGTCTCCGCACATCTCCAACACTCTGGCTCACTAGGAAATGAAGTCCTATGTCCAAAATTCTGAACTGCCGCTTTAAAGTCTTGTTTTTAATTTTATCCTTCATATATGGATACTAGTATGAATGAATAATGCCCTGTGTCTTTGAGTGTAAAACTGATAGATTATTATTATTTATTATTACATATGTAGGTTAGGTATGTGTGTGCGCCCCCTGTTGTTTACCTCGATGATGTCTGCATTGGTGCGGCTCTCGTGCGGTTCGTTGTACTCTGTGTACTTGAGCAGAACTTTGTCCATGTCTGTGCTGGCGTATTGGAACAGCTTATTGGAGTGGTTGAAGATGATGAGGGCGATCTCGCAGTCGCACAGCACGCTCAGCTCGTACGCCTTCTTCATCAGGCCGAACTTCCGCTTCGTGAACGTCACCTACGGGACACAGGGAGGGACAAGATACATCAAGAAAGTGCAAAAAACAACAACAAAAGGCCTGCACTCGTACTGTTTTAACAAAGATACTGCAATCACAATAAGCCATATGGATTTTTAAAATTTATTTCTTTTTCTTTCTTCTTTCTTTTATTTTTTTTCAGCCGATACCAATTTCCAATATTTGGCCTGCTGCTGTGTCTATAACCGACATTTGCGGATACTGATATTTAGCTTTTCAAATCCATAATAAAGTCTGCAAAGTTGAAGTAAAGATCACAAATGAATAGAGATTAGGGGTGTAACGATATCCAAGTCTCATGATACGATATTGTCACGATATACATCTCACGGTACGATATTTATTGCAATATCATGGGAAAGCTCACGGTCACAATTAGGGATGTAACAATATCCAAACCTCGCTCTCTTAAAATGCCTTGACAAGACTTAATCCAAAGGACTAAGACTTAAAAGTGCTTAGAATTGTGATTTCCTCTTGTAGTTTACACTGAAATGGAGCAAAGGATCATGGTCTATGTAGTTCCCTCTGTCTTTTTTTTTAGCTATTTTTGCACCATAGCTCTTAATTTAAGCAAAGACACTTGCAATTCGATATGTTGTGATGATCCATGATATTATTGTGAGAACTTTGACGATACAATATCACGATATTTTGGTTATTGTTACATCCCTAATAGAGACGGTACAAGACAAAACTGCCACAAGATCGTCCACACAAAAGAACATTTATCTCATGAGATTTTTTCCCATGTGTTTACATTTAGATTGGACAAAAGGGTTACGTGTTGGTGAGTTACGTCTCTTACAGTTTCAAAAAGCAGTACTAGAAAGGAAACAAAACTATGAAATGAAATAAATAACAAAATTGTGAGACCTAAATTGGAAACTGAACCGTGAAATGTATACAGTATATTAGGAATTATGTTAAAATCTCATTTTGCCTCGTTCTTGTGGACCCAATCTCGTATCTCGTCTCGTCTTATGGAAATTTTGTCTCGACCTATCCCTACAAATGAACTTACATGATTGTGTAAACATACAACCATTAACTCTTTTAGTCATGAGCCTGTTTTAAAAGACAAATCGGATGCTGATATCAACAAAAATAGATCAGTATTGGCAGATACGGGAACCAATATAGTTTTGGAACACACTTTTTCAATTTTTTTTATTAATTAATCATTAATTAATCATTGCATTTATATAGCACCTTTCAAGATACCCAAAGCTCTTTACAGTTCATTATTCATTCACTCAACACTCAGTGGTGATAAGCTACTACTGTAGTCACAGCTGCCTTGGGGCAGACTGACGGAAGCGAGGCTGCCAATCTGTGCCATCGGCCCCTCCGACCACCACCATCACTCACGCACACACCACTTTCATACTAGGCAATGTGGGAGAAGTGTCTTGCCTAAGGACACAACAACAGTTTTTGCGACTGCTACCCCACTGTGGCACCTAATATTCCCAGAGGTCTCCCATCCAAGTATTAACCAGGCCCAGCCCTGCTTAGTTTCTGAGATCTGACGGGATCATGCTTTGACAAGCCAGTATTGCCATTTTGCTGTTTACTCTCGACCAAAACATATTCTGAACTTTTGATTCATCAAAGTGTCCATTTTTGGCAGATATAAGAGCTGAACGCACTCATGGCTCATTCTTTTTACAAAAAAAATAAAATTCTTCAAGTCTGTTGCAGAAGTTCTCATAAATGTGTGGCACTTGTAAGTTGCTTGGTTTTCACTCTGTCCAGTTCATCCCAAAACCAGCTCGATGGAGTTTAAGTCTGGAGACCATGTTTTCAAGCTTAACATCTTGTTCTTTTTTCCTGAGGTAGTTTTGGCAGAGCTTGGACTTGTGTTTTGTATCTTTTATCTTTTTTAACCACTGTTCACTTCTTACCTTTGTAGCATTTCAAGCTCTTCATTGGACTTGCACAACTTGAATTACAATAAATAACTGGAAAAATAATAGTGTTCTAAACCTTTTGACTGATCACAACTGAGCTAGGTCACCATGGTGCCTTAATCTGCAGATAGAGGACACACAGTTTTTTCTCATTCTCAGTATATAGACAAGCCTCACGTGAAAGCTCAGAACCTCCAGAATTCCCTCCCTGAGCTGCAGAGGCTGCACTAGTACTGAGTCATGACTGGATGCAGGTCCTGGGCTTTAGGTAGTGACCATTCAGATCAGAGAGAGACATTTTAAACCAACTGGATTTCACCGTTGAAACTGGCAACCCAAATGTGAGACTCATGTGAGGCTCATTCTGCTTTCTAATTGGATAATCAACTTGAGAACTAAAATACTAAATTAATATCATCATGTCCAATGTTTTAGTAATTGAGGATAAAACAGCATTAGAATTGTTAAAAATGATATTTGATTTTAACATGTCTACATACTCCCTTGATCTGAAATAAATCTGTTCTCCTTTGCTTCTTCAGTGTTATACTTTATTTCTAAATGTGCTGTATACGGTGAGCTAAGAGCCCTTCCTCCTCTCTTAGCTCGTCTCCTCCAGCCTTGATCAGAGCGCAGTCCCGGGTTTGATCTCCGGCTCGGCTGCTGGGAGAGTTGGGATTAATTTGACTAAAGAAAATTAAACATCAGCGGTCTGAGATGTGGTGAGTTATGAGACGGTTTCTAGAAACACGCCCCTCTTTCAGCTTCTTCTCTGCTCACTGCCACAGCCACTTTGCACAGCAGTCAAACTTCATCAATCTCTATTTAGTTTACTATTTTTGTTGGACTTCTCAGCACAAATATATGTTTATTTTCCAGGCCTTTGATTTTCTCATAGTAGGGTTGGGTAATATGAAAAAAAATAAAGAAATAAAATGAAAAACAAATAATTTTTTTCCCAACATTTTTCAATAAACAATACAGAATATTTAAGACTGCCATTTAAAAAACAAAAAAAGACACATTTCTTCCTCTCTTCATCTCTTTTCCACCCTCATCACTTTCTCTCTGCTCTCTCCTCCTCAGACTACTCTCTCCTTTCTTTCCCTCCTCTTCACCCTCTCTCTTCATCACTCTTTTTCTGCACTCTCTTCTCTCTCTCCTCCTCGCACAGCTCTTTCTCTCTCCTCTACTCTTTTCCTTCCCTCGTGTTCTCTCCTCTGCTTGTTCACACCCTAGTGCAGCTCTCTCTTCTTCCCTTGTCTTTCTCCCCATCCTTTCTCTTCTCTTTCTCTCTCCTCTGTTGTTTTCCTTCCCTCCTCATGTCCTCTCCTCCCATCGTTCACACCCTAGCACAGCTCTCTTTTCTTCTCCCCTTCTCTCTCTTTTCATCCTTACACCACTCCTCTTTCCTCTGCTCTTTTCCTTCCCTCTTCATGTCCTCTCCTTCGCTTGTTCACACCCTAGCACAGCTCTCCCTTCTCCCCTTGTCTCTCTCTCTTTCTCTCTACATAGTTTCACCAGTCTTTCTCTCTCCTCTGCTCTTTTCCTTCCCTTCTCATGTCCTCTCCTCCGCTCGTTCACACCCTAGCACAGCTCTCCCTTCTCTCTCTCTCCATCCTTACACCACTCTTTCTCTCTCCTCTGCTCTTTTCCTTCCCTCCTCATGTCCTCTCCTCCACTCGTTCACACCCTAGCACAGCTCTCTTTTCTTCTCCCCTTCTCTCTCTTTTCATCCTCACACCACCCCTCTTTCCTCTGCTCTTTTCCTTCCCTCCTCATGTCATCCCCTCCACCCGCTCACACCTTAGATGGCATCCTTTCCCTCTCCTCTTCACACCATTCGCTCTCCGTCTTCTCGTTCCGCTCTCTCCTCCTCATCTCTTCTCTCCTCCTCTTTCTCTCTGCTCTCTTTTCCTCACACCACTCCCTCGCTCCTCAGCTCTTTTCCTTCCCTCCCCATGTCCTCCCCTCTGCTCGTTCACACCCTAGCACAACTCTCCCCCCACGCTCTTCTCCACCTTACCCCACCCCTCTCACATCCTCTCTCTCCTCTCTCATCCTCACACCACTTTTTCCCGCTCTCCTCTCATATTCTCCTCCACCTGTTCACACCCTAGCACAACTCTCACTTCTCCCCTTCTTTCTCTCTCTCCCCTGCTCTTTTCCTTCCTCACATCTCCTCCGCTCGCTCACACCTTAGACAGCACCCCCCTCTCTCTTTCCTCTTCCTCGCACCACTCTCTCTGCTCTTTCCCTTCCTTCCTCACGTCCTCTCCTCCGCTTGCATGTTCACACCCTAGTGCATCTCTCCCTCCTCTCTTACCCTTTTTCTTTCTCTTCCTCACCCTCCTCTGTTCCGTTCACACCTTAGAACACACCCCTCTCTCTCTCTCTCTCCATCTCCTCTTCACCCCACTCTCTCTCTCCTCCTCACCCCATATGTTCTCTGTTCCGTTCACACCTTAGCACACACCCCATCTCTCTCCATCTCCTCCACACCCCACTCTCTCTCCTCCCCCTTTCTCTTCTCCTCTCTCCATCTCTCTCTCTCCTCTGCTCTTTTCTCTCCCTCCTCTCATCCTTTCCTCCATTCACACCTTAGCATCACCTCCCCCACTCTCTCTCTCTCTCTCTCCTCGTCACACCACACACTCCCTCTCTTCTCCCCTCTCTCTCTTCTCCTCACACCACCCCTCTCTCTCTCCCCTTTGCTCTTTTCCCTCCCTCCTCACATCCTGTCCTCCGCTCGCTCGCTCGTTCACACCCTAGCACCACCTCTCCATCTCTCTCCCTGTCTCCTCCACACCCTACTCTCCCCTTCTCTCTCTTTCCTCCTCACACTATCTCACTCTCTTCTACTCTATTCCCTCCTTCCTAACGTCCTCTCCTCCCTTCACACCTTAGCATCACCCTTCTCCTCTTTCTCTCTCTTCCCTCCTCACATCCTGTCCTCCGCTCGCTCGCTCTCTCGCTCACACCCTAGCACCACCTCCCCCTCACTTGCGAACAAACCAGAGGATCCGCCCGAATCCGCCTCCCTCTCCAAATGGCATCCTCCAGGGTTCGGATTGACTTGGATTAGAGCGCACAATGTAAATACACAAACAGAAAAGAAGAAAGAGAAAGAGGAAGAAAGAGAGAGAAAGAGAGAGAGAATTGAAGAATGGAGAGGTATTGTGAAATGTCAACACAGCGTCTTTGTGGGGAGGATTGGCTCATTACAGATTAGCGTCTGTGCTGAAATGCTGCTATGACCAATATATGGATGGAGACTGTCCCTGTGTGACCTCGAATATATGTATTGTATTTCGTGCATAGGAAGATGGAAACACATAGGGCAGATTTAAAGCTACAGTATGCAACTTTTAGGCCAGAAATAAGTGTTTTTTTTTGTACTGCACTGAATTATTTAAATGGTAAATGGTCACATTTTTATATAATGCTTTTACACCTGGGTCGGGTCAAGTGGTAACGGAGGGAAACAGGGGCAGATTTTTTACATTCAAATGTCTCTTATTCAGAAACTAGAGGGACTATTGACATAAGTAAAGTATCAGAATGTAGGAAAGAGTTACACTCCAACAGGGTCAAGTTAAACCTGTGATATTCTTTCAAGTTGTTGACAAAAAATTTAAAAACTCATGTCAGTAACGGAGGGAATGAAATATGCAGCACTTTTTGGGCAATAAATACAAACAGTGATAACTCTTGGTTCTCACTTACATATCCTTAACAAACTGGTTTGAATATTTGCTTCATATAGTTTTCTACCATATGGTACAAGATTAGGTTGAAAAAACCTCTTACTTTTTGAGTAATGAGATTTTTTATTAAGAAAGGTCATGGTAACGGAGGGAAAAGTAACGGAGGGAAAATTGTGCAAACAAGTAGAAGGTGCAGGATTTTACATAATTTGTCGCTTTTTTCTTCCAAATACTTTAATATTACTTCAAAATGAAATTGAACTATTTCTATAAAATATGTCAGTCCTTCTAAGCTAATTTTTATCATTTTAAATAAATTTTTTTGGAAAAATCATGTACCTTCATCAACAGTTCAAAGATGGAATAACACAAGATATGATGAAATACATCCATTTATTGACATGATTTGCAGGTCTTTGAAATTTGGGAAATAATTTTTGTTCCATGTTTCATACATGGTCTGTTTAAAACATATGGAACTTTAGAACCAAAAATGGTACAGAAAAAAGGTAAACAGTTTCATAAACTAGAGTACATATGTATCTGTTCAATACATTTTTATATCAGATGCATTAACTTGAATTTTTGGCCTTGCTGTTTACTTCTGCTTGACCGGGCCCACCTTCAAAGCACTCAAAGCTCTTTACAACAAGAAACCACTCACCTATTCACACACACTCATACACCAGTGTACGCAGACACTGGGGGCCAGGTAGGTTAAGTGTCTTGCCCAAGGACACAATGTCAGCTTTAACGAGTGGGAGCTGGAATCAAACCAGCCAACCTGTGGGTCGGTGGATTTGACCGCTCAACCGATGATGTTTATGTTGAGAGCGAGATTTGAACCACCAAACTCATGGTGATCAGAGGACAAACGCTCTGACTCCTTTCTGAGAGTGAGCTTGCATCTCCACAAACCTGACTCGTACTTGGCCTGGAGGAGAGCTGTCTCCTGTTTGTTTCCACGGACACATTGTTACTTTTGATGCTGTTTGATGGTTTAGTCTTAAATCGTAATAAAAAAAAAAAAGTTGCATAATTTTTCTTCTTTGTTTGCATTAACTTCGTTGCTGGTTGCCACACTTAAAGGTGCGCTCAGTAACTTTTCTAGTGTAAGGCCTGAACTGTTTGTCTAAATGGAAGTGTTATTGCTTTGCCCAGAAGGTTCAGGTGTATATATTAAACCGATGTATCACGGGGGAGACTAGCAGGTTACAGCACTACGCTACATTACAAGTCAGATCAGTGGAAAGTTGCCACTATTCACAGAAGAAATTATTGTATTTTTGACCAACAGAAACTCCCAAAATGAATAAAATCTAGATCAGGGCTCTCCAACCAGTAGCTCTCCATCCCCTTCCAAGACGCTCGCCAAGGGATTTCTGAATTATAAGTGGATAATAAGTAAAATCTGATTACCTTTTAGCTATATCATTTTGATGTCTAACTTGTACCGATAAATAGATAATGGTTAATGTTTTATAAGCATCAAACTGTTCCCCATCTAAGACTCAGTTTTTTGCGACTGCTGAAATTGGTAGCTCTCTGGCATTTTTGTTTTTTAAATGTAACTCACTGGAGAAAAAAGGTTGGAGACCCCTGATCTAGATCATCATTTTCCAAAGACAGGTGGGCCTCTAGAGATTTTTTTTTGGGTCGCCTTGTCACGATCTGCATGTAGGTCTGCAATAAACAGTTCTACACACTATTTTGTTCCAATATTGCTGGTTCAATTGAGTGATGAAGAAAAAGAAATGGGCTACATTCATGTCCAAATAGACGACTTATGGATCCATATATTGCTGGTTCAATGATTGTTTTTCATCATTTAAAACTTGAGTAATACTAATTGTTTAGAGAGACACGATCACTCAATCAACAATAAAATATCCTCATTCAATAATGGTCAAATCCACCTTTATTTTGGGATTTACGAAAAATGTCTATTGACTAGAGTTGCGAAGGTTTGTGTTAGAGCCCGACCGATATATCGGTATATTTGGCTGTAGTTTAGCATAAAATAAATAAGTCCCGGTTTAGTCCTTTTTCAGTCCTGGTTTAGACCTGGTTCAGTCCTGATTCAGTCCTGCTTTAGACCTGCTTTAGTCCTGCTTGCAACAAAACAATCTGAAGAGCCGCTTGGGAGCCAAAAGAACCAGCAGCTTTTAGTGAGCCGAGCCAGAAGAGCCGGTTCTCTAAAAAGAACTGGAATACCCATCACTAGTGTCTAGAATGTGATGCAAAAATGCCATTAAACCAACCTACTGTCTGTAAATATGATGTAAAGAGGCAGAATAACAATAAATGTTGCCTAAATAAACCCAATTTAAAATCCACCAGAGCCAAACCTAAGTGTTTTAAACAATTCAACATTTACAGTGAATTTTTACATCACTAAATATATCGGCGATTATATCGGCTATCGGCAGCTCCAACTCCCATTATATCAGTTTCATATCGGCCACAGCAAAATCCATATCGGTCGGGCTCTAGTTTGTGTCTCAAGGTAGATATGTTTAATCTCATACCATGGAACATTCCAGGCAACGCATTAACCCCTCCATCAGAAAAGTCACACAGTGCACCTTTAAGGGTTGTCAAAAGTCTCAAAATTCAGATAAGCAATACTAAAACTGGTATCAAAATGATACTCACCTGAGGAAGTTTTTAACCTAATGTAACCTAATACCTATGTACTCGAACAGACTTTTCAAATACAGTTCTTGATAATAGATTCTCTATAATGAAAACGCATATTCCTAAAAACTACTTAGAGAATTTTGCCTATAGTTAAATTTGCACTGTGTAACTTTTCTGGTGGAGGGTCCGTCAAACACACAAACAAAAACAAAAACAAAACACAACTCCAGGTATGTTTCTGATGAGTGAACACTAAAACGTAGATCCAAAAATGGAGGAGAAGACTGAAATATGAACGGATAAACTGTTTGTAGAGGTCTAAAAACGAAAAACTAGACGTTCTATTACTTAAATAACTGCACTTTTTGCGTTTTGATAATTGCTCGGACTCAAATGACTTCAGTACATTTCACAACAGGTTTTAAAGCTCAAAAATACCTAGAAAAGTGAAGAGTGAAGATAGAAAGGTTTAATATCCTACTGTGAAACACTGGACAAAAGCAATTGACAGAGCCTTCAGAAAAGTTACACAATGCAACTTTAACAAAAACTGGAACATTTTAAGTTATTCAAGACTAAAAAATGTGTATCTTTATAATAACCCTCACAATAATAAAGAAACGAATCTATACCATGTCCAAAACTGCACATCCTTAATGCGTTTCAAATGATTTCACCCAATTAATCAAATAAAATCGAAGAGGCATGCGCAAGGAGAGGGACACTTCACCTTGAGGCACTTTTATTAGCGCTAGTTGGGTCAGCAGAGCCTTTAACCCTGAGCGGAGGAGAGAGAAAACAGAGGCACCATTGTAAACACATGAAAGCCCCGATGTCCCTCTCCAGTCCGACCACAGGAGCTAAAAGGATGGAGAGACCTTCATGAGGAGACACTGAAGAGGACTCAACAATTAGTCATTTATTATTTTTTATTATAGTCGGGGATTGAGGGCATGTTTTATTCTGAAATTGAAGATGGAGGTAGATTGTTCTAGGGTTGAAATGTAGAAATTGGTGAGTTCTGGATTTGACCCGCCCTTCAATCAGGTAACTGGCCAGAAGCACGGTAGGGCTGTGAAATGCACTGACATGAACTTGAAATTGCATTTTGAGTTGGAGCAATTATTAAATCCCCCAAGTGCATTTAGAGGGTGTCCCAAAAAAAATTGACATAATTTCGCAGGCCACTAATTTAGGCAATTCATGTTGAAGTAAACTCAAATTTTCACAGAATGTATAGAAACTAGGGGTGTAATGGCAGATGTTTTCGTGCCGAACTGTTACAGTACACGACGTTCGGTGAGGTGAGGTGTCTTTAATATTCACGAGGGAACAGGTCCGTGATTGGGGTGGCAGTGTTTTCCGCAGCGCTTTATAGTTAGGGCAGTTGCCTTTACAACAATTGCCCCCCACCTTGACTACATTCCTCTGAACTTCGTGAATCCTTGCAAAACTACGGTTGTCGCGCCGTGGTCCTCACTTTTGCCTTTAATATTTCATACATTTGGGTCAAGCAGAAGTAAACAGCAAAGCCTAAAATTCAAGTTAATGCATCTGATATAAAAATGTATTGAACAGATACATATGTACTCTAGTTTATGAAACTGTTGACCTTTTTTCTGTACCATTTTGGTTTTAAAGTTCCATACGTTTTAAACAGACCATGTATGAAACATGGAACAAAAATTATTTCCCAAATTTCAAAGACCTGCAAATCATGTAAATAATGTATTTCATCATATCTTGTGTTGATGAAGGTACATGATTTTTCAAAAAAAAAAAAATATTTAAAATGATAAAAATTTGCTTGGAAGGACTGACATATTTTATAGAAATAGTTTCCTTTCATTTTGAAGTAATATTAAAGTATTCGGAAGAAAAAAACTGACAAATTATGCAAAATCCTGCACCTTCTACTTGTTGCACAATTTTCCCTCCGTTACTTTTCCCTCCGTTGCCATGACCTTTCTTAATAAAAAATCTCATTACTCAAAAAGTAAAAGGTTTTTCAACCTAATCTTGTACCATATGGTAGAAAACTATATGAAGCAAATATTCAAACCAGTTTGTTAAGGATATGTAAGTGAGAACCAAGAGTTATCACTGTTTGTATTTATTGCCCAAAAAGTGCTGCATATTTCATTCCCTCCGTTACCAACATGAGTTTTATCATTTTTTGTCAACAACTTGAAAGAATATGACAGGTTTAACTTGACCCTGTTGGAGTGTAACTCTTTCCTACATTCTGATACTTTACTTATTTCAATAGTCCCTCTAGTTTCTGAATAAGAGACATTTGAATGTAAAAAATCTGCCCCTGTTTCCCTCCGTTATACCGCTTGACCGGACCCATTTGTTGCGTATTTGAGAATATTTTATTGAACTTATTAGTATTACCAAGCAGCACTTTGCATTTATTTTATTTTCCCGTTTGTATAATGTTAAAACAAAGTGTTGGTTGGTTCCCATACTGTACTGAAAATGAACCGAACCGTGACCTCAAGACTGATGTATGTACCAAACCATGATTTTTGTGTACCATTACAGCCCTAGGAGAAACAGATCAAGATTTTATACCGTATTGAATGTTTTATTTTTGTTCTGTTTTCAGGTTGAACCATGCTGTTCACTACTAAAAATAAGTCATTTTGCGTCTTGGAATCTGCTCGCACACACTCACCCAAGACTGTGCAGCCTTCAATGCAAAATCTGGAAAATCTTCACTAACTGGCAAACAAATTCAGACTTGGTATCAAAAATTTAAAGAGGAAGGCAGCTTATACAGGGCTAAAGGATCTGGTAGACCAACATCAACATCATCATAGAGCTAGATTTGATAGTTTTCAAGATAACTACTTTTAAAATTATGTCTTTGATTTCAGTCCCAAACTGCAAAATCTAGCCAAGTTAAAATGACTTGAATTAAGAAAGTCATAATTTGACTAAAGTATAATTTGACAAGTATAATTATCTGCTAGTGGAACAAGACTTTTTGTAGTTAAAATGAAAAAATGAAAATACTACACTTAAAAGAAGAAAAACAACAACTTTTTGCTCTTAAAAGAAAGAAACAAAAGCTAATGTTGCTTGAATTAAGAAAAACACACTTATTCCATTTGTAGATCTTTTTTGTCAAGTTGAATCTACTCAAATAAAGGAAAATGTTCTTCATTTAAGTCATTTTAACTTACCCAGATATTGTTTTTTACAGTGCATAATAAACTAATAATGTTCAAGACCTAAACTGTTCAATTTCATTGAGTTAGACTTTAGTCTAGCTCAAAAGTAAGTAATTTTCAAGTAGTAATTTTCTTCATCTTCATTATTTGTCTCCAAAACCAAAATGAAAATATGGTTGATGATTTGTTTTTTCAGTTTTCAATTTTGTGTTTAAATGAACAATGAAAAAAACGGATAAGGGCCATTTCCTGCGATGCCGAACTTTTGCGTCGCATACAGACTGAACCAGGACTAAACCAAGACTAAACCAAGACTAAACCAAGACTAAACCAAGACTAAACCAAGACTAGACCAAGACTAAACAAGACTAAACCAGACTAACCAAGACTAAACCAAGACTAAACCAAGACTAAACCAAGACTAAACCAAGACTAAACCAGGACTGGACCAGGACTGGACCAGGACTAAAACAGGTCTAAACCAGGACTAAACCAGGACCAAAACAGAACTAAAACAGAACTAAGACAGGACTAGACCAGGTCTAAATCAGGACAAAAACAGGACTGAACCAGGACTGAGTGTCAGGACTGGCCGGAAGGTGCACCAACCAGACCAGGACTGAAACCAGGACTAAGACTGGGACCAGACCGGGACTCAGACCAGGACGAGACCAGGACGTGAGACCGGGACTGAGACCAGGACTGAGACCAGGACTGAGACCAGTTTAGTTCTGGTTTAGTCTTGGTTTACACCTGGTTTAGTCCTGGTTTAGACCTTTTTTAGTCCTGGTTTAGTCCTGGTTTAGACCTTTTTTAGACCTTTTTAGTCCTGGTTTAGTCCTGGTTTAGTCCTGGTTTAGTCCTGGTTTAGACCTGGTTTAGACCTGGTTCAGTCCATATGCGGTGCAAAAGTTCTGGCATCGCAGTTTAAGTCAAGGAAACGGGAAACAGCCGTTATCCGTTTTTTCCATTATTCATTTAAACCCAAAATCAAAAACTGAAAAAAACTAATCATTATCCGTTTTTTCATTTTGGTTTTAGAGACAAATAATAAAGAAAATCATTGTTTTTTCATTTTCTTATTTTTAGTTGTATTTTGAACAATGAATGAACGAATGATACATGGATTTTAAAGCTCACAAGAGTCTTTAATGTCATTTACAGAACAGAAATCAAACTTGCGTCCAAATAAATACTCAAAACTCAACACTATATGTACGAAAGCATATTTCTCCCCATCCCCAGTCAGCGCACCGTGTCTCATATCCATTACAAATGAGATCTCCCAAAGCAGTAAGTACCTCCTGCCTCCCCGTGCGGGTAATGCTATCTTTTCTATAGGCCTGCGTATTAGTGGAACCGCGGGCTCCCAATGTAATCAGAAAGAATCTAATGAAGAAAGATGGAAGGAAGGAGAGAAAGAGAGAGAGAGGGGGGAGCGCTGGAGAGGAGATAAGATTGCGAAGATAAAGCCCTCCACGTGACCCCTCCCCTCACCTCTCCTCCTCCTTTCCCACGCTGTTTTTTCCCTTTTCTTTTTTTTCTTTTTTGTACATCTTATTCCATCACTCCCCCTTACCTCCGACAGCACGGCACTTTGGCTCGCTCGTAGCTTCCTGCCGCCGCAAATCAAATGATATCGGGGTCGTATCCAGGGGCAACCGACTCGACGCCCCCCTTCCGTTGCCCGGGTACCCCCCCTCCTCCTCCTCCTCCTCCTCCCTCGTATCTCACCTCATCTCCTCCCGTGCTCAGCTTTTATCGAGGGTCTATCAGCCTTGTACATTGTCAGGAGAGGTTGGGGAGATAAAGACCGCAGATATGGGGTGAAAATGAAAAAAAAAAAAAAAAGACGAAAAATATATATGGATTACAACCTGCGTGGGGCGGAAGAGTGGCTTTGAGTCTGGGCCATCGGCCTCTCCGACCACCACACGCTCCTGTCATACGGGCGAGGGGGGTAGTGTCTTGCTAGAGTTTGGTATTTACCTTGATTTTTGTTTATTCTGACTGTCTGTTCTAGTTAAAATAGAAATAGAGAAAAAATGTAAATTAAAATAATAATAATAAAAGAAAAAAAAAAGATTGTAATTTCAAGAATACACATATAAAATGGGCACCATACCGTAGCGTGGTTGTATATGTCTTTTTCTTAATCTGTCACTGTGTATTTATCCGTCTTTGTGTTATCTGCTGTTTTTTCATTTGTTATTATTATTATATAACATTTTTTATTTTATTTTATTTTTTTTTTTTTTTTTTACTTTAGCTTTTATTATTACTATTACTATTGCTATTATTATTAATCTATTTTATTTTTATTTAATTTTTTTATTTATTTAATTTTTTTGTGTGTTCTATGTTTTGTTTTGTTTTTTCTTGGGGTTATTTTTTGGAAAAACTGCATAAATATGATGTTTGGTATACATACTCTGTAATGTGCTATCAAAATTTATAAATAAAATTGTAAAAAAAAAGTTGCATTGTGTAACGTCTCGTTTCTATGGATACGTCATTGCTCTGCCTGGAATGTTCCGCAGTATGACATTAACCCTCTCAGACTCAAATTAATTTTTAGTATCAGGAAAAATCTGATATTTGGGGAAAATGATCATATGGGGTAGTAATATACAATCCTGACTTTTTTATCCTTTGTGAACAAAAAAAGTATTTTGCACTTCTGGCAGGCCGTTTGTGTGTAGCCGTTCTTGCACAGTCTGCATCGTCCACGTTTATCAGCATGGATGGGAGAAAAGGCTCCTGAGTAAAAAAAGCTCATAAAATATGGATGTGGAGTAAGTAGGTAATTGGAATTTAGCTGTTGCAAATCTGCAGCGCCTGCCTGGAGAGGGTTAAACAACTCTACTTTACATTTACTAAACTACAAGTGGTTTTATAGCTAAAAAATACCCAGAGAAACAGGCATTATGACTGTGAGCGGCATCGCCTTCCCACAGATCTGACCTGTAACTTGGTAGAAGAAAAACATTTGACGGACCCTCAACCAGAAAAATTACACAATACACCTTTCCATCTAGTCAACATTTACTCAAATCAAGATTAAAGTCGTGTTTTCTGGACGTAAAAAATGATTTAAGACGGTGTTTTCTCTTCTAGGACCATGAAGTTTGCATATTCTCCCTGTGTCACTCCTCCAGCTGTACTCCTGACCATGACCCTCGCTCAAGAGTCTGTCCTTAGTGACACAGACAGAAGGATCAAACTACAAATGCAACACTCGAAACTTTCTTGATGTGGCACCTCATCATGATTTCACATTAAAAGAAAATTAAAACCATACTTCGGAACAGCCTCCATGGAGATAGATTATTTTATGCCATACTGTGAAAGATTATAGCCAAAGGAACAATATTTCGACGAAGAGCGCTTGCTATATTTTTCCATGGAAAAAAATCATGTTATTAGGTTGTTTTTTCAGACCAAGAGTTTGTTTTCATACCTGACAGTTTTGAATGCTCCCTCACGGTCTTCCTCAGAGTGGTCACGTGATCCAGTCAGTTGATTAATACAGGTTTTGGTGGATTAACTCTTTCCCCCCTGGACGCCTACTAGGAACAACCCATACATATGTTACTAGGACTACCCATAGAGCATAACTGCATAAAAGAAAACAGACTTCCAGAGTGATTTCAGGGCAATTTTGGTTCATAATCGAGTATAAAGCCTGGATAGTTTGTTCGGATATCGCAGGACTCCATACAGACGCATCAGCGGCATTCTCATCTTCGTAAGATTCACTCTCTGTAAGTCCGTCACCCTCATCATCACTTTGAAATCTATAAAAGTCACTTTCTCTAAACTTATCCATAAAATATGTCCGCTCCTCATTATTTCTAAAACTGTGCGCCGCAGCGTGATCTTTCCATTGCATGTGTTTCATGTTCGGAAAAAAACGGCGAAAACATATCCTTGAATCCTATTGGTCAGCCTAGTGTGGTTGGCCTCCACCTATCGCAGTCTCTGTTTAAATGTGAAAAACCGAGCCATTTCTAAAGGTCGTCAAATCACGTCTTTAGTGATACAGCGGAGGTGTCAAAAGTCGTCATTAAGGGTACAGGGGGGTCGTCAAACGTCGTCTTCATGGGGGAAAGTGTTAAAGAGGCAATCGAAAAATTTAAAACTGCCCACGGGACTATAAACTGGGCGAGGGGGCTTTTTTACTCACACACCTGGGATACTGTCCTGAGGATGTCGAACTGCAGATGGCGCTGTCGTCCTGTCTCCACAGGTAGGAAAACAGAGCCAAAACCTGTATAAATCTCCTGAGCGGACACGTCACAGCAACATCATGTGACCACTAGTGAGCAGTCGAAACTGTCAGGTATGAAAACAAACTCTTGGTCTGAAAAAAGAACCTGATAACATAAATTATCGGAAGACCAAATGAACCTCATTGGATTAAAAAAAATAAATCAGTTAAGGCCGCCACACACTACAGGATTTGACGGTTTTAAACGATTTTTAAACGTGCGACAAAAAGTGCACACTACAGACACGAGGAGAATCTTATGAGATTTTAAATCTCCGATCGCAAAGACTGCAGCAGAATATGTTTGCAGACCACAGGCTACAAAGTTGTGAGCGCAATTGTGCCAGTTGATTCCTGTCTACAGTAAAACCACTCGCTCTGAGACTCTTAAGTGTTCAAAAAATCAGAGCACTGTACTTCTAGTTTAGATACAAGTCAAAACTGCGTTATTATTATTTGTGAAATGTGGTGCAATACTTCAGATACATGACTTTTAAAGCATAAAAGATTGGAGATAAAGTACACAGGAAGTAGAGTCACTATTGCTAATCTTCAACTTCACCTTGATCCGTGCACTGTGTGGATGTAAACAGACACATGAGGAACTACTCTGGCCTTTTTACTTTTAAAAAAACGCCTCAAACTGGATTTATAGCAAGGTTTTGTGGACTAGGTGACATTATAATTATTACTCATGAGAGGTGAGTAATAATTATTTTCTCTCTATCCTGAGTTTGCATTTTGCATCTCTGTGTCCGTCACTCCTCTGCCCGACGCTCTGTTTTATCGGCTGTTGGCGTGGTGATGTCTGGAGGTTACGATGTGTGACAGAGCAGCTCAGAGTCACACTGGCACCACACACGAGGAGGGCAGCGGCTTCAAAATCTCACACGAAGACTCGGGAAGAAGCAAATCTGCAGCCTAAATCGGGCAAATTCTCCTGTAGCGTGTGGCGGCCTTTACTTAGCCAGTTTTGTTATTATCAAGGTTAAATCTCAAACATGATCACAACTGAAGTCCCCAAATTGAATTCAAATCTCCAAAGTAGTTACACCAAATTTCATCAGAGCAGCGAGGAGGTTCTGCTACAGTCAGACCACATCACCACCTTATTTTTTTCTTTGCTCTTCTCCCAAAATGAAACCTGATTTGAATCCAATTCGCCTGACAATCCCTGGCTTGTCTCCTCTTTTTGTCCATGTAAAAATGAATTCTTTGTCACTTTTCCAGCCAGGGCCCACACTCGGCGCGCTATGTTTTCCTAACCGAGCTTATGGCAGTGTCTCAATCAACACGTGGGAGGGGAACGCGCTCTCTGTTCTACCAATTCAACGCTAACTACTCTGCCACAGGAGCGAAGAAAAAATTGCAAAAAAGACTTACCCGCCGCGGTGAATTTTGGTGTCATTTCATTTCGTTTGCAGAAGTTATGGTAAGGCGTTAAAGCTGAATGTAAACTTTGTACAAATGTAGAGAATTGGAGTGATATCTGAGGTCGTCTAATCCTATAGCGTTCATCTGTGTTGACGGGCTTGGAAAGAACCCAAGCAGCCACCTGGCATTTGCTTTTTTCAGTCTGTTTTCTTACACTGATTAGCGGGGAAGTTGAAAAATAAAAGACAAAAAAGAAAAGAAAAGAAATCCTGAGTGTAATATGAGTAGTTTTGATAATAGCTGTAGTATCCATGGGTATCACAACTTTAGCTGGTGCAAGATTAATCAAAATTGGTTTGAAATGTCAATTTGAATGTCAAATTTATCAAGGACCATAATTTCCTCGATACAAAACAAAATAATCCTGCAGTTTAGATCTATACAATCTGGCAAAAAACAATATCTCAGTAAGTTAAAATGACTTAAATTAAGAACATTTTACATTATTTGATTAGATTCATCTTGACAAATAAAATGATCTACCAATGGAATAAGTGTGTTTTTCTTAATTCAAGCAACATTAGATTTTGTTGAGTTGTTGTTTTTCTTAAGTGTAGCAGATGTATTTTCATATTTTAAGTACAAAAAGTCTCGTTACATTAGTAGATCATTTTACTTGTCGAATGAAATTTACTCAAATCATAATAAAACTTGATAAACATGATAAAAGTATATTAACTTGGCTAGATTTAAGTTTTTGTGGTGTATTCATTTAACGGTTCATATTTCAGTCTTTTTATCAATTCTTCTGGACCTGTTCCAAGGTTTTAAATTACGCAAATTTGACTCTTGTGAGCTTTAAGTCATGTTATAATGTTACCTCATCAAAAACAGACCTGGAGTTGTGTTTTGTTTCATTCACACGTGTTTAAGTCCATTACTATTTGTCTGTCTACATCTTCAAATCTCAAAATACTCAAAATAATGTTCCACTTAGTGATGTCATGAAGCTGTAGATTTCAAGTTAACTGCTACCTTTTACCTTTTCTTCAGTAGAGATTGGCAATTTCAAGTCTGAAATTATCCAAATGACTCTAGCGAAGGTGCATGGAGTTTAAAAACACAGTGGTGCACTTCCTGTATTACATCACAAGGTGCTTTCAGTGTTTTCAGTTTGAGAGAAGAACTCGGCATCAATATGCAGCATTTAGGAGTTAAAGATGTGTGAATGAAACAAACAAAACTCCTGATATGCCTGTGACGAGGAAACAACATTATAACAGATTAGAAAATAGGATAAAATGTTCCCTTTAATATGTGAACTTTGGACAGAATCCTATTATTAAAACATAAATCTCAAATATAATCGTAATCACAATCAGATCATTTTCCAAAATCTTTCCTTAACTCAAACTTGCATCTTGACTAAAGCCTTGTTCCTTGTTGAAAAGTCATGTTGCTAAGATAATTTGACACACCGTATTATTAAAATAAAATATACACAGTTTGTCAATGTATGTACAATAAAATATGATCTAATCTCGCTATATGTGTGGTAACAATTTGATCTGTTTTAGAGTGACCAGAATTTCAAAATAAAAAACCGGGACATCCCTGGTTTTTTGGTGGTTGGTGATAATAAAATTGTGAAACGAGTGCGTACTTAAGGAAAATTGTTATGCCGAGACCATTCGTGACTAAAATGTGAGTCAGTATAGTCACATTTTCTTTGTGTTTTGGTCATTTTTAAGCAGTTTTTCTGTTTTTTACCTCAACAAATGACAATGTATGCCTCTTTATTCTTGGCATGTCTCAGGTTGGTCAAAAATAGGGACACCTGGGACATTTCTTACATAAAACTGGGACAAATCACTGGTTTTGGATAAATAAATCTGCTGGGACAGGGGACACATGGCTCAAAACTGGGACTGTCTCGGATAAATAGGGACGTCTGTTTGTTCACCCTCGTCTGTTCTAATGCCGAGCCCTGTCAGGTCTATTTGACACTATAACTGTGAATAACCGCAGAGCACGCCCCTTTATCTCTTTATTGACAAACACTCGGACACCTGATCTGAACCGGCTCCTCTTACTGCTGAGCCCCGCAGGCACCCGTAGTTTCTATTTATGCATATGAGCCTATGACGGATGAGTCTGTGAACGGAGAGGAGAAGAATTATCAAACAGTACAGCTTTCTAACCCAATCTCACATCTTAGATCGCTACGATTTTCAAACATTTTCTTTTATTTCTGAAATGCTGTGGTTGACAAAGGTATAAACCTACTAAATTTGTCATGCCCCAGTACAGATATATTGTATAAACAGCACTTGAGGTCAAAATAAGTCCGCTGTGTACTGTCTGCATCTAATTACAAAGTTTTATTGTCAATCAGGAAGTGTACCTTAGCATGCTAGTTGTTATTAGTGTTACTGTTATGGCAAAACTCCTCTCTGTTCATTGAGAGTTGTGAAAAGCGTTTATAAACTGACACTGGTGAATAATTAGGATGCTCAGAATGCATAAGGTAAATGAGGAATAACTTTGGACCACTGCAAACTTTATTTTTTGCGTTTTTATAGAGGTGACAAAACTCAGCCAGAATTGGAGGTCATGCAAGCTGAAAAAGTAGGGTGGAAAATTAAAACACTATTGCATGCCTAGTGTCTTATTTTACTACAACTACAGAAGACATGAAAAACAGAACTAGTTTATTTTAAAGTTTGCAGTGGTCCAAAGTTATTTCTTACTTACCTTGTGCATTCTGAGCATCCTAATTATTCACCACGCTCAAAGGGAGTTTTGCCGCCAAATTAATGTTAACAATAACTAGCATGGAAGTCACACACTTCCTGATATAATAAAGTTAGATGCAGACAGTATACAGCGGACTTATTTTGACCTCAAGAGCCACTTACATACAATATATCATTACTGGGGATTCAATATGGTATATTTCAAAACGATTCAATACAGTTCAATAAAAAATAAAGGCTAAATCATGGCTGTGATACTGTAAGTCTTTATTAAAGCACTTTAGTTAAGTTAGTTAATATGAAACGCACTCAATTTAATAATTAAAACAGTGAAAATATGAAATGTGTTGCATAAAAGAGTTTCCTTCCACTAAACAAACAACAAAACTGTAGCACTGTAACAAAATAGTTTAGTGAAATATACAAAAAAATACTCTTGGCGATATATATTGATACAGTAGCCCACGATATCGATACTGTATCTTCACATTCAACGATACAATTTAGCAATATTTTGATATTTTTGCACACCCATAATTCAAAACATTCTAATTATTCACCACGATGAGTTTGTAAGCGCGTTTCACAACTTTCAAAGGGAGTTTTGCTGCCAAAGTAAAGCTAACAATAACTAGCATGCTAATCATGCACTTCCTGATGCAATTAAGCTAGATGCAGACCGTATACAGCCGACTTATTTTGACCTCAAGAGCTGCTTATACAATATAGTATCTGTACTGGGGAAGGTCAAATTTTGCTCAAGTACATGGAAAAAAAAAAACAGTAACTCCTAAATCCAACATTTTCCAAAAGCCTGAAGTTTTCAATACAGAAAACACACATTATGATATCAAGTGGTAATACAGGAAGTGCTCCACTGTATTTTTTTTTTAAGTGCATATACTTTCACTAGAATCATTTGGGTAATTTCAGTGCTGGAGTTGTGAATCTCTTCGAAACAAAAGATAAAAGGTAGATGTTAACTTGAAAACTACTGCTTTGTGACATCACAAGGTGGAACAGAGCATTTTGAGTTTTGGAGATGTAGACAGATTAATAATAAAGGATAACTCAAACAAAACACAACTCCAGGTTCATCATAAATTCCTAAATCTGCTCTTGGGTTTTTGTGTCAGCCGCCTAAAACGTGTTAAAATATTATCGTTCATTGTCTGCATTTTCATTTTCAGTCATATATCGTACTTCAAAATGCTCTTATCGTGACAGGCCTGCTTTCCCATGATTTCCGAATGTGTGAACTATGCTCCATATCCGACAATGGGGAAGTCAAACTCATTACTCAATCTCCTCAATGGACCGAAAACCCATTTAGCACTTTTGGACGGATCATTTACGCGTCTATTCTCCAACAATAATGTTACCGGAGGGACTTACTAGCTTTATTTTGCGCTGGTATCGTGCTATTCTTGCCTGTTTCACTTGAGGCAGTGCTGGGGTGCTCAGGGGCCCCATCACAGCCCCGTAGAGTCATCTGAGCCTCATAAAACACGCTGCTATTGTTGAGTTATGGCCCCCAGTGAAAGAAAGCCATATCCTTTATGCGAGATGGGAGGTGTACCGTATCCCCGTGAGACAGACCTAGCATGTATTCCAGTCGTATTTATGGAATTTGGATAAAGGAGAGGAGGGAAATAGCGCTTCTTAGGCAAATAATTTTCATGCTCATTAAAGCGAGGCGTGCGCTCAAGTTATATTTCTGGTAACAAGTGTTTTAGTGCTTTTGGATGGGAGATGGAAACTTGGAGAAAATATTATTCGGTCATCCACAATGTTACTGTAAATCACATTATCCAAGGTCAAATACAACTGAATATACCAAAACTTTTAACTTCTTTTTAATGTTCCAGTATAGCATTAAACGTGTCTGTCTACATGATTGCAAGGACGGGCTACAGTCAAATAAAGCTCATCGAGGCCTGTGGTTATAGGGGTGAACTTGGCATGGAGTTCCATATTAGGAATAGGGATTGATGTACAGACAAATTTGTGAAATAAAAACACCAGGAGCATGTAAGGTTACGTTCAGATTGCAGCCTGAAGTGACCCAAATTAGATTTTTTCGCCCCTATGCGATCTGTATCTGATCTTTTAATGACACGGTGAACGACACAGATCCGATTTTTTACAAATGTGACCCAGGACACTTGGATATGTGCTCTTAAAACCGATACATATCCGATCTTTCGACATGCGACTTCAGTCTGAACGGCCAGGTCGCATTCATCCCACCTACACGTCATCAACAAGCGACAAACGTCACTATTCTGCGCTGAAGTAGGTGAAAAAAGACGAAGAAAGTCACAATCATGGAGGACGACAATGCAAAAGAATTTTCAGGCTCTGAAGGCTCGGAGTCTAGTCAATGGAGGGAAAGTGAGGTTACCGAGTTAATTAATATTTGGGGGGATCACTGAAAGAGAGCTAAGAGTGAGTCAATATGAATCGATGGAGCCGGAATGCGCACTTCCTGTTTGAAATGCAACAGCAAGCAAGTTAGGTATGTGCATTTATATTTACAGTCTATGCACGCAACCAGGCAAAGTTACAGGTCAGCTCTGTGGAGAGCTGAAGCAGCTCTAAAAAATGAATGCTGTTTTTGTATGTTTGTTTTTTAGCAATAAAAACCTGTAACTGAATCATGAAGTCATACTGCCTGGCAGAATCCCCACCAGTAAAGTTAAATAGAGCACCTTTAAATACAGTTAGACCATAAACCATATATATGAATGGACAGAGCTAACGCTGTAGCCGCCAAATAGGAAGTTCGCCAGGAGGATCATACGACTCCTTCTGACCCTGGCTCCAACTGACTTATATTAGGATCTCTCTGTAACTGCTGCTGTGAGCCTCATCATTTTGGTCTTAAAATCTTCATATTAACCTTCTCTACATGATCCTGATTTTTTATTTATTTTTTTCCTATTTTGTCCGTCAAAAAAATCTTATTCATAACACAGAGCCTGGCACACTCACTTAGTCCACTTCTTTTATACAGTCTATGAGTTAGACATATTTTCTAATTTCGCTCACTAAATTTTCAGAAATCCAAAGTATTTTTCAGTCCCCTGTGATGTTCTTAACTTTCCTTTCTTCATATTTGTTTTGATATGGACAGACCATTGGCACATTGAGAGCTTTAATTCTGAATAAAAATAATTTAATTCTGAATAAAAATGTATTCTACTTTAAAAAGACCATGTAAACACTTAATTTGAAAATGGTTATATGGAATTAAACTTAATACCAAAGTAAGTGGGTGGTTTATTATATTTTAAAGCCAGATTAATTTATTACTCGATCATGGAAAAATTTATTCTACTTAAAAATAATTCCGGTCGTTCAGCCCTTCTGACGCAATCCGGATGATCCGGCTCCACCAGTCCTGGCTTCGGACTTTCATCCACTGCTCTTTGGATTCGTGAGCAGGATGTGGGAGTGGGCTGAGGTAGAGCAGCCGTTGACTCAGTTTGTCGTCTTCTTCCCTTCTCCGACACTCGTCCCTTCTCCTCCTCAGCTCACAGACGTAAAGTGTGATGAGACAATTCTTGAGCTACTTAATTATCATTGGAATGACTACGAAAAAAGTTTGTATCATGTTTGTGTCCGTGGCGTAACGACAAACGGAGATGACAAAAAAGCCGGTAGCAGCTGAAGTGTGTGTTTTCTTCCGGTCGACGTAAATATGCTTGTGTCTCTGTACAATCAGAACCCTTCCCCAGCCCCAGACATTGAGCAGAATTAAATAAAGATGATTTAACGTGTTTTCGAGATTATTATTTCCATGTAAACTCAAAGGAGAATATTTTAATTCCAAACAATTTAATTCAGTCGAAAATGTATTTGGAATTAAAAAAATATCATGTAAACGTGGCCCATGTGTGTCTCTGATTGGCTAATCCATCTGTCAATCACTCCCATCTAAACTCTATGATACTCCAGTGTGACCAGACTCACATCTTCGTAAAGTATTGAAGAAGTGTGTATTCTGTAATCCAGACAAATACATTACTACTTCAACATTAAAAATAACTTGCAGCTTTTACTGTAGTATTTAGTCCCTAGACATCCATACAGTACACCTCTGCTCTATGTTGCCGTACCTGTCTGTTGCGTTCGTCGGTGATCCTCTGAATCTGAATCTTTTTCCTCCCCATGATGGCGGCGTGTGGTGGGAGGAGCAAGGGGGCGTGGTCAGGTCACAAATCACCAATCGATGGTCTTGGTCGTCGTGTGTCGCTTCTCTTCTGCTGTGATCCTGCTGGCACGGCCGCAGAAAGAGCTCGGAGATCGTCTAACGCCGAGAAGAGTTAAAGAAAAAGAAAAGTAAACAAAAAAGAGGGAGGAGGAGGAGAGGGCGTGATGCGGCGTTCCGTTTTCAGATCATGTTCGACTTCCGGGTCAAAGGTCGTCAACACTGGACACAGCTGGTCTGCCCTCTTCTTCAAGTCAGATGGGCAGCTCCTGTGAACACAAAACAGAAGACTCAATAAGATTTTTATTTTCATCCATTTTAAAGATGTTCATGAAGGCAAAGACAGTAACAAAGCTTTAGGAGAGTTTAGATGGACACAGAGAATTGAGTACAGCCTTTGGATCAAATGTCTTCCACCTAAAACCAAAGTGGAACAAGTATGAAACAACATAATTTAAAGTCAAGTTCTACTCGACTATTTTAGTGTTCTTTGGTAAGCAAGTATTCTGGATGGATAAATATACAAATGCATGTGGTGTACAATGGCCACAAAGTTTTAATGTAAAAGCTACTACCTCCACATTTGACTAAAATTCAACTTGGTGCAAGATTTAAACAATGTCATTAATTAACATGTAGTGGGTTCACTCTGTAACATTAACAATAAACAAAATGCACCCGTATTAACAACACCACAGAGGCTTGAAAGTGTCAAAAATCCAAATGATATGAAATAGAAAACAGGAAGTTCAGTTCAAATACAGATGCTATCTTATGGGGATGCAAAAATCTGAGCTATGCAAATGAACAAAATCTGCAGTTTACAACCCAAAACCTCAAACTATCAAATCAAATAAGAAAAATCAGTGTATCCCCCCTGACCCAGTTTTCTGTGCACACGGCCCTCGTCTCCCACATATGAATAATAATCATAAACGGTGCGTGGTGCATTGGAATTGCCAGTGAATGGAGTGCATGTCTAACAGGGCTGTGGCAGGCGGGGGGTGGAGCAGGAGGCCCCCAGGGGCCCGCAGCAGAGGCTGTGCTGTGTCAGCTTCATTAGAGGCATCACCGCCACATCACTGATCTGCAGGTCGCCCGCGGCAACCGGCTGCCCGCCTGACATGCTCAGCGTGAGTCCCCGAACGGAGACGCGACCGAGAGGAGCGCTGCAGTCTGTGGAGGGGCCTATCACGAGTCAGTCAATACACAAGTGAGGATGTAAGGTACAATCACAGGATAAATGTACAATATAATTCAACAAATGCAAAGTAATGAGATCATGTAATGTTATTTGAAATGAAATTATATTTTTTATGATCCTAGAGAGCGACGCTGCAGGTAGGGCTTTTTGCATTATATAGGCCATGGATGCAGAAATGGCCCAACTGATCACAGGCATTCATTTTTACAGCAAATTTAAGTAATTCAATGACTATAGACTCAATAGATCACACCGCATTGACAGACCTAACATTTATAGAGTGAACGAATTCTAACACTGCGAGGTCAGAAGGTTTCTATGAAGTGAAACTGGCTGATGAATCAGGCTATGTTAAATGTAAGGCTATGTAAAATGTCCCCACCTGAATAAAGTTCGTATAATGAGTTAACTCAAGTTTAAATAATAAAACAAGAATGCCAAAAGCTGTGTAATGGGAACTAACAAAAAAGTTAAATAAAAGAAAAAATGCATATTGCAAATTAATTATACCACAACCCCGATTTTATTCAATCTCCCTTTCACAAACAAACCTTTTCATGCATATTCACCATCTCATGACACAACAATCCCACGTCCCATCTACAACAGCTCCATAAACTCTCTCCTCCAACACTCACCACGCTGCAAACATGAAAACAAACAAACCCTGCCTTATAAATAGCCTTTTTCAGAGCGCGGCGGCTGCAACATTAGCAACCCAATGCTTCTGTAAATACACCCTGCTCTCATGAATGAACCAGAAGACTGCAATCCAGGAATGGCAACACCGTTTTAGGCCCATTACGACTATTTACAGCACCTTAAAAATAGCTCTCTCTAGGCCTATATATACATCCAAGCGAGTGAAACATAGTCAGGATCTCCACACACACACATTTATAACTGAAATAGCCAAGCCTCTCCAACCACAGAACCGGCTTCTCTGCATTGCTCACATTTTTTCTACCTGGGAGAGCCTGGCCTTGACGGAGGAACACCCCTATTTGCATGTATTCTTCGCAAACAAAGCATGTGCGCTAGTTTTGTCGTGGCACTGACGTTTCTTTTGTTGCGTTGTGGAAAAAATGGTCGGCCTATGAATTATGCACTGATGGACAGATGCGGCGGAGGAAGAAAGAGGAGTGGCGATGGCGTTGGCATGAAAAGACGTTTGTGGAGTCGAGGATAATGGAGGAACAAAAGAAGATAGTAGGATCAGATATGGCAGGGTGTAGTACACAAAAATCACAAAGGATTTTTGGGTTACTACAAGGGTTGGTTAACAAAGTAACAGTATACAGCGTAAATTTTCGGTTGGGGGGTCCGTCACCTTCTTGTTTCTATGGATATGTCATTGCTCTGCTCAGAATGTTCCACAATATGACATTAAACAGCTCTACCTTACATTTATTCAATTACAAGTGGTTTTATTGCTCAAAAATACATAATAATAAAAGTAGTTATGTAATTTGTCAAAATCTAAGTCTAAAAAACATAACTGGAGCTGTATTTTTGCTTAATTCACACTTAAATATAAATCCAAATATGTATACTATGCACTGAAAAATGCATTTTGTCTGAATTGTTGCATCATAGGTAAAAATCCAAACTTCTTATGTGCAGTTTTTAACACCATAAGACTAAAAGCCCGTTCAGACCAGAGCGTCAAGGCGTCCAGTTTATATGCAAAGTCTATGTGGATGCACGTCTTGAGCGACACATGTCCAGGGTGTCGGCGTCAGAAGTTGAAAATGCTGAACTTTTCGCGTCAGACAGGCCACGTCAACCAATCAGGGACAAGTATCCAGGGACATAGTGACGTTATTATCCAAAAGAAAGAGAAAGACCTGAGAACCAGAGCGAGAACCATAAACATTAGTGGAGTATAAATATATACGTCGCAATCACCGAACCGAATCACGAGGACTACACCAGAACTGGACCAGGACTAAACAAGGACTAGACCGGGACTAAACCAGGACTAGACCAGGAAGGGCCAGGACTAGACCAGGACTAGACCAGGACTAAACCAGGACTAGACCAGGACCAGGACTAGACAGGACCAGACCAGACTACCAGGACTAAACCAGGACTAGACCAGGACTAGACCAGGACTAAACCAGGACTAGACCAGGACTAGACAGACTAAACCAGGACTAGACCAGGACTAGAACCAGGACTAGACCAAGACTAAACCAGGACCAGACCAGGACTAGACCAGGACTAAACCAGGACTAAACCAGGACTAGACCAGGACTAAACAAGGACTAGACCAGAACTACACCAGGACCAGACCAGGAATAAACAAGGACTAGACCAGGACTGGACTGGACCAGGACTGGACCAGGACTGGACCAGGACTGAACCAGCATCATTAGCGGAGTATACATATATACGTGCTGCAGCCATCCACCCGATCACCTCCGCTGTTGGTTTTATTTAATACATTAAGTCCCTCTCTCAGTCCGGTCCGCCATCGTTTCGGGAAAAGACCGGGACCGGGCACTTGGTTTCAGGTCAATGGACGCGCGTCAAATATTTTTCTTCCGTTGGGTGTCCCTAAACTCAAATGGAAAGGCGTCCAAATAGAGGCGTCTAGGGCGTTTTTTGACACTCTAACTACTAAACCTGGACAAAACCTAGCCTAAATCAAAACTAACCTGACCTCAAACCGGGACTAAACAAGTGTGAATGCATACTGGAAAATTAGGTCACAACCGAAAATATTAAGGGGCCCGTGGACTGTGATCAAGCAAATAAAGCAAATACATTTTATGACTTGGCAGACTGAAAGAGTAAGGGAGAAATAGTCATAATAATATTTGCACTTTACATGATTCTCAACATTCTGATTTATTTTTCATTATTATTCATTATTTATTTTTCATTATTATTCATTATTTAGTTGCCATGGGGATGAATTAGGCTGCCTTTCTGCACCAACAGCCTCTCTGACCATCAATCAAGCACATCAGATTGGAAGCAAAAGTCTGTTGCTTAAGGAAAATGAGGATGGATGGCAAGAGGATGTAGAGAAAGATGCCATTAAAGGAACTGTGCGTAGCCTGTGTTGTAATCCTCTTGAAAAAATACTACAATCACAAAAGACCTTGGGTTGCCACAGCCTTAATCTGCATATAGATGACACATGCAAGTTTTTCTCTTTCTTAGTATATGGACAATTTAGACCAGAGAGAGTCTTTTTAGGTTTAAACCAACTGGATTTCAGCGTTGAGACTGGCAACTAAAATGGAGAAGACTCACGTGAACCAAAACATCAAATTATAACACACTTAGCCTGTATATCCAATGTTCATGTAACTAAGAATAAATCCGCATTACAACTGATGAGTGTTAACTTTATTTCTATATTTTATTTTTACTTGTACATTTATATAATTATATCTTATTTGACACCAGTCTCTTGCTATTTTTGATTTTCTCTTTGTTTTTATAATAATAATTGTGATGTGTGAGCTTCTGTGTCTAAATAATTTCCCTTGTGGATCAATAAAGTTTGTCTAAGTCTAAGTCTAAATATTAGGGTTGGGGTGAGATACAATTTCTATAAGACGAGACACGAGATTCAATCTATGACAACAAGACAAGACGAGATTTTGACATTATTTATAAGAAATAATTTTAAAAATTTGCAATCCAGTTCCCAATTTTGGCGTCATTATTTTTTATTTCCTTTATTTAGTATTTCTGCTGTCATTATAGCATGTAGTTTTTAGGACTACAGTTTCTCAAAAAATGTACTTAACTTCCTTTTTTGTCCAATCCAAATGTAAAAACATGAAAAAGAAAGTCATTTTTCACATGCGTGCACAATCTCATGGCAATTTTGTCTCGCAAAATCTTGTAGCATGAGATCTTGTATTTTTTGGACTATAAGTCGCTCCGGAGTATAAGTCGCACCAGCCAAAAAAATGCATTGTTCCAGTTTGAATTATTCCGGCCTTTCTGAATCCCGACAGGATGGTTTCGGTTGTCTTTATATGTTTGTTTAAATTTTAAATTGTCATTGATACAGAAGTAATGGTGCGATCGACTGACATGATACCAGACAGGACAGTGGCTTTTTCTCTTTCTTCTGCGGCCGACATGTGCAGTAGAGTGTGAAGTGACAGCGGTACAGGAGTACATAAGCCTAGAGTGCCCTTTCGCGGTTTTCAGTTTGAAAATTTTAACATATAAGTCGCACCGGAGTATAAGTCGCACCGGAGTATAAGTCGCACCGGAGTATAAGTCGCACCGGAGTATAAGCCGCATCAGAGTATAAGTCACAGGACCACCCAAACCATGAAAAAAAGTGCAACTTATAGTCCGAAAAATACGATATATTGGATTTGAACATGTCTTCTTCATATCTGCATACACATATAAGTCATGTTTATGAAATTTTAAATCAAAATCTTACACACAGTTCTACATTGAATTAAACTGATGCTAGAAAAGAAGAGAATTGTAAAATGGAGGCAGGTGGAGTGACTGATACAATGACATAGAGTAAATGGACTGATGAGACTCGGGCCCTTGGCGGGTGAATGTTGATGGACAATGCATTAACTGGTAAGAAATGAGTCACAGGTCTGGGTCAGTGACGTTATTCTCACACAGTTAAGTCAGTGAAAGTGATACTGTAGAGCTCTTGACATAACAAACTTGACAATACTTTGACATGTAATTACCTGATATAATTGTCTAATTTAAATGCATGCTCTAAAGCACTCCAGACATCGTCGTGTATTTAATATTCTAACAAATTCAGAGGATAATTGAACTGTGCTAACATTTTGGTGGATGACATTTAAAGGGCCCATATTACATTATTTCCTGATTTGTTATGATGTTCTTTCCTCGTCAAAAACATACCTGGAGTTGTGTTTTGTTTCATTCACACAAATTTAACACACAAATCCTGCATATTTAGGCTTTTTTCTTAAACAGAAACCACTCTTTTCCATCTCGTGATGTCATGCGGTGATATGGGAAGCGCTCCACTGTGTTTTTAAACTCCATACACCTTCACTAGACTCATTTGGATGATTTTCAACCTGGAATTGCAAATCTCTAGTAAACAAAAGGGAAAAGGTAAATGTTAACTAAAATAAATGACCACTACATGACATCACGAGGTGGAACAGAGCACTTTGAGCTTTGGAAATGTAGACAGACTAATATGAAAGAGTCACTTAAACATGTGTGAATGAAACAAAACACAACCCCAGGTACTTTTTTGAAAACATAACATAGGTAATAAGCGTAATGTGGTTATTTTCAAGACTTTACTTTTTATCTTTTTAGCCCCATCACATGTAAATAGTTTGATTTATAACTTAACTTGATAAACTGTTTCCAATTTCTCGTCGTCATATGAAAATTGGGCATATAGAAAAAAAATCGGTAAGGACTAGAAATTGACCAGCATGAATGTTGAGATGTCGATCCAGAGAAACTAATAGCAGAGAAAGTTTGCCAATATTTTTGAGGCGATTTTGAATAGTTTCCTCAAATTCTGTAATTGAAATGTATTACAAACTCACCCATAGACCACAGAGAGTTGTGTAATTAAACCTTCAAGAAGCTACTCAAAACCCATTTATAATTATATAAATTATATTTACAACCACTTTTAATGTCTAGCCTACTTTTAAATCATGTCTATATTTTGTAAATTAATTTCTATGTACTCTTTTTAATTGTTTTCTTTCTACAGCATCTTTGAGTGTTTAGAAAAGTGCTTTATGAATAAAATGTATGATTATTATGAGAGCTTTGTGTGTACTCTTTAGGCAGGTCGGCCAAAACAAAATATCCCTGTACTAAATGACCAACTAAAAAAATACAACCTTTTATCAAAGAGGGGGTATTTCACTTCTGTGGGGTATTAACTGCTAAAACATAACATATTTAGATCACCATGTTACCTTTTGTTCGTTTGAAAATGCTATATTCATTGAAAACCATGTATTAAAAGGTTTATTTCATCTCATCTCATCTCGTAGGGGGTTTGAATAGTGCTCATGAAAGACCACAAGATGGCTCAAATATGCACGAATGACTCAGAAAACCACTTCAGGCATGTTTTGAATGAGGGAACAGCACTATAACATGGTCGAAAGTTCAAAAAAAATATTTTGCATAATACAGTTTCTTTAAAAAATACAGTTTTTTCATGTTGTGTTTTGAGTATGGATAAATCAGATTGCTTCTAAAATTACAATCACTCCATTTCAATTTTACGACCATAACCCGTAAAAATCTAGTCAGATTATGTATATTTTTGCTGGATTGATCTATTTCATTAGCCTGATTCAGCCGGTTTCACTTCGTAGAAATCGTGACCTCGCAGTATTAAGATTCGTTCGCTTGACAGTAGGCGGGTACTTTTTTTAATTTAACCAATCGCTGCTATTTGGTCGTGACGTATGTAATGCTCCGATAACAGGGCTAACTGGTATATTATAACTAACTGGTATTTATAACTTTTCCCAAATCCCGTAGGAAGAAGGGCAATAACGTCTTTCCTCTTGATAAAATTCACCAAACATTCTCTTTGTTCTGGCTTTAAATCCTCGATCCTTTAAATCCTCGGAATTGTTGGCAACACAGAATATATGACTCTTCCCTGATTGGCTGGTGCCCGAAACTCGCACTTCCAGGGATTTTGCGAACCATCTAGTGTATTCTGATTCCTGACCTAGTCCTTAGAGAGAAATGAAATTGAGTGGAGGAACTAGGTGGCGCCAGCCTGGCTACTATTTCATACCCAGTTAGGGACTTTCTGACAACATTTAGGCGGTCAAAAATGTGAATGTTTGGGTAGAATAATGTCTGTAAAATTAAAACTCACTCCCTGTTTTTCAAATATACAATCGCAATTTATACAAATTCTATTCAAAATGCCATATATGTCACACTTACAACACAATTCAAAAACAGCTTGAAAAAAAAAAAAACTATCTTTAACTGCCTTATTATTTGCTATATGCATTCAAAAGACCCCTATAGCTATCCACATATTCCTAACAAGGTGCATTGAACTCCAGCGGTGGCTATAGCCTTCATTAGTCAGAGAGGGCAGAGGAGTCGCCGCGGTGATGGTGCTTCGGTTCAAAGAAAGCCACACTCTGGGATTTGTCTTTGGGCTCCGGGCCGATCACACATGAAAAGGCTGCTTTATCTGCCCGGGGTGGTCAACAGTCGACCTTTCAACCTTCATGCTACCGCCACCCGCTTCCCACCTCTGATGTCAACCACAATCTGGGCTCTCACACGGCGAAGAGCAGGGGCCTGGAGAGTGTCTGTGAATACTCTCTGCTTCTGCTTCGGCTGCTGCTCTGGGCCCCCTGACAATGAGCAGATAAACGGCGATAATTAGGAATCTTCAGCGGAGCCAGAACAGATCCCTGGGGAACACCAACGAGACAGAGGAACGTCTCAATTCGTTTCACAAGTGCGAGAGGATTCGTTTTGTAATTTATGTCAGGGATGGTCTCAGGATGTAATGTGAAGGGGAGAAGAACGGTATAGCCTCTGTTCAAATCTTGGGGGAAATAGAAAAAATGGCTGTCAGAAAATAATGAAAATGTGTCAGCTGTTGACTGCAATGAATCAATAAAACCTTAAAATACCAGCATTTTTAAAGAATGGAAAAAGTACATTAATAATTTTTGATAATTGATCTGAAAACATGATTAAAAACAAAAATAACTAGGACTAGAAATAGAAATGCAGTTAAAGTAGAGTTGTCTGTGTAATCCTGCAGTTGTCCAGGTAGGATATAACCTGATTCATCAGCCAGTTTCAGTTCGCGGAAACCGTCTGACCTCGCAGCATTAGGATTCCTTCGCTTGACAGTAGGCGGGTACTTTTTTTATTTAACCAGTAATGTAATCCGCCAAATCCTGTAGGAAGAAGGGCAATAACGTCTTTCTCCTTGATAAAATTTCATCAAACATTCTCTTTGTTCCGGCTTTAAATCCTCAATCTCAGGAATTGTTGCCAACACAGAATGTATGTCTTTGTCTCCATCCATCTCGCCCACTTTGTTTACTGTTGTACCACAAAAGGTACAACCCAGACAGATGCTTGAGTTTGACATTATGGCTTCACAGCTCTTTGCTGATTGGCCAGTGTGCGGTATGCAACTTCTGGGGTTCTTGCAAACCGTCTAGTGTATTCCGATTTCTAACCTAGTCGCTGGAAAGAAATTAAATTGAGCAGAGGCACTAGGTAGCACCAGCCTGGCTAGGTAGGCTCCATAGCAAAAGAAAAATTACATTCTGTCAACTGGAGAAATAATTTTTGAGTGAAGACATTTTGTAGCTCATCCAAGCAACTTCTTCAGTTCTAAAGTTGGGATGGAATTTTTATCCACTCTGGCCAACTTCCTGTTCATCACAGGGCTGTGCTTCAATAAAATTTTAGGCTTGCGTCATTGAGATCTATCACTGTTCCGAATTCCATCAGTCCACACCAAAATTTGCTTATCGTCACTCCACTAGCGTTTTGAAGTCAGTGGGAGTTGGTCATTCTCGTAATGCTGATTTCATGTATTTATATTTTTTGCCAGATTGATCTATCCCATATCTAGTTTGGGACTTGCCATCAACATTTAGGGGGTCAAAAATGTGATCGTTTGTAGAAAATAATAAGAAGACGAAATCAGCGAAAAACAATGCCTCTTGCCAGTTAAGAGCCAACAAGCTGAGTGTGTTACAATACGCTGAAAGACAAAACTACTCATGTCTCGACTTCACATTGACAGAGTCTCCAGACAATAACAGCCAAATGGTGATAATGAGGAACCTACAGCGGGCCCGGAATAGAACCCTGGGGAACGCCAAGAACACAAAAGAATAAAACCACTTAATTCACAAGTGATTCATTTGTATTTTATTTGAAAGACGTGACTTGATATAAAAATGCTTTCTGTGTCCCTAACTCATTTTGAAGATGTACAGATGTAAGTATAATATAGTCGTTAAAATAGGATGAAAATGCAATAATCCCAGAGGATAAATATAGTGGGGTTATAGCTGAAAATGACTTTTTTTTTTTACAAGCATTTACACAGTGCGTGCAGAGAGAGAGAGCCATTTGGAAACTGATTCTGTGGTCCATTTTACGGCCATAATTGACGAGCAGAACATGAGATTACACAGGCTGCAATAACATAAATACTAGAGCTTCACAGAATAAAATGATTGCAAAATGTTATATCTTTTGCATAGATTCAGCTTTGCAGTGACTATATGAATTCAGTAGCTTCAGAAAGGTCAAAATGTATTGTCCAAGTTCCAAAAGTGTACATAAGAACAAATTAAAGTAATATTGAACATTTAAATATTGCTGTAACTATATTCTTAGAGCAAAATGTAGATGATTTGAATTCTCTAAGGTTGTCAAAAGTATCAATACTAGAAACTAGATACTCATTTTAAGAATCAGTTAATACATAAAGATGCATTGTGCAACTTTTCTGGGGGTTCGTCACCTGCTTGTCTTTGTGGAGATGTTATTGCTTTGTCCAGAATGTTCCATGGTAGAGATTAAACCTAACCTATCTGAGGGAAACAACTATAGTTTACATTATAGGTCAGATCTGTGGAGAGGCAACCCTTTTCAGTGTTTAATGTCATCTCCATGGAAACAAGCAGGTGACAGACCCTTCACCAGAAAAGTTGAGTAATGCACGTTTAAGAAATCAGGATGCATTTGGAAAGATTAAAGTAAAGTAAAGTAAAGTAAAGTAAGGCTGTACAATTAATTTGAATTTTGATCGTGATTTCGATTTGTGTGTCAAACGATCCCCAAACTCATATAATCAATTTGAAACAATTTTAAGCTTAACAAAGTTTTTTGGGGGATTTTTTTACATAACTAAATATGTTTTACTTTTAAAAAATAGAGAACAGCTGGATATATACTTTATTTTGGATACATTTATGTCTTTCTATGCTTTATTTCATGTTCAAAGTATATTTTATTCATTTTATGTTTTATACATTGCAAAACTGCCCTAAGGTACATATTTGTAGCCTGTATTTATTTTCAATTTGAAAGTTTTTTAAATGTTTTGTTCTTTTGGAGGGGAAAGAGAAATGCGGAAAAAATGCATTGTGTAACTAAAATGCAATCGTTTGAATAATCGTGATTTCAATATTGAATTGAGCAGCCCTAAACTAAAGAAGGTATCGAAATTGGTCTCATGTATTGTGCCTTTTAGTTGGTATCAAAATGAAGCGGAAACTTTTCTATTGTGACAACACCAAGTCCGAGTCAAAAATTTTAAAATAAATTTCGTATTTTACATTTTTATTTAAAGGTGCACGGCGTAACTTTTTCTGGGGGAGGCTCCGTCACCTTCTTTTGACCAGAATGTTCCATGGTGTGACATTAAACACATGTATCTCACATTTATTCATCACTGGTGTTTCTTTTGCTCAACGGCACAATAATTCTGTCTGTGAATAGGGTTGCCTCTCCATAGATCTGACCTGTAATGTAGCCTATAGTTACCTCCTTTGAGACAGATAGGTTTAATCTCTACCGTGGAACATTCTAGACAAAGCAATAACATCTTTCTGAAAACAAGCAGGTGAATTAGGAATATTGCTTTCATCTGTTTCTTTTTTTATGCAATATGGATCCTGCGTTATAATATTGATAATTTTGGTTATATAGAGCTGTCTTAATCTTATTTCTAAATGTTAGAATTCAAATTTAATTGTATTTATTTAGAATTGTATGCCATTATAATTACAGTAGTGTTTAAATAAATAAAACTAGTGTTTAATTAACCTAACCACCTTCCATAACAAACCCAATCACAGAAAATAAGAGTTTGCTTAAGACACACCACCTACACAGAAAACTTTCAGTTAAAAAAAATGAAAAAAATAAAATAAAATAAAATAAAGCTACAACGTGAACTATTGCCATTACTGTACAGATGTGTCCGTTAATCTTTAGAGAGGGGCCATCTCAGGTTACAGCCTCTGCACGGACCACAACAAAGATTAGTCCAGAAAAGAACAGTTCACATCATTATCCTTCACATCTGCGGTTGTCTCTGCGCTCGGGCTCCACTTTCACTGGTGTGGGCGGAGCGACTACAGCAAAGGCCAATATTATGACTCCTGCAGCGAAGGAACAGCTAATACAGAAGAGGTCTACACTTGGGTTTTCAGCACACGCTTGCCTGGTCACGTTTTCATGGTAGAGGTATGGTTTGCTTTGTAGGAGTTTCAATTTTCAAGATGTACAATAGAGAATACGGACTTGTAATGCAAGTATGACTAGTAATGAACACATGTTATCAAAAATACCTTGTTTGGATGTCTTTTATGCAAAAAGGTCAGTTAAATGCTATGATGGCACCATACTATGTTCATAATATACAATTTTGATACTATGGAAAAGACATGATACTCAATACCATGATAATAAACATTCTTTAGACTATAGAATGTCATTTTCTCGTCATTAAACCGTAGTACTTTCTTTTATTTTACCATGTGGCCTTTTATTTGTATAATCCTTCAGTCATCCAGGTAGGTTCCATAGTGGTATGGCCGTTTTGACTTGTTTGTATTGTGATTTTAATGTATTTCTTATTCTGTAAAGTACTTTGAATTACTTTGTGTATGAATTGTGCTATACAAATAAACTTGCCTTGCCTATACTAGTCTATGTGCTCTTATACTTGATCTGATACAGCTCAAGATCATTCTAAAGTTATTCATAAAAGCTTCATTTCTGTCCTAAGAATTTGACCTTTTAGTATCAATACCTGCTCCAATGAGGATTTAGTTTCGATACTAGTTTAAGTATTAATTAGTAGAAGATTTTCATAACTTCGGCAACTCTAATTCATGGTAACTCTACAATTATTTTGTTATGGCTGGTGACACAGCGGTTCTGTACACTGATACAAACAGTTATCTGGATTTGTTGTACACAAAAAGAATTCCATCTTACTTGTCATTATGTCACATTCATGGATTTTGTAATTTTTGGAGTCATTCAGACTTAAATCTCTATTATAAAAATGTGATAAAACTGTACATAGAATTAGATAGACATTTGAACTTCTAGGCTAAATAAAGAAATAATATAATGCACAGTACAGTTACTAATATTAGTAGTTAGTAAGGGTGTATCGTTTAATGTCGATACAGTATCGATATCGTGGGCTGCTGTATTGATATATCGCCAAGAGTATTTTTTGGTATATTTTACTAAATAATTTTGTTACAGTGCTACAGTTGTGTTGCTTGTTTAGAGGAAGGAAACTCATTTATGCAACAAATTTGACATTTTTACTGTTTTGAAGATTAAAAAGGTGTTTTTCATTTTAACTTTGCACAAGAAGTGATTTAGACTTTTAGTATCACAGCCATGATTAAGGTTTGTAAGGGGGGGGGTATTACGATTACGATTAAATTAACTGTACATGTAGGATTCTGTACAACGTGCACATTGTAAACAACTCCAGGACTGTTACCATTTGAGAAAAGAAGTATATACTGCTGAACTCATACAAGAATCCCATGTATTTCAGATTTTATTCTCTGCAAAGGACATTCTATTATCTAAATAACCACAGCGTTTGCAATTTGATAATTACACCAACTCAAATTACAATTCCGATCCAACTGATCCTAACTAATACAATGCTTTCACCACCTGAACACCACAATATAGATGTATGACGACCTGCTCAGTCCAAGCACAGCGACTGCCAGTGTCAGCGGCAGAGGTTAAGTGTTTGCTCAAGGGCACGTCGGGCACATTTTCTCAGCTCCGACCGGAGATTTGAACCCGTGACCTCCTTTTGACAACGTGTTTTGCTCTCCTCGGGCCGAGCAATGTCCGAAACAGTAGTTATTCTCCAGACTGTGTGTCAGAGGCTGCAGGGAGGACGTCTGTGAGCATCAGTGTGGGCAAGAAATGATGAAGGGACTATAATAAGAAGTTAATGATATTCACAAAGAAAGGCGATAAAAAAATGATGTAAAAGTACTATTTTTCAGGCTATAAGGCGCACTGGATTATCTGGTGCATTAAGCAAAACAAACGGACGACACTTGAGACTGATCCCTTAGACCAGACATCCACCATCCATTGGCAGATCGTGGTGTAACTCGCCCGCCGTTGTCTCCCTGTCTTGGTGAATGTGTATTATGAATGTGAATGTGGGTAGATAATTTAAGTTTGTTTTTTATTTCCCACGAGGACGACTCAAATATACATTGAGCATTAATGTGTTTAACGCAGCTTTGCCCACATTTGTTTACATTGTACTGAAACTAAACTTAAAACCATATAGCTAATTTGCATAAACTATAAGCACTGAAAAAAACAGCTCGCTCCTTGTGCGATGTGGCTTCATAATTTACCAAAGTCGCACTACAACATTATGACAGATTTTTGAGCTAAAATCAGCTCGAGGTCAGTAAACACAACCAGAATTAATACATAAGGTGCACTGGAGTATAAGGCGCACTTCCGGTTTTTGAGAAAATTAAAGGATTTTAAGTGCGCATTATAGTCCAAAAAATACGGTAAAATGCCTGCAAAAAGAGCTGATTCAAAACAAAAAAGAACTATAAATGTAAATATTTTTAAATGTTAGTGGTCAATTTCACAAGCTATTCACTTTTCTCAATTTTTTTTTAAACAAATCTTTAATTAAAAGAACTGTATATAACCTGTGCTCTTATAGTTTTGAAAAAAGGTACGATAGTTCTGGAACCAAACAATATCTGATCTTAAAACCTCCTTGTTATGAGGTATATATTAGACCATTGAGTGGCTAAGTAATATTGTTGTTTTAAGTTTGTCTAAGTTTAATGTTGTAGATATAGATGAGCACTAATCTTTCATTTATTTAATTTTGTCCTGGACCTGTTATGTTGGTTTGTGAATTGTTTATTTGTTATATTAAAAACCAATAAACATTTAGTAACAAAAAAGTTATTATACTCACAACAGAACCTGGTTTATCAGCGTCCTAACCTGCATATAGGCCAGTTTTATTGTTGACAAAAGCGCGCGTTGCATGCTGGGAATTATTTTGGTCGGAGGCAAGAAACACTAATTCAACATGACGGACGGAGCGAGAAAGCACGTAAAGTGTATTGATCCCGGTTATTTATCCACTCTAACGGCAGAGGACCCAAGACGATTTGACCAGAAATTGGTCATAAGCATCGATGGACAACAAATCACCCTTTTCAACCCCTACAAAAGGTGGACCAAACCAAATTTTCCAACTACCTGGACAAATATTCCCTTTGGCGATACCCACAATGACTTGGTGGAAACTCCTGGGCCATTCACAACAGAAAAGATGAAAACCTCCAAGAGTCTCGATGTGTTGTTGAACTTGTTGGAGTCCATGGTTTGCTAGGATCTTCTACGTTTGCTCCGCGAATGTTTGAAAGTCGTTTAATTCACCGTTAGCGGTTCTTTTCACTCAGAATACGAAAAAGACATTTTTCTTCTTCCGTGCTTCTATTTGTGCATCCGATAATGAAGCAGGAATTTACCATTATCGGGGATAAATACAGGAGGTTACGCACTGTGTTTGACCGCTATCGTGTTTCATGCCTCCGACCAAAATATTTCCCAGCATGCAATGCAGGCTTTTAATAACAATGACGTCAGCTGAATCTCGCCTATAGAGGACACATACAAGTTTTCCACATTCTCAGTATATGGACGGTCCATGAAAGCTCCAGAATTCCCTCCCTGAGCTGCAGAGGCTGCACTAGCACTGATTCATGATTGGCTGCATGTCCTGGGGATTAGATAGTGACTATTGAGATCAGAGACAGTCTTTTTAGGTTTAAACCAACTGGATTTCAGGCACTGAACCTGGCAACCCAGATGAGAGACTCGTTTTAGGCTCTTTCTGCTTTCTGATTGGATTATTCTCTTGAGAACGAAAACACCAAAATATAAAAATTTGGCCTATTGACACTATTTTCTTTCATTTGTGAATTTTGGCAAAGACATCCCAAAACACATCTGCTCACATCCACTTTACTCTACTACAAATATAATTACTACATGAAAACGACCCAGCCTGCATGGTCCGGTCTTAGCTCCAGCTCTGGTCCACTCGTCATGGCCCTGGCGTGTTAAGTGCTAGCGCGGCAGCCTGGAGCAAACAGATAACAGAGTACGGCGGGGGGGCTGGAGGCTGTGGAGAGAGGGCAGAGGAGGGAGGGGGCAGTGATAGAGGAGATGGGTACTGGAGCTGTGCCAGAGTACTGCTGAGAAATCCATCACCTCTCCCACTCACACCCAGCATCTGCTCAGCCTGCTAACACCACACTGCATAAGGGTCGCACTGCAAACTTACAAATGCACCAGTGTGGCAAGGGGGATTTTTTTGTGTTAAATTTGTCCAATAAAACTGTACTTTGTTGGCGATTTTAATTATCAGTCTTTGTGAGGTGGATGACTTTTGTTTGGGCTTTTTTTATGGTCAATGTTTGGCTTTACTCTCACAGCAGATTAACATCAGATTTAACACATCAGAGTTTAGTGCTTCGCTCATTGATTCTGCAGAAATCTGTGATGCCTTTCAGTCCCTCCTGAGCAGCCATGTTTGTTTTGACCATGCGTGTCCCAGATTGGCTAATCCGCCTGTCAATCACGGCCATTTGAAATCTGGGAGATTCACCAGTGACCAGATTCACATCTCCGTTAAGTATTGGAGTAGTGAGTGCGTATTCTGGATCCCAGACAAGTGATCAGTCATTAGTCCAGGCAGAAAAGGCTTCAAAGGGTTCATCTTGACAATGATTTTGAGAGACTCTTTGAATGTTGGTAAAAAATTAAATGGTAGGTTAAAGTGCAACCTGCCATCTGTTTACAAAAGTATTCTGACACTTTGGTCAAGAGAGGTCATGAGGTTCTTCAGCATTATTATTTTATTATTATTGATGCATTTATTTTGGGCAAGTAAAGATTTACATTCATATACAATGGAACATATAAGTGAAATCATAATAGAAATGAAAATAACCACAAAAAATTACTATTATTATTATTATTTTGCCCAAAAAGGAGTGGGAAGAAGAAAACTTATTTAATCTCACCCCTACTCCTCATAATCTAACACAATGAGCTATCTTTTGCATTTTTCAGATATTTTGAATTAAATTATATGAATTATTTACAAGTGCAGACAAAGAGTCACTGTTATAGCTTTTGGTAGTATAACATAAGCGTACCAACAATTGTAAATTTAAGGATACAGGCAATGGTAAGAAACAACAAATACAAGTAATGTCACACAAACCAACAATGGTAAGAAAACAACAAACATAAACCAGCGCTACAGACGCATTAATACAATACAATACAGAGTGTAACACCTTCTACAGTGTGACGACAGAAGCCCGGGCTCAGAGCGGGCCTAGGATACATCTTACAGAGCTAACTTTGAGTTGCTTTGAGAATTTAAAAACTATTTTAATTAATGTGAAAATACAGAAGAATCCCTTCAAAATCTGACTATTGTGACAGCTGCCAATGTCAGCTGAACAGAAGCAGTTTGATTTCACAAAAACGACATTATATCTATGGGAGCGTTCTCACTGGGCTGGAGCTGCAGTACCTGTGCAGCGGCCACTCATCAAACTCACTTTAAAAAGACGGGGGAGTGTCTTATCCGAGTCTTATATAGATCCATGTAAATACAACAACCATACAATCTCTGACAAACTAAGGCACTTTGGATTGTAAACGTTAGAGCTAAGATCAACAAGAAATGACGTCCTGCCCAATGACGCAAAAGGGGGCGCAGCAAAACCTCTCAAAACGATTACGTAAAAAGTAAGACTAAACTTGTCAATCATGAGTTCAGTCTGCCTTTTTACATACACGTCACACGTTACTCACTTCATCCACTTCTTTATACAGTCTATGATGTAAACCTTATAATCCCAATAAAATGATTAATCGACTAATTCAAAATTTGGTTGACTAAGACAACTCTGACCAATTCATCTCCTAAACAACTAAAGTTCTACATCTCCAGTAAACAGCAACACAGTTTCTAAACATCGCTATAGCTGCTAGACTAGATAGAGTAGGTTATATTGTTGAAAATGCCACCCTCCCCTAACACAACACAACACAACACAACAACAGAGTGTCAGAGGTATTTGGAGTCAGCAGTACACTGGGGAGGATGCATGCGTCCTCTTCAGGTGCCATATAAATCACTGGGCCTTGTTTGTGGATGTCGCCGTGGCAGGAGACAGTTCTGGAGCGTGTTGTTCTCTGCACTTATTAAGAGCTTTACCATTTCATCACATTTGAAACACTTTGCATCACTCCAGGCCAAGAAAAGTTCTCCCAAAAACAGTGCTGAACTTAACACAATGTCACAGAGAATATACTGGAAGAATGTTAACTACACAGCTGCGAAATGCAAATGCTATCTAGCTACTCATGGACCGCACTGTCTCCGGCCTTAGATTTTCGTCTAATTGTTGCTGAATTTGCAACTGTAATTATAATGACCACTGAACTAAGAACTGTCCAGTATGATCTCCAATATCTGACATACTAATACTGAGGTGCACTATGTCATTTTTTGTTATTAGGTTATTTTTTCAGACCAAGAGTTTGTTTTCATAACCGATAGTTTGGACGGCTCAGAGTGGTCATGCTTTGTGATGTTGCTGTAACGTGTCCGGTCAGCTGATTTATACAAATTTTGGCACCATCTTCCAACGGGTTAAGGCAGGACCACATCGCGATCTGCAGTCCGACTTCCTCAGGACAGTATCCCAGGTGTGTGAGAGTAAAAAAGCCCCCTCGTCCCGGTTTATTTTCCACGTTTCCATATTTCGATTGCCTCTTTAATCCAGCAACGATGTTTGTTTTCTTGTCCTCTGTCCCAATGATGTTTGCTCCGTCCCAGTCCATAATGTGTTTTTTTTCTTTTAATGAACTCGTGACAACATAAGACCAATAATCATTTAGATTCAACTGTTTTTCCTTGTGGATCAATAAGATTTGTCTAAGTCAATGGGAGTATGGACAGGAGCAAAGCGCAAGGACAAGAACAGTGACTTTTACAGTGGTCAGAAATGGCTGATTTGAGTTGTTCCTGTTCTGCTTTGGGTTTTGTTGCTCGTGTTTCACCTTCGCTGTTTCCTTCTCGTATTCTGTCCTATGTTTCCTTTTTCGTGCACTGAACGTTCTCCCTGTTTTCTCGATGTAAGTTTTATTGAAGGACATGCAGGGTATTTCGTATATGACGTTACATTTATCCTCCGGTTCTATTTTATCTTTTGGGTGGACGAGTAATTGCCGGAGTTTTGTGTACGGTTTCACTGTTGTGTTGATATTGTGTTTTCTCTGCACTTTTTCTGTTGTGCCACTTAAGTACAGTAATAGGTAAACTCTTGTTCTGAAAAAAACCTACTAACAAAAATTATCGGAAGACCAAATGAACCTCCGTCACCTGCTTGTTTGCATGGATATGTAACTGCTCTGTCTGGAATATTCCACCGTATGACTTTAAACAGCTCCATGTTACATTTATTCAATTACAACTGCTTTTATAGCTTAAAAACACATGGAAAAACTGCATTCTGTCTGTGAGAGGGGTTGCCTCTCCACAGATCTGACCTGTAACTTCATCTGGTTTGATCTCCATGAAGATAGAAAGGTTTAATTAACAGACCCGCCATCATAAAAGTTACACCATGCACTGCCACAAAGTCCATAACTAACATAAGGACCAAATATTTATGTTAAAGTTCTTTTTAGGTTTATAAAAATAACAGGAAAATAATTTGTTGACACACAGCCTATAACTCTACTAGCCCTACTTTGAACCACGTGTCACGGTACATAAAATTTACTCTGATGGAAAAAATCTTTGAAATGCATTTGGGTTACGTTACCAAATATTCATCGATCAGCCAATAACATGCCTAACTCATGACTCGGGCTCTTCGGATTACGCCGAGCATTGGGTGTCGCGATCTATGTAGCTGCTTTCAAAATGACTGATTCCCCCTCTGAGTTTGAAGTCAGAGCCCGTCGATATTTTACCTATATTCATTCATCTTTACGGCGTTCGATGGCGAGGTGGACGAAACTGGAGATGACAAACGATGCCTTTGGACGCGCCCAATGAGAACGGTGCGAAATCAAATCATCGGGACACTAGGAGGGACTCGAGGACCAATCCCTCGCTGACGGCTCTGAAGTGGACCGCGCTGTTGTCGTATTGATGTACGGTCGTGGTAACTCAATAATACAAATGGAGCACATAAATAAACAATAAAAAACGTATTGCGAGGCCAGAAGTAGATTTACGGAGGTTAAAGGTGTACTGTGCAACTTATCGCCTGCTTGTTTCTATGGATATGTCATTGTTTTGCCTGGAATGTCCCACAGTATGACTTTAACCAACTCTACCTTACATTTATTCAATTACAGGTGGTTTTATAGCTCATAAATACCTAGAAAAACAGGCGTCGCCTCTCCACAGATCTGACTTGAAACTTCATCTGGTTTGGTCTCCATAAAGCTAGAAAGGTTTAATGCCATACTGTGAAACATTCCAGACAAAGAAATAACATGCACGCAGAAAAAAATATGCAATAGAGGAAATCATATGAAATCAGCAAGCCGAGTGAGATCTGTGGAGAGGCGAGCCCACTCACACAAAGGTTGCACATTGAAATGACTACGATTGTGATGAAATGCCTGAAAAAGTTCTTGAAAATATTAAACTGGTGACAACATAAGGCCAATAATCATTTAAATTCAAGTAATTTCTCTTGAGGATCTAAGTCAATGGGAGCATGGACAGGAGCAAAGTGCAAGGACAAGAGCAGTGACAGGAGCAAGGACAGGCATAGGGAAAGACAGGAGCAAAGACAGGAGCAAGGGCAGAGACAGGGACAGAAACAGGAGCAGAGACCTGAGCAGATGCAGGAACAAAGACGGGGCAGAGAAAAAAGCAGAGACAGAAGCAGAGACAGAAGCAGAGACAGAAGCAGAGACAGAAGCAGAGACAGGAGCAGAGACAGGAGCAGAGACAGGAGCAGAGACAGGAGCAGAGACAGGAGCAGTGACAGGAGCAGTGACAGGAGCAGTGACAGGAGCAGTGACAGGGGCTGTGACAGGAGCAGAGCAGACTTAGAGGAAAGCAGGAAGGTAAATACACTCACGCAAAGAGAGAGAAAGACATGTTCTCATATTCATATTCAACCCGTGCATCATTGCTCTGGAACCTTCCTGGCAATCTAATATCATCTCCATGACAACGAGCAAGTGGTCCAGAAAAGTTCCATGATATTACTGGAAGTTCTTCGAAAGCTGACCATGCAATCACTTAGAAAACAGTACAACTAGGGATGTAACAATATCTAGATCTCTCAGTACGATATGATCACGATATTCATCTCATGGTACAATATTTATTGCGATATTTTGGAGAGGCTAATATAATTGTAGAAAGGATGCTTTTTTGGTTTTAAAATACTCTGACAAGAATTTTGTATGAATTATTACTGTGATAATCCCCAAAATTCAAGTAAAGACATATTTCTTCATGTTTCTACTATAAAACAATGCATTTAAGCAAAGGATTTTGTACTTTGACTACTACAAAACATTAGAAGGTGCACTGTAATTTTTCTGTTGGAGGGTCCGTCATCTGCTTGTGTCCATGGTGATGTTATTGTTTTACCGGGTAGTATGTCATTAAACGAATATACCTTGCATTTAGTCAATTAGAGGAGTTTTTGTTTCTCAAAACTACCACAAAAGTATGCATTCTTACAGTGAGCGGGCCCACTTCTCTACAGATCTGACCTGTAATTTGGCCTGGTGATGTGGCTGCCCATCTCCATGGAGATAGTTAAATTAAATGTCATACTGTAGAACAGACATGTCAGACTCAGGCCCGGTGGCCAAATTTGGCCCACAATACAATTATATTTGGCCTGTGAGATCATATCAAATATGTATTAGAGGTGGCCCGCTGGCTACAGACAGACTATAGAGACACTATTTATTTAAAATGTTGTTATTATTTTATATGATCCTTGTTCTGAATTCAATGTTTAAGCAAAACTATTATTAAACATTTATTTTAATAAGAAAATGTTCAACATTACATATCTTGAAAGAAGAGAAAACATGCAGATGTTGTTGAAATTTTGTAGTCAATCAGGTGGGGGATGGCTACCAGAAAAATTACGCAATGCATCTTTAATAACCCCTGGAATATGTGCTCCTCCAAGGGAATAGTGATGTGACACAGCGACATAGTAAGAAGTATTTTCATAAATGACTCAATCAATCTTTGTTGACATTTTTACTGTTAAGTTCCCACCTGACACCTTTCAGTGTTCAACTTTGACCTAGTATGTACAGTTGTTGTGTCATTGGGCAAGACTTCACATACATTCTCGCTCCCGTCACTATGCTGTATGCCGTCACTATGCTGTATGCAGTGGAAAGACTATCCTACTTAAAGAGTTTGCCAAATACACTACGCCAATACTATCAAGTAAAAAGGCAACAAAGTAATGCTATACACTAGTATGTAGTAATAGTATATGACGTGATATAGTTTGAAATGTTCCACAGTATGGCATTAAATGTATCTCCATGAAGGGAAACAGGTAACGTGTAGAGACCAAGTTACAGGTCAGATCTGTGGAAAGGCAAGTGCACTCAGTATATGTTAAATAAACAAAGCAGTCATGAAGGATGTAGACGAAGACATACATTCTGTGATTCCCGAGATCGAGGATTTAAAGTTTGGTGAATCTCATCAAGGGGAAGACATTATTGTCCTTCTTTCTACGGGATTTGGCGCATTATATACGTCACAACCAAATAGCAGTGACTGGTTAAATTAAAAAAGTACCTGCCTACGGTTGAGCAAACGAGTCCTAATGCTGCGAGGTCAGACTGTTTCCACGACGTGAAACTGGCTGATGAATCAGGCTAGGAACATTCCAGGCAAGGCAATAATATTTCCATGGAGACAAGCAGGTGGCGTACCTAGTACATAGTACATAGTACTTTTAAACAGCAACAATTTAAGTGTACTGTTTACATTGTGGACATGAGTAATGTAAATTTGTATTTGTTTTTAGTAAAAAAAAAGGAAAAAAAATATATATATATATATATATAATATTGTGATAAATGAATGAGTAAAAAACTGTGATTACTTTAGTTGAAATTTATTTATTTATTCTATTTTTTTTGGCACAGTTCGAGGCCCAACCTTGAGGATGTTCTGCCAGGACCAGCTGTGGGGTATTTACAGCCTGTTGCCTCATGTTCCCCGGCAACCATTGGACATGGCTCTCACCATGCACTCCTACTGGCCAGCATCCATCTTAATATCGGGAATATACAGACTACTGGGGGGTATAAAGAAGACAACAGATTTACAATTAATCCTGATTATAGACTTAGACTTAGACAAACTTTATTGATCCACAAGGGAAATTATGTGGACACAACAGCTCACACATCACAATATATTATAACAACAAAGAGCAAAAATATAAATGGTAAAACTGAATTAAAAAATAAGGGCAAGAGGCTTTTGTCAAATAAGGCATAATTATATAAATGTACACAGTATGTATAAGTAAAATAAATAAAATAGTGTAACATTGTTTGGATCGTCAAATGTTGATGATTTTAGATGGCTTTCTGGAGCTAGTAATCTTGTTTTGTTTTTTGTTTTTTAGAAAGTAATAGAAATATCTGAAAGAAAAACACACACTTTTGAAATAGGCAAGACCCATTATCTCTTAAAAAAAAATATGGCAAAGGAGAAATTCAATTTGTGCAGTGGACAAAATTGAATTGAATTTCGATCAAATAAACTTTTGTCCAGTTGACAGATTGAATTTCTCCTTTGCCATGGATTCTAGCTAGACGACTGAAGGATTTTTCACTCTCTTAACAAAATAATAATAATTAAACATTCTAGTCGAGGGTCTGTCACCTGCTTATTTTCATGGACATGTTATATCTTTACCTTTAAAAGCAAGTTTGTACTTTTACTGAGAACAGGCTCGTCTCTCAGCAGATCTGACCTGTAACTTGGCCTGGTGGCGTCACTTGCTTGCCTCCGTCATGTTAGATATGTTTACTGCCATACTGCCCAATGGAATAGTCCCAGCAAATCCATAACATCTCCACAAAAAAAAAAACAAACAACAAAAAAACGTGGGTATAGAACAGACATTGGCCATGTATGTGAAGCTGGCATCTGTGATTGTGTGCCGGGCCCTGGCGGTGTGCACTATCATATGCCCCTCCCCCTCACCCAGTTTTTCTACATGTATGCTGTGAGTGTTTGGAGTAGTAGTACGTGAGACAGATAATAAATAATTCTACTTTTAAATAAATACATGAAAGAATACACGTAACTGTACTATAGTATTTACTACAAAATGTTTTCTATTTGTCTATCTGTTTATTACACGCTTTTTTCGTATTTCTTCTCAGTTGAATTTATAGTTTTAGCTTTATCTTACATATAAATGAAAATAATAAAGGCGTAGTATGTAACTTTTTTGGTTGGGGGTCCGTCGCCTGCTTGTTTCTATGGATACATCACTGCTCGAACTTGCATTTATTCAATTACAGGTGGTTTTATAGCTCAAAAATATCTTGAAAAACAAGCTTGTGACTGTGAGCGGGGTCGACTTTCCACAGATCTGACCTGTAACTTGGTCTGGTTTGGTCTCCATAAAGATTTAAGGTTTAGAAAGGTTTAATATCATACTGTGGTTCCAGACAAAGCAATAACATCTCCAAGAATAAAAGCATTTGACGAACCACCTGAAACCTTTAAATTTGCACCTTTAAATTTGAAAAAAAAAACAAAACAACTATATATACTTTTGTCGCATTGATCACTGAAACATATTCACTTGTCTAGCGACTCCAAACATAACTTTTATTTATTAACCACTGATCTACTGTTTCAGCCTAAGTATACAAGTGAACCAAAATAACTTTGTCGATTAAAAAAAAGAAAAGAAAATGCTACCGTACAAATATAACCCCACCTCAACTTCAACCTAGAATCTCTTAGCATGTTCTCCCTCACACGAACCCAATCCATTGTGCTTAACTCCAATGTAAATAATAATAACTGTCAACACTACATTCCCCTCTTTCAAAAACCGCATGACGCAAGATATGTCAACAGCCCTTACAATACACTAATTTACCTTTTGTTGTCCCTAGCTCATCCCTTACTTTTACTATGTAGTTCAACCTGTATTGTAGCATCCCGGCGCCCACATGCCTGCAAAAACTCAAAGCTAATTGGACAGATGAGAAATTTTCACGGTGCAATAGACAATCTTTGTGTTTTGCAGATTTGGTAGGTGCTGACAGCGGGCCGGGTCGGTAAAGGCGGGGTTAAGCTAAGGCCGCACGTGCAGAGAATGAATACTGCAAAGCGTTGAAAGTGCTTCAAGGAAATGTAGAGGATCAGAAGAGTGCTTTCTTATAAATGATTAAGCGGCAAATAGGCGAGGATGCTGGCTAAACGTTTCCAATGTAGAAGTGTTTGATTTCAGCTACATCTAAAAGAATAGTTATGGTGCGAAAACGTGTCTTGGGGTAGGTTAAGAGGTGGGTGGAGCGGTAGGCAAAGTGTGCAAATGATGTTGTAGTATTTACTATTCAAAGCGTCGGTGGAGTTTGCATGTTCTCCCCGTGTCTTGATAGGGCACTGCTGCATTTATTTCCGTCATTGAGAAGCTGCCGATACGATACATACCTCGATACACAGGCCATGATACGATACATACCTCAATACACAGGCCACGATACGATACGATACATACCTCAATACATAGGCCACGATACAATACATACCTCGATACACATAGGCCATGATACAATACATACCTCGATACACAGGCCATGATACGATACATACCTCGATACACATGCCATGATACGATACATACCTCGATACAGTGCACTTTCGATTTGATATATTTCAAATCAATTCGATACAGTTGTTGGGGGCTGTTTTTGACATACGATATTTTTAACTATTATTATTTATGCTGTTGTTAACCTGAACCTGGAGTGCAGTGTTTCATTTCTGTGTAGTTTTATACTGAAATGACAAATACATTTTGATTCTGATTCAATAAAAATAAAGGCTAAATCATGGCTGTGACATTAAACATCTTTGTTAAACCGCTTCTTGTACAAAGTTCATATGAAACACAAACATTTTCATCATCAAAACAGTGAATATATTAAATGTGGTGCATAAAAGAGTTTCCTGCCACTAAATAAGCCACAAAACTTAGTGCTGTGACAAAATAATCTGGTAAAATACACCAAAAAATACTCTTGGTGATATACTGATACAGCAGCCCATGATATCGATACTGTATCATCACATTAAACTATAAGATATATTGATACTTTAATATTTTTGCACACCCCAGTAGACAGGGTGGGACAATGGGTCTTAGGGACCTATTAATATATATTAGAGGAGGGCCCATGTGAGGCTCCTTGCCCAGGGCCCCCCAAATTTCTGTCAGAGGGTCTGTTCTTGATAATAAACTTCATATCGAAAATCAGATACGAAAATTAGTATTGCAACTATACTCATTTGAGCAGATACGTATACTAAAAAAATCCAATGAACTGAGCCAAAGGTTTGGAGATGGGCCCCCAGCACTGCTCCTGACAGGTTGCCCAGGCGATGTTAAAGGGCCAAACGCAGAGGACATATTAACCTATTAACCTCACCTATTTTTATGTCACTTATAAACAGCAGAGATTATTACAACTAAAGCAATGCAATTAAAGAGTGAACAGACTGGTTTAAGTTGTACCATAACAAACTCCAATTGATACTTTGCAGTGACATCCCGCTGGGGGTGTTCAACATGTATCGCTATTGGCGGAATGTTCCATTGTGACACATTAGTGAACACAGGCAAAAACGATTTAAGATCATCTGAAAGCTCGAGAGAAAATACAGCATGGATTTAAAGAGCATATTTTCAGCAGCCTGTATGAGCGTTCGGGGTCCTGTTTAGGAGTCTGATTTTCAACAAAAAAGTGAGAGTGACTGACTGAAAAACTGTTGGCTGTTCTAACTACATTCTTTCTGGTCAGACTGTATTATAACAAAGATCAGATTAAAGTATAACAAAGCCTCAGGTTGAGCTGTTCTTACAGTTCACATCACACCCAGTCAATGTTGATGACATCAGCTTCAAAGTATATAGACTCCAAATAAACACTAACTACAGCTTTGACTGGTACTGCAAGACTATGTCAGGAACTCCCTGGTGCTTACTTATCTTATTTATTTTGATAATAATATTGCACTGGATTTATCTAGAGCATTTCAAGACATAATCACGCATACACCACCTTCATACTACGCAATGTGACTCACATGTCTTGCCTAAAGACACAACAACAGTTTCCACAAGAGCAACTGCTGCCCCACTGTGGCACCTGGTATTCTCTGCGGTGTCCCATTCCAAGTACTAACCAGGCCCAGGCTCGCTAAGCTTCCGAGATATGACTAAATAGACTGACAAGATGCACTTGAAAACAAAAAAATATATATAAATATTCTCAAAACTGTGATTCCTCTTTTTTGTACAGTCTCTAAAAAACATTCTATCGAAGGTTAGTTTGTTTTCCTGCGCAATTAATCGAATTTTGATCGCAATTTCAATGTGTGTCAAATGATCTTGAAACTCATATAATCAAGTTGAAACGATAAAGCTTAACAATGTTTATTCTGTTAGATTGTAGAACTGTAGATCTGGATATATAATTTATTTTGAATACATTTATGTTTTTCTGTGCCTTATTTCATTTTATGGTTTATACATCACCAAACTGCTCTGAGGTACATATTTGTAGCCTGAATTTGAAAGTTTTGCGTAACTTATCAATAACAAAGTGTTTTTGTTTTTTGTGTTTTTTAAGAGAAATGCTGAATAAATGCATCATGTTTGAATAATCATGATTTCAATATTGACCAAAAATAATCGTGATAATGATTTTTTCCATAATCGAGCAGCCCTACTAGGCCTATTTACAAGTTTCAACAAAAAGGAGGAAAAAATTACATACCTAAAGGTTAAAGAGCCTGTACCTTTTTTTACTTGTATCTGACTCAAACGTGTCTCAGTCCATTACATATATTTTGCATAATCACCTTTTCAAGTCAACATATGTTCACTGTGTACTGTCTGCATCGAATTCTACACCTCTTTTACTGTCTGATATTTAGGAAGTGCTTGCTCTGATTTCTGAAAGTTATGAAAAGTGCTTATAAACTCATTGTGGTGAATAATTAGAATGCTCAGAATGCATAAGATAAGTGAGGAATAACTTTGGACCACTGCAAACTGTTTTTCACATTTTCAGACAGTAAAAATCAGGTACAGAGCTTTAAACATCTTTTCTTTAGTTTGAGGCAGATTTCATTGTATTTTTGGCGTTTATAATGAAGCTTTATAACAGAAAAGCGCACATGACCAGAGGTAAGACAGCACGGAGACAAAACAAAGCTGAACACCGGGGCTCTACTTTGGATCGCACTTATTTCCATTCTACTAAAGCTGCACTGCGAAACATTTCTAGTAGAGGGTCCACCACCTGCTTGAGTCCATGGAGATGTTATTACTTTGTCTAGAATGTTCCACAGTGTAAATTAACCCTATCTATCATGAGGGAGACAGCACTACGTGACATTACAAGTTGAAATTATTGTATTTTTGAGCAATAGAAACACCTGTAATGAATAAATGCTAGATGGATATGTTTAAAGTCGTATTATGGAACATTTCAAGCAAAGCAATAACATCTCCATGGCAACAAGCAGGTAAAAAAGTTGTGTAGTGCAGCATTAAACTCAAACCCTCAGGTGGGACAAGGACTTTTATACAAGAAAGTTTTGAATACTGGCTCAGAAGTGGATTTTTTATTTATTTTTTTTACTTTAGTATTAGCCAAGAGACTTCGCGGGGGTCAAAATTTCAAACAAATGATTAGCTGGAGAAGTAGTTCCAAAGTTCGTTTAAAATAACAACGATGCATTGATAGTTTCTTGTTTCACATTAATTAAGCAAGATGGCAGCTCACCAAAATCCAATTTGCTCCCCCGCAGTAAACTCATATTCTCTTTCACTAATAAATCACAACGCTGGGAGTTAAAGTTGCTCATTACACAAGTTTTTTTTTTTTTTTTTTTTTTTTTTTTTTTAAGGAGATAAAAATATAATCGACTTTGACAATTACATGAGTTTCAGAATTAATCTTACGAAATTTTTCGTGTGATCTTTTGTGCGGATTTGAATGTCGTTTTTTGAGTTCAAAACAGTTGACATATTCGCAAAATTGTGAATGTACTACTTTATCCTTTAAAAATGCCTTGACAAGACTTTGGTTCTGTCATAAAACCAAAGAGTTGACATGTAAAAGTGTGTAAAAAGTTATATCATTATGTAAATTGGATTGAAACAGAGCAAAGGATCATGGTCTATGTAGTTCTGAATTTTCTTTTTGCTTTTGCTGCACCATAACAATGACTTTAATCATTATTTTGTGATGGCCCAGGATATTACTGAAAGACTTGATGATACAGTATCACAATATTTTGGTTAGTGCTACATTCATACAAAATATTACAAAGTAAAAGCAGTAATTTCAGCAAACAGCAACCAGTGATTTTTGTTTTGGTCTGATATGAAGTAATATTATCGCTTTATTGTAAACGTCACAGTATCGATCCAGTACCAATAAGTTTTGCATTAAAATCCATCAATATGAATGGAATAATGTAGCAAAAATTTGTAACCCTTCTCTCAAATAATTACAAAATAATAATTTATTGGACATCGGCCATCTGAGTACATTGAGCATTTTTTCACTTTTAAACTTCTTTCATTGAGCTTCATAATGAGTCCATGGAGATATTATTTCTTTGTCTGGAATGTTTCACAGTATGCCAGGGGTGTCAAACTCAAATTCACAGAGGGGCAAAATTAAAAACTGAGACTAAGTCATGAGCCAAACTAAATATTTATTGAAAAATTTCAACAACATCTGCATGTTTTCTCTGCTTTTGAGACATGTAATGTTAAACCTTTTTTGTAAAAATAAATGTTTAATTTTTTTTTTTTTTTTTGTTTAAACATTGATTCCAGAACAAATATAATATAAAATATAACAAAAATAAATAAATAAATAATGTCTCTATAGCCAATCCTTAGCTGGCGGGCAACTCTAATACATATTTGATATGATCTCGTGGGCCAAATTTGGCCCCCAGGCCTGAGTTTGACATGTCTGCAAGTATGGTATTAAACTTTGCTATCTTCATGGAGACCAAACTAGACAAATTTACAGGTCAGATGTGTCGAGAAGCAACCCCGCTCACAGTCAGAATGCCTGTTTTTCTAGGTATTTCTGAGCTATAAAACCACCTGTAATTTAATAAATGTAAGGTAGAGATGTTTAATGTCATACTGTGGAACATTCCAAACAGAACAATGGCATATCCATACAAACAAGCAGGTGATGGACCTCTAACCAGAAATACCTCTCTTCTGGTATTCAAAGAACCCTAAAACAACACATAACAATGACAAATGGCAGTTTCAAGCAGTAAAAATTAAATTCCTCCCATGAGGCCTAAGACAAACTCTTCAAAGCCGTTAAATTACTCGTGAACAGATTCTAACCGACCATAACAACAAAAGGTGTGGAGAAATATACCCTGTAGACAAAACAAGACAATACCATTAGCATAGGGTGTACATACTTTAATAACATGTGTGAGGACACCACCAGTCAAACGAGTTTTTATCAGTCTACTAAACCTCACATAGCCAAAACAAGGATAGACATCGTAATGATCCTACGCGCAGGTTTTGTTTTCACAGGCGTAGGAGAGTGGGTGGAAATCTATTTGAAATCACTACAAATAAAATAAAAAAGGTTAATTATAGATCACATGGGCAGACAGTACTTCAGAGGAGGTATGTGTGATATGCTACTCAGGTCAGTGAGGTTGTGTTAAAGTTAAAGTTGGTGAAGTAGAGAAGTACAATAGATAGTAAAAACATACATACTTTATACTCTTCTCACTTTAAAGGTCCAAGATTACGCAAAATTGACTTTTGAGAGCTTTAAGTCAAGTTATAATGCTGTTATTTCACCAAAAACACACCCAGAGTTGTGTTTTGTTTCATTCACACATGTTTGAGTAACTGTTTTGTAGAGTAGAAATTAGCAGTTCCAGGGCTGAAACTGTCCAAATGATTCTAGTGAAGGTGTATGGAGTTTAAAAACACAGTGCAGCATTTCCTGTAGTTATTATAAAACACAAAAACTACACCCACATAGTACACAACGCAACACAAATATTATCAGCATAACCAAACTGTCGTAATGGATTTGAAATGAAAGCGCTGTATCCTTAATGATAAGCAAGTTAATTACTATAATTGTTTATGCAAATTGTAAATGTGCATCATGTGTTTGGGAATAGAAACACAGCTACATCTGAACGTTCTGTTAGGAATTGCAAACTAATTTTGTGTGAGCAAGAATAACATTATAATCATTAAGATGTAGTGTCAGTACAAAAACCTGATACAAATCAACAGGCCCGTCGACAGAAATTTGGGGGCCCTGGGCAAGAAGCCAGACATGGGCCCCCAAATATAAATTATTATGAAGCATCCATTTCTTGGCCCGTAAAACCCTGGGACCCAAGACAACAGACCTGTTTATCCCCCCCGTCTACTGCCCTGTCTACTAATCAACATTAAAACTAATTAATTAAAAGTAGATACTCATTTGAGCAGGTATCGATACTAAAGTCACATTCAAAGGACAGAAATCCCTGAATAGTTTGAGAATGTTTAACCTACCCGGACCGCTGAAGGATTATACAAATATAAGACCATGTGGTAATATAAAAGAAAGTACTATGATTTACTGTTGATCATGGTGTCAAGTGCTTATGACAGGTCAGACTACTCATTTTACTAAAACACAGAAAAGATGGTTATATTTATACTTGTTTTCTCGTTTTGCCAATTTTTTAGGATTAAAATTGCACTTCTTGGTTGGAAATCATTAGCCTGATTCATCAGCCGGTTTCACTTCATGGAAACCCTCTAACCTCGCAGCGTTAGGTGAGTACTTTTTTTTTATTTAACTGATCGCTGCTATTTGGTCGAGACGTATGTAATGCGTCAGAGCTCTTCTCTGATTGGCCAGTGTGCGGTCTACAACTTTCGGGGTTCTTGCAAACCATCTAGTGTATTCCGATTCCTGACCTAGTCATGGCATCACACTTGGGAATTCCATAACTGTTACCTTGCCAAGCTCCTCTAATTTAAAAATTAAAAAATATTATCTGACAAATATAAGAACACTTTATTTTGTTGAAAACGTGTTTGAGGTATCACAAAAAATAGTTTCTCCCCTGTAAATTGTGGCTAACTTGAACAGAATTCTCCCTCGCGTTTTAGAACTCTGCTTCCAGTAATTTTCAACATATTTTTCAACTTCTCTTCACAAATTGCTTCTTGATTGGTGTAAAACTATAATTTACATTTGCAATAGTTATAATCCCACCAAATTAAGTCAAAATTAGAGAATCTGTCATAGGCACTTTAAAGGTGCACTATGTAGCTTTTTGGTTGTGGGTTAGTCACTTGTTTGTTTCTTTGGATATGCCATTGCTCTGTCTGGAATGTTCCACAGTATGACATTAAACAGATCTACCTTACATTTCTTCAATTACAGGTGTTTTTATGTCACAAAAATACCTAGAAAAAAAGACATTTGACTGTGAGTGGGGTGGCCTCTCCACAGATCTGACCTGTAACTTGGTCTTTATATATGAGGAGTTAAGTTGAAATCTCACCTTGTCTAGTTCTCTTGGACCCAATCTCGCATCCAATATCAAATTACATGTGTCTCTAAATGAATAGTTATAGTGCAGCACTGTAGCTAAAAAAACTGAGGGAACTACATAGACCATGATCCTTTGCTCTCCATGATGATAGAAAGGTTTAATCCCATACCGTGAAACATTCCAGACAAAGCAATAACAACAAGCGTTTGACGGAGCCTCCACCAGAAAAGTTACACAGTGGCCCTTAAACATCACGACGACACTACCAAGATGACAGCTGCATGCGCACGTACTCCGAGACCAGACCAAGATGGCGGCCCGTGTTTACACATGCTGTCATTGAAGCACACAGGGTCCTGCAGTTTAGACTTACATCTTTCAGTGCCATCACATGAGATCAGGCCCCGGCAGCTTTGTTGTCAAGTGACCCTCCAAAACAAGCGTCACGCAGCTGCTCCCAACAACTCCACCTTTCCAAACAGGCTCACGGACCAACCCAATGTCAGGATTCAACCATTTAACAAGTAGGGACCTAACAATAACTGAAATAACGTGATATCGTATCGTAGGGATGGTGCCACAAGATTTCGTGGGACAAAATTGCTACAAGACTGCACAGACATGGGAAAAATGATCTCTTTTGGATTGGATATTAGTTGCGTTACATCTCATATAGTTCCAAAAACAAATGCTAGAACGGAAACAAAAGTATTAAGTCAAATAAAAAAACTGGGACCAAAATTGGAATCAAAAAGTTAAAATCTCGCTTTATCTTGTTCTCGAGGACCCAATATCATATCCAATATCCAATCCGATATTGAATTACAAGGGTCTCTACATGAATAGTTATAGTGCAGCAATATAGCTAAAAAAACAAAAACAAAAAAAAACTACATAGACCATGATCCTTTGCTCCGTTTTAGTGCTGATTACGTGAAGAAATAACTGCTATAAGCACTTTTAGAACTTAGTGGATAGGATTATGACCAAACCAAAGTCAAGTCGAGGAATTTTAAAAAGAAAAAGTACTCACAATTTTGTTAACCTCCACAAAATATCATGAAAATATCGTATAGAGACATTTGGATATTGTTATCTCTATTAACAAGTACAGGTGACAAAATGAAATGTATAATGGTGGGTTAGGGATAAGGTACAAGCAGAATTGAAAAAAAAAACTACAACAATATCAGTTTTTGAATCTATGCACTAAATAATATTAACTTTTTAGGTAATTTAAAATACAAATAATATGACATTTTTCTATTTGAGAGAACAATTTGGTCTAAATATGTAATGTTTGTGTCTTAATCAAACATGTGTGAATGAAATAAAACACAACTTCAGGTCTGTTTTTGATGAGGAAATAACATTATAACATAGATCAGAAAATAGCCTAATATGAGCCCTTTAATTACCCATAATAAAGCATGAACAAAGACTTAAAGGTACAGTATGTAACTTTCTGAATGCAGCACACCACCTGTTTGATTCTACAGAAACAAAGTCAAAACCCACGTTAGTTCTGCTATAAACTTGGTCAGGTCCTGTACTAGTCTTTGTTTAGTATTGATCTAGTATTGATTGTGGGTTATTCAGTTGTTTTGTCATCCAAAATAGAAGACTGACTTTTCTAATCATACAGAAAAGTGGATTTAGTAGGGATGTAACGATATCCAACTCTCTCGGTACAATACTATCACGATATGCATCTCACGGTACGATATTTATTGCGATATTGTGGAGAGGCTGATATAATTGTAGATGTGACACTTTTTGCTTTTAAAATACCTTGACAAGATTTTGGTGTGAATTATTTCCATCATAATCCCAAGAATTCAAGTAAAAAACATATTTCTTCATGTTGTTTGCACTGAAATGAATCATGGGATATGGAGTTTCCGATGTTCATAAGCTGTTGTTACTATAAAATGTATTGTGACAGTCCACGATATTACTGTGAGACTTTTGATGATACAATATCACAATATTCCATTTTAATGAAAAAAAAAATTAACTTTGTAGCATAGGCTATTAGTGTGAATAAACCTGAATTGGAATTGCATTGTTTTTTTTGTTTTTTGGGGTTTTTTTTAGAATCTATACCTCAAATACTGTTCTATTCGTTCAAAATAAATGATTGAATTCCATATAAAGTTCAATCATATAAAAATTGTATTCAAAAAAGAAAACAATTGAAGCTTGAAAGTGAATTGGAATTTCAGTTTTTTATTATTAAAATCACAAAATCTAAAAGGTTTCTATTCCAAATGTTATAATCCAGTGTCAGAATTCTGGGCCAAAAACATTCCAATTAGAAAATTTTAAGTAACACAAGTAAAACCAATAAAAAAAAATAAAAGTTAACATTTAAATTGATTAGTGTGATATCCATGGAATCTCAAATGTTTATCAAAAACACTGAAATTTGACACTGGACACACCACACAACTGCTCCATTTTCACAAAGCAGCAGTTCACCTTGTGGAACAACACCCAAGAATTTCAACTTTATGTCCCGTTTAAGTCCGTTTTTAATGACCGTCGACCGAGCGTGAATCGAGGTTGTAAAAAACCCCAATGTAAATAACAAACTGAACAGGTGTGACGTTACGAGACGAACAACAACACACGCTGCTAACCGTAAATCTAAGTAACCCCCCCTCGCCCCGCAACCCTCACCCCGCAACCCCTGCCCCACCACAGGCGCTCTTCTCTGGGGAGGTGTCAGCTCCGACCAGGCCCCGACCACCAACCACCAACCACGTCCACTCACCTCGCACTTCTCGCTATCTCCATTTTTAAAGTCCCCCAGGCGCCAGACGAACAGACCCCCACTACTTCTTCTACTACTACAACTACTCCCCCCGACACTTCCTGACGTGATTAGACCAGACAGCTGTGGGGGTACAAACTTTAAAGCTTGATAGCGAGCATGAGAAACTTGAGAAACGCCAACATGTAGACGGGGTTGACGGGGTTGACGGGCATACTTGTAACAGTTAGTAAAATGGAATTATAAGGTTCACGTTGGCAAAGTTAGGTTTCACAAAATTCAAATTCTTACCGCTAATTCCGTGTCCTCAATCGAATTTCAGTTTCGGAAGTAAGATCCGCGTCAGCTCAAACGTTCCATTACCGAAAGCGCACGTAGCGTCCAACTATCTCCTTCCCCGGATGACAACTGCCAGTGGAGGACCTCACTGGGTTCGGACTGCCCCAGAATGCCCTCCCCTCCCTTACCCGCCACTGGACAAGCCCCCCTGCTGCCCCCTGTCACCCGCCAACTGGCCCCACCCAACCAGGCCACGCTCCCAGGATGACGCTCCGCCCACCGAGCTCCTGACTCCTCCCCCTGGACACCCTTTGCCCTAATATGCCTCTAGCAACTGCCACCAATTTGTCAGTGTCCATGTTGGCAGTTGGGTTCATAGCGGTAGATAGGTTTAAGACATGGGTCGGGAGGCATGTTTTTATGGAGGGACTTGAAAGGCGATACGTACGGGGGATTTCAGTTGGTGGTTTTCAGATTCTAGAATGTGATGATGTCATATTCTCAGACGGGGGGCAACAGACAGTATTCACTATTGACAGCATACTTTGCCATGAAATATAAACACTCAAATATTGAACCTGGTCATTTCTATTAGTGATTAGACCCTAGACCCGGGATGGGCAATTATTTTTTCCACAGGGCCATACGAGAAACAGAAAATATTGTGGAGGGCCGGGCTAAAATGCTTAACTCAATTCTGCAAAATATTAATTGTATTTCTTTATAAAAAACAGTAAACCAATAAACTCCTTTAGTCTTCATTTAGACCTGGTTTAGACCTGGGTTCTGGTTTAGATCTGGTTTAGACCTGGTTTAAACCTAGTTTAGATCTGGTTTAGACCTGGATTAATTCTGGTTTAGACCTGGTTTAGACCTGGATTAATTCTGGTTTAGACCTGGTTAAGACCTAGTTTAGACCTGGTTTAGACCTGGATTAGACCTGGATTAGACCTGGTTTAGACCTGGATTAGACCTGGATTAATTCTGGTTTAGACCTGGGTTCTGATTTAGACCTGGTTTAGACTTGGATTAATTCTGGTTTAGACCTGGTTTAGACCTGGATTAATTCTGGTTTAGACCTGGTTTAGATCTGGTTTACTCCTGGTTTAAACTCGTTTTAAACCTGGTTTAGTGCTAGTTTAGACCTGGTTTAGACCTGTTTAGACTTGGATTAATTCTGGTTTAGATCTGGTTTACTCCTGGTTTAAACTCGTTTTAAACCTGGTTTAGTGCTAGTTTAGACCTGGTTTAGTCCTGGTTTAGTCCTGGTTTAGTCCTGGTTTAGTGAGGCTGCCTTACAAAAAATGTCATTTAAAAAACACCTCCAAAATAAAAGCAATGCAGCTTTTGTCCATGCATGAGGTAAAATGATCAAATATGTTTATTTTTTTAATTCCAAATGATCTTAAATGGCCGGTCAGAGTCAACCAAAGGGTCGTATGTGGCCTGGGGAGCTGAACAATGCCCTGGTCTGTATTACAACACAAAGCTGCATTTTATCAATAGTAAGTTTAGCTAACCCCATCTGTATTAAAAATGATTGGCCTGTAAAATGTTATGATGACATTTGAAACCCATAAAGTGTGTTCATGTTCTTCAGTTTAATGATGTCAGAGGTTTAGATGGAGGTCAGGGGGCTACACAACTCTAACTCTGTTTTTGAAAGAAAGAAAGAAACTTATGCTCCCACTTCATAATTATTTGTTATTTGCTTTAAAAACTGGACATATTAATCTTGACCTAGTTAAATTTTTGCTTATCTTCATGGAGAGCAATGAGTTCAGTGCTTTACTGTGGGAGATTCCAGGCAAAGCAATGACAGCTCCATGGAGGCAAGCAGATGGCCAACCCTGCACAAGAAAAGTTACACAGTGCACCTTTAACCATAAACCAGGCCAACAAATCTGCAATCTGACAGCGAATTCCATCATAGACCTTCCTTTTTCACCTCAGTTTTAAAGTGTTGGGAGTTTTGACACTCAAGATATATATATTTTCTGCATTTTACTTAAAAAAAAAATCAAAAGGCGCAGCACTTATAAGCGGGTACATGTAGGACAATTAGCAGCCAATGGACACACAAAAGAACAACCACTAATAACAAACAACAGCCATCAAAAATGTAAGACAGCTCAAAAAAAAGAGAAAAAACTCAAAAGGTTCTACTTTAGCACGAGCTTAGAAGAGTGAAGTAACAGATGACTAATACATTAGTTTTAAATTATCACTTAAAACACTCAAACTTTGCCAATTTACACTTATCTCACACATTATCTCACACCAAAATGAGCAGTTTTTGTGTTATGACAGCGGAGCCGCACCGTTACACAACTCAATACTGTATACATAGTCATAATATCCCTCACTATTTTGTCTTAAAGGTGCAATGTGGGACTTTTTGGTTGCAGGTCCGTCACATGCTTGTTTCTATGGATATGTCATTGCTCTGCCTGGAATGTTCCACAATATGACATTAAACAACTCTACTTTACATTTATTAAATAACAGATGGTTGTGTAACTTAAAAATACCTCGAAAAACAGGCTTTCTGACTGTGAACGGGGTCGCCTCTCCACAGATCTGACCTGTAACTCCGCCTGGTTTGGCCTCCATGAAAGTAAAAAGATTTAATGCCATACTGTGAAACATTTCAGTCAAATCAATAACCTCTCCATGAAGAAAAGTGCCACAAAAGTTACACAATACACCTGTAAGAAACACAAACAAGAAACACAAGCAAAAGGCTAATTATCTAACAAGCCAGTATACTCCAAATTAGAGACGGGCATTCGATGAAATTTTCTTAATCGATCGTCGGGAAGAATTAACGATGGATTATCGATTAATCATTAACGTTTTTATATTAAAATGATCATCATTATTATTACTATCTGCACTACTAATCTGCATAAATAAATTCAACTTTACGACATATAAACCGTAACGACTCTAGAGCCACATCAGCTGTTTGACATTATAATGTGTTTAATTCAGTTTTGCGCAACTCTCACAGAAACGAAAATTAAAACCGCATCGCTAATTTGCGTAAACTAAGCGAAGATAAAACTACAGCTCTTGTGTCGCTGATGCGGTCAATTTCTGTTGGATTCAAAGACATGATTCAGTGGAATACAGGTTAGTGTGACCATATTTGCGTTTGTCAAAACCAGGACACCGTACGGGGGGTGGGAGGTGGGGACTCGTCATCGACATTGCGCGACTCTCACCTGGCAAAGCTTTTTCCCACTGGACACCGAAACATATGTGCTGCTTTGTACACTGTGCACAAGGACTCCCACTTGTCCCGAACGCAACGGAAAGCGTAAATACGCATTTGCGCTTCGGTACGTTGCAGACTGACCGACTGTTTGTGTCTCGCTCCTTCTGAGTGCAGAGAGCTTCATGTACAGACCCCTGTTTGGTCACGCTACACACAACAACCTGCATTCGGTTTGTCGATTAAAATGAACGTAATCGATGAAATTCTTAATGATCAATTATCAATTAATCGACTAGTCATGCCCATCCCTACTCCAAATAAAGTTTCGGCATTACAATTTTTAATTCAAATGCAATGTTATATATGGTGTTATGTTATTATGTCATCTGAAATCTAACATAAAAATATGAGAGTCTTGGGCTGGTAACCTTTAAAATGTACCACTGCAATACTAGCAAAATCAAAGGTTTTACAAAAATCTAAACATTTTAAAGCAACACAAAGACACAGGATGTAATTTTTTTGCCAAAAATTTGACCAAAATCAAAGTGTGTGTTTATTGCACTGAAAAACATTTACCCCTTACTCTGAGCAGGCTTGCATCTCCACAAACCTGACTCTAAATTTGCTCGGAGAAGAGCCTGCGTATGCTTGTTGCCATGGAAATGTTGTCCCTTTAAGCTACAACGTTTCACAGTATGGCATAAAACTTATCTATCTTCATGAATGTTCCTAGACATGATTTTGACCATATTTCCATGCAGGTGACATGCCCCAACCAGAAAGTTACACATTGTGCCTTTAAGATGCCTGGAAGGTTATAGGCAATCACTACTGAAAGTTTCTAGGCAAGATCTAAGCAAGGAATAGTATTTATGTAAACGTATTCACTTTTTTGTCATGTTATGTAGTGAATAATACAAGACAAGGTACTGAAAAAGTATAGTTCCAGTACAGGTACAGAAAACTACATGTCATTTAAGTTGTAGTATTGTAAAAAATTAAATATAACCAGCCTTAATATACTGTCACTGTACCCCAAGTCTAATCCAAGAGAACATATCAACTAGAGCTGTCAAAACTATCACGTTATTAACAAGTTAACGCAAAACTATTTTAACCCTAACCCTGTCAGGTGCACCGATGTTATTCTTACGAACTACAAACTCTGCTCCAACATATACGGCGAATCCGTGCTGACCTTTGATAAGGACTGTGACTGATACAGAAGTTTTATAAGCTTTCTTCTGGCTGTTCTCACTGTTACGAGCTGTTGTTATATCCACAAACTCACAGGAGCGCGTATCACAGCAGGACTCATATCTGTCTCATGTATTTCTGTCGCTGGACTTATTTTCTCTACTAAAAGCTTAAATTCTGCTGCACGACATGTAAACAAACAACGCCGCATGATGACGTCATCTCCCTAAGTACATCAGCCGATGGGGTGGACAAACACGGTCGCAGACACAATTGCAATTAAACATTTTGATAATAGGGATGTAACAATAACCAAAATATTGTGATATTATATCATCAAAGTTCTCACAATAATATCGTGGACCATCACAATATATCGAATTACAAGTCTCTTTGCTTAAATGAAGAGTTATGGTGCAGCAAGAGCTAAAAAAAGACAGAGGGAACTACATAGACCATGATCCTTTGTTCCATTTCAATGTAAACTACATGAAGAAATAACAGTTCTAAGCACTTTAAAGTCTTAGCTCTTTAGACTAAGTCTTGCTGATGCATTTTAAGAAGAAAAAGTAGCATACTGACAGTTTTGTTAGTCTCCACAAAACATCGCATTAAATATTGTTCTGTGAAATGCATATCGTGAAAATATCGTACCGAGAGATTTGGATATTGTTACATCCCTAATCTTGAGCCCCCGCCAAGCCTTACCATAATATCACAATAAATATCACACCGCGAGGTTCCTACTGTGACGATATCGTATCGTGAGACTTCGATATCGTTACACCCCTAGTTGATAAGAGTATTAAAATGATTATTCAAGGGACAAAAATGTGAGATTTATGTGTGATTAATCGCAAGTTAACTATGAAATTCATGAGATTAATTGAAATTAAACATTTTAATCGATCGATAGCACTAATATCAACACAGGAACTATAGAAATTATGATGTAATTTGAAGCTTTGCATAAAATGAGAATAGTTTGATCAGTTCATCAGTTCTTCCACAGCGCTCTGCTCCTCTGCACGTGAGCGTAGAAAACGTCCCTATGGATCAGGAGCTGGTGGCAGAGAGGAGACAGCTGTCCACATGCCTTTTGTTTCACCGTACGCCCCCTCCTCCCCCTCCCCCCCTCCTCCTCCTCACCGACCCTCCTCCCCCTCCCCACCGGTCCGAAGAGCATGCACCAACTCGGGCGCTCGCATGTTCAGCTGTCGGGGTTCACGCTCTCCTGTCTCGTGCCAGCGGGCCTTTCTCCTCCCCCTCCTCGTCGTTCTTTCCGTTCTCTCTCGGCTTTCCCTTATTCCTCTTCTACTCTCTTCTTTTTTTCTGTCTCCTCTCGTTCTCGTCCTGTTTCCTTCTTTTCTCCTGTCCTCCATCTCTCCTGCTACTACTCTCCCTCCCTTTCTTTCTTCTTTCTTTTCTCCTCCTTCTCCTTCTTCATGCCTCGCTTTTCTCTTCTCCTTGTCCTCTTTACCTTCTTTCTTCCTAGAGATGCTCCAATCCGGCTTTTTCAGTTCCAATACGACAGTGTTTCCCAAATTTTTTTCTAGAGACGCATGTTTTAAAAGTCACAAATCATCAATAGACATTATTCGTAATTCACAAAATAAATTCGTGACCGTTATTGAACATTAATGAGGATATTTTATTGTTCACTGAGTGATCGTGTCTCTCTGAACTATTAGTATTACCGTATTTTTCAGACTATAAGGCGCAATATCAGTAATGTTGAATTCTCTCATCTATTTTCATACGTAAGGCGCAACGGGTTATAAGGCGAAACAAACGGACGACACTTGAGACTTGAGACTTTTTTATTTCCTATGAGAAGGACTCAAATATACACTGAGTAATAATGTGTTTAATGCAGCTTTGCGCACATTTGTTTATGTTTTAAAGAAACAAAACTTAAAACCACATGGCTCATTTGCATAAACTATAATATCTCACTCCTTGTGCACTGATGTGGATCAGGCTTCTGTCGGACTAAAGGAGACGACTCAGTGGAATATGTGTGAAAATCAGTTTGAGGTCAGAAAGCACAACCAGGATTAATACATTTGGAGCACCGGATTATAAGGCGCACTGTCGATTTTCCAGAATATTAAGAGTGTTTTATTGTCCAAAAAATACAGTACTCAAGTTTTAAACAAGGAAAAACAGTAATCAGTGTTTCCCACAGAAAATGTGTTAGGCAAGGCGGCGCTGGTGAAAAAGTGAAGAGCGGGGAGTGCGTGGAGATGTATGTATATGTATATCTCAGACCTACATGCAGATCGTGACAAGGCGACCAAAAAATAATAATCTCTTGCGATCCACCTGAGGATCATGACCCAGTCTTTGGGAAACAATGCTCTACCATACATTATATTAACTGATATAAACCCATACCAGCGTAGGGACAGTAAATGTCGCTTCAAAAACAAAGTGAACTTCTTACACAAGAGATCCACTTGTGTTATGTAACTGTTATTTATCTTTCAAATGACAACTGAAGAAGTTCATATGAAGAAAAGTTCAAACCTTATGAGACGTTCAGGCACAGTCTGTAAATAAAGCTCTTCTTATTAAAACTAATTAAAGGTCAAACGGGATATTGGCTCAACCGATATCACGGAACCGATACTCGATCCAGCAAGATTTTTTGTATCAGCGCAAATATTCAATACTAGTATCAGTATCAGTGCATCCCTTTTGTACTCTCTCTCTCCTCTTCTTCTCAGCCTCTACTTTCTGTTCTCTCTTTTCTCTTATTCTCCCTCTCTTCCCTTATTTTCTCTCCTTTCCTCTCCTCTCTCCTTTTCCTCCTCACTCCATTCTCTTCTCTTTCTTCCTCTCATCCTCCTCCTTTCTTTCTTTTCTGTCCTCCCCTTTCCTCGCTTGTCCTTTTCTTTCTTTCTTCCTTTCTCTCCTTTATTTTTTTCCTCCTCTTCTCCCCCTCTCCTCCTCTTTTTTCCTCTCTCCTCCTCCTTCCCTTTCCCTTGTCTTTCTTTCCTCCTCTCCTTCTCTTGTTTCTTCTCTGCTACATTTCTTTTGTTCTTCTTCCTCCTTCCCTTCTCTCCACCTTCTTTATTCTTCACTCCCTTTTGTCCTCTTCCTCCACCTTTACTTCTTTCTTTTCTGTCCTCCTCCTTCCTCTTCTTTCCTTCTTCTCTCTCCTTTATTTCTTTCCTCCTCTCTCCTCCGTCTTCCCTTCTTTTCTCTGCTCCTCTTCTTCCTCCCCCTTTGCTTCTCTCCACCTTCTTTTCTTTCTCCACTCCCTTTTGTCCTCTTCCACCTCCTTTACTTCTTTCTTTTCTGTCCTCCTCTTTCCTTTTCTTTCCTTGTTCTCTCTCCTTTATTTCTTTCCTCCTTTCCTCCCTTCTCCTCCATCTCCCCTTCTTTTCTCTGCTTATCTTCTTCCTCCTCCTTTGCTTCTCTCCACCTTGTTTTCTTTCTCCTCTCCCTTTTGTCCTCTTCCTCCTCCTTTCCTTATTCCATCCTCTCCTCCCCCTCTCCCTTCTTTCCTCCTCTCCTCTCCTCTCGTCTCCTCCGTTCCGTGGTACTTACAGACTTCAGACGTGTGCTGTTGGAGAGGGCATGTTTCTCGTCTTTTTCACTCCGATGAAGACCTCAGCTCTCAGTCCACAACATGTCTGCGGAACAAAAACACCGACTCGTTAGAAATAAAACAAAACAAAATAAAAGGATAATTAAAAAGGAACTGTATGTAACATTTTCATTTTCAAACCGTCTTCATAAATACATGTTCAAATCATCAAATCAAACATACTGTAGCTTTTCCTGGTAACAATTGTAACGCTGATTTATTCTTGATCACATAAACACTGGACATGATGGTTCAGTTGTTTATGTTGTAATTTGGTGTTTTGGTTCAAGGCAATTATCCAATCAGGAAGCAGAATGAGCCTCACATGAGCGTCTCGTTTGGGTTGCCAGATTAATCCATGTGTCATTCGTTCATTCGTTTTTCAATATAAAACTGTTTTCTTCATTATTTGGCTCCAAAAGTAAAATGAAAAAAACGGATAACGGTTTGTTTTTTCAGTTTTTGATTTTGTGTTTAAATGGTTAATGGAAAAAAACGGATAATGGCTGTTTCCAGGACTAAAACAAGGACTAAACCAGGTCCGGGACCAGACCAGAACCAGACTGGGACTGAGACCACAACTTAGACCGGGAACAGGGCAAGGACTGGGACCAGGACTGAGACCAGGACCAAACAGGGACTGAGACTGAGACCAGACCGAGACAGAAACCAGGACTAAAACTAGTTTAGTCCTGCTTTAGTCCTGTTTTAGTCCTGGCTTAGTCCTGTTTTAGTCCTGGTATAGTCCTGTTTTAGTCCTGGTTCAGTCCGTATGCGGTGCAAAAGTTAAGCATCACGGTTTAAGTCACGGAAACGGCCGTTATCCGTTTTTTCCATTATTCATTTAAACACAAAATCGAAAACTTGAAAAAACGAATCGTTATCTGTGTTTTGTTTTTTTTTTCATTTTGGTTTTGGAGACAAATAATGAATAAAATACTTGTTTTTTCGTTTTCTTATTTTTGATTTTATATTGAAAAATGAATGAGCAAATGATACACAGATTCAGATTCAATATTGAAATCCAGTTGGTTTAAACCAGGGGTCATCAAACTAAGGCCCGTGTGCCAACTCCACACCCTCTAACCCTAACTTTGCTGTCGAATTTGCAAATTAGCTTCCAAATTTTTGTCACCTGGCAAGCTCAAAATCAAACTGTAGTGTAGTTATGGTGAGTGTTAAAGTACAAAAAGTTGACAGAGAGTGCCGGGTTTTCATAGAACAGTGGACGACCAATTATTTTTTTGTTCAGTGTAAGGACCGTGCAGTTTATCTGATATGTATGTTTTGTTGTTTTGATGTTTATTTGAATTCATGTATCCTACTGTGTGCCCTACTGTGCCTGTCTTTTGTTGTTGTAACTATGAGGACCGCCCTCGAAAACGAGATGGAGAGACATCTCAAGGGGCTTATCCTCCAAACAAATAAATGCAAAATTCAAATGTAAAGAAAGTGTGGTGGTTTACAAAGAATATAATCTGCGTCGTCAGGGTCGTACAATTCTGTTCAACGGACGACTCGACCCTGAACCCCGTCACAGGAGCAATAATGTGATGTGATGTGAAAAATGAACAACAAAGACATATGTAAAAACAGAGGAATTACACATTACAATAAGAAAAAAAAGTTAAATTATGTATATTATTTAAACCTTGAGAGCGAAGGAAATATTCACTTACTTCAACAAATAGAAAGTTTCAAAAAATAAACTGTAGTAGTTACTTAAAGGTGTAACTTTTTGGTTGGTGTTTCATCACCTGCTTGTTTCTATGGATATGTCATTGCTCTGTCTAGAATGTTCCACAGTGTGATATTAAACAGCTCTACCTTACATTTGTTCAATTACAGGTGGTTTTATAGCTGAAAAATGCCTAGAAAAACAGGCATTGTGACTTTAAGCGGGGTCGCCTCTCCACAGATCTGACCTGTAACTTGGTCTGGTTTGGTCTCCATGCAGATAGAAGAGTTTAATACCATACTTTGAAACATTCTAGACAAAAAATAACATCTCCATGAGGAAAAACATTTCACAGACCTTCCACCAGAAAAGTTACACAATGCAACTTAACAAATGGAAAGTTTCAAAAAAATAAAATGTAGTAGTTATTTAAAGAAAATAAAATGAGGATAAGGGGAAAAGCAGATTCAAAGCTGAAAGGCGTTCTTATCATTCTGGGACGAAAAATTGTAAGATAAGATAAAACACAAACAGCATTTTCTTGCTTCTGAAAGAAAATAAAACAAATTCAACAAATAAAATCTAAAAAAGTTGTAAAATAAAATGAAAAATATGCAAAATACACTACAGCCATATTTTTTTTCATATTGGCGTGATATAGATTACTCATATCCAAAACAGTCAAAATTTGGTTCTGAAAGTGTATCCATGTGGATTGATACCAAATTCTTTCTTTTTTTTTCTTTTTTTTTTAAGAATTCATCTGGTGCAGGATTCTTTTCACAGCCCAGATTGCGGCCTGACTTGCCAGTTGTAGACGCTTTAAATTTTAAGAAACTGAAAAAGATACAAATTTTTGGCCCAGTTGGTACAAGGACATTGGTAACCTCGAGTCTGATGAAAATCCAAATGATCAAGTGGGAAATTTTTGTTTATTTTTGGTCAATTTAACAAAACCATAATTTGATAAATGGTTTTAAAGGCGCTGTATCAGATTTTTACTGTCTTAAAAAAGTAAAAAAAACAGAACTAGTTCATTTTAAAGACCTAGAAGAATTGCTTATGCTTTCTGGGCATCCTATTCACCATGGTAAGTTTATAAGCACTTTTCACAACTTAATGCGAATAACAACTAGCATGCTAACCACTCACTTCCTGACATTCTCACAGTAGAACATTTAGTACCGTATTTTTCTGACTATGGCGCACCGGATTATAAGGCACATTAAAGCAAAACAAACGGACAACACTTGAGACTGATCCTTTAGCCCAGGCGTCCACGATCCATTGGCAGATTATGGCGTAACTCATCCAGTGTTGCCTCTCTGTCTTTGTGAATGTGTATTATGAATGTGAACGTCGGTGTATAATTTAAGTTCTTTTTTTTATGTTTAATGCAGCTTTGTGCACATTTAGTTTTACAGAGATTAAAACCACATGGCTCATTTGCAAGTGAAAAAACTCCGACAATCCAAGTGGTGCGGCTTCACAATTGACCAAAGATGTACATTTTGACAGATTTTGAGTGCGGATACCGTATAAAATCGGTTTGAGGTCAGTAAGCACAGCCTGAACTAATACATAAGGCGCACCTGATTATTAGCCTGATTCATTAGCCGGTTTCACTTCGCAGAAACCTTGCAGTGTTAGAATACCTTTGCTCAACGGTAGGTGGGTACTTTTTTTCATTTAACTAATCGTTGCTATTTGGTTGTGACGTATGTAATGCACCGCTAACGGGTCTAAAGTGGTATATTAAGCTTTTCTTAAATCCCGTAGGAAGAAGGGCAATAACATCTTTCCCCTTGATAAAATTCACCAAACATTCTCTTTGTTCCAGCTTTAAATCCTTGATCTCGGGAATCGTTGCCAACACAGAATGTATGGCTCTTCACTGATTGGACTTGCATTTCCGGCATTTTTGCAAACCGTCTAGTGCATTCCGATTCCTGACCTAGTCACTGGAGAGAAATTAAATTGAGCGGAGGCACTAGGTGGTGCAGCCTGGCTTCCAGATGATAAGGCACACTGTTAAAGGATTTTAAGTGCGCCTTATAGTCCAAAAAATACGGTAATTAGATGCAGACAGGACACGGATCAAGCGGATCAAGAGGCTGATTGTTCCATTGCTTCATTGGTGTTATGTCACAAAACAGGAAGCACTCCACTGTGTTTTTATACTCCATACACCTTCATTAGAATCATTTCAGACCTGGAATTGCCAGTCACTACTAAAACAAAGGTAAAAGGTAGCTGTTAATGTGAAAACTACAGTTTCGTGACATCAGAAGGTGGAGATGTAGACAAACTAATAACAAAGAGTTACTCAAACATGTGTGAAAGAAACAAAACACAACTCCAGGTGTGTTTTAGATGAAGTATCAACATTCTAACATGGCTTAAAGCTCACAAGAATCCATAAGTCAACTTTTGGATATGCATATCTACTAAAAAAAACAAAAACAAAACAATATTGCACCATCTCTATGCACAACAGACTAAATACTGGAAATTCAGAGTTAGCATTTTTACAGGGTAACACTCACAAGCAAATTTTTAAAAATATATGAGATTTTCACCAGTATTCCAAAAAGTTCCCGCACAAGCTCGGTGATGAGACAGCATTAGCATCCCCTAATTGTGCCGATGGGAAATACAACCTTCTCCGAGTTTCATTAGCTCGTAACTTTTATGCAAAACTGTCAGCTCCTCTAATGCTGCTACAGTGACTTCCCCTCTTCCCAAGCCATGCCTCTACGTCGCCGACCTTTCGCGACCTTGAGATCTCCGAAGGGGCCAGGGGGGAGAGAGGGGGATTGTGGGAAACGGAGGCCGGGGGAGTCTGCTAAACACTTGTGTCATTGAGTTTCCACACCGCCTCTGCCCGGGCATGTATGTATGTGTAGTATGGTCAGGACGCACGGCTATGCCCGCAACGCCCAGCACGCCGGGGGTTAACTGCGGGACCCGGCATTCCAGAGGCCAATTCCTCTCTCAAAGTCGTAACTCATATGGCGGACAGAGGGTGGAACAGTTCGCCTATCTGTAATCGGCGCAGGCTAAAGAAAATATACAGGACGACTAATGGCAACAAACTATGCGCCTTAATACTGTGGAGCCAATTACTTGTACAACAAACACCAGAGTCTTATCTCCCTCCCTTCTGCCAGGGTTAGTCCCATTTGTTTTATCTGAGCGCGACTGCCCGGGGCCCCAACTGTTCCACAATCTACGAAGATGTAAAAGATGTAGGTACAAATAATTACACTGCTAGTCTTTGCCATTATGAGAACAAGTAACTAAATGTTTTGTTTAAAGCCGCACTATGGAACTGTTTGGGCAAAAGATTGGATTGGTTAATATAACATCTCCAGCTGCTTGTCTCCGAGGAAATGCTCCACGGGTAATGAAATAAACTATGGAGTATGGCAGAAAGCATATCCAACTGCATAGAGACTGTTCAGAAGTATGGCTTTAACTTTCTTTTCATGGAGTCATTCCCTCTCCAGAAATGTACATGAAGCCACAAAACTTTAGCAATGCAGTCAACACAGTTACGGACGGGCGATATACTGGTCCAAATATCAGTACTGGCCGACTGTCGATATTCCATACAGACATTTTCCAGAACTGCCCCACTGGGATGCAACAATAACCGAAATATCATTGATATCGTATCGTCAAAGTTCTCACAATAATATCGTGGACCATCATAATATATCGCATTACAAGTCGCTTTGCTTAAATTAAGAGTTATGATAGCTAAAAAGACAGAGGGAACTACATAGACCATGATCCTTTGCTCCATTTCAGTGCAGACTACAATAAAAAAGAACAGTTCTAAGCACTTTTAAGTCTTAGTTCTTTAGATTAAGTCTTGTCAATGCATTTTAAGAGGAAAAAGTAGCATATTAGCCTCCACTAAATATCGCAATAAATATCGTACTGTGAGAGGTATATCCTGAACGATATGTACAGAGAGATTTGAATAGTGTTACTAGGGCTGGGTATCATTCAGAAGTTGCTGATACGATACATACCTCGATACATAGACCACAATACGATACATATCTCGATACAGTGAGTTTACGATTCAATACGATTCAATACAATATATTTCAAATCGAATCGATCAAACTTAATATGAAACACAAATATTTTAATCATCAAAACAGTGAGTATGTCAATTGTGTCGCATAAACGAGTTTCCTTCATCTGAATAAACAAAAAAACTGTAGCACTGTAACAAAAAAATTTTGTAGAATAAACCAAAAAAATAGTCTTGGCGATATATTGATACAGCAGCCCACGATACTGATACTGTATCATCACATTACATGATACGATATATCGATATTTCAATATTTTTGCACACCCCTAATTGTTACATTCCAAATCATAAGCCTCCCCACCATATCCTGAGCTTTCCCATGATATCGCAATAAATATTGTACCAAGGGGTTCATACCATGATGATATCGTATCATAAGACTTGGATATTATTACACCCCTACTGCCTCATTCATTCTCATTGAAAGCGAATGGAAAATCGCGGAACGTCACAGAGACTACTTTTATCTACTTGGTTGAAGCATCACAACGGAGGAACAACCTGGCTAAAAAAATAATCTTTGTTACATCCAGTTGAGTGAAAAATATCTTCCATGTCCATAAATGCACAAAGCGCTTCCCTCTTGCAAGTTTTTCACAAACAAAATAGTCTGTATTGACACTAAAATCAGCTGAAGTACGTCTGTGAGTGTCTCTATGTTTGTTTTGATTCTCTTGAGTGCTTCGACTCCTCTCAGTCTCTCAGACCTACGTTGTTCTTGGTTTACATCGTCTTGCCCACAACCCTTCCAAGATGCCAAGTAGGTCTGAATGATTTGGGAAAAAAATATTTGGAAACGGACTTTTCTGACAAGCGTCGCAATTTGTGATGAGATAAATTTATGTTTTAATAAGGATTCAGTTCAAACGCATTAACAAAAATACTGAAATATGAACTGACAAACGAATCCAAGCATCACATTTCAGAACATTACACATTTAAACTACAACTTTTATTTGTGGAGGAAATGATTGCACTTTGCTGATTGCGTCCGTTCAAGAACCGATTTCGATTGCGATTCATCTTGTAGCTCTAGTGCCAAGATACTTCAGTGCACACTCTACAGTTGGCTGCCTTCACCGTCTTCTTTCAACATAAATACACTCGCCTCTGGGTACGCTCTTTATCTCCGGCTCGGGTTAGGAAGAATAGCTGTTTGTACCTCCCCCTCCGCCGCACGCTCTGTTCTGATCCTCTCCACATGCATCTGTTGGTGGTTGGTTGATTCGCGGTTTTGGCCGGGGCTCAGGTTTTTGGAGGAGCGGAGGTAGCAGCCGTATACAATACATCCCCAGTTTAGGCAAAGGGCCAGGGCTGCGTGTAGAGCAAGAGGGGCCCCGCGGTGGTGCTGTCAGGAGAACAATCCGCGCTGGGGTTTGAAAGAAGGGATGAGTTATCTGCGAGAGGTGGTGCATTCGCGGAGGTATCGGGAATATTATGTAAAAAGGTTGTGATTTGGTAAGAGAAGTGGCAAGCCTTGGTAGAAGTTAGATGGGAGACTGCAGGCTATAACAGGTGTCACAGTTCTAGTGGTAACTGTTGATGTGTCCTTAGGCAAGACACTTCACCCACATTGTCTAGTATGAATGTGGTGTGTGTGAGTTTTTGGGACCGATGACGCAAATTGTGCAAACTTGTGAACGCACTCTGAAACTGCACAGCTCAACAACCTGCTTTGTACTGTTTTCAAAAGTCACGCTTCTGTGACAAAATGCTGAAAATGTAATGGCCTATAGCAAGTTTTTAAATATGCTAAAGATGTACTATGTAACTTTTCTAGTTGGAGACACTAGTTTGGCTTCATAGAGGGTTCAAAAATGATTTTTCAGGTCAGAATTAGGACTAAACTAGGACTAGGACTACACACAAATAGTGGGAATTAAATTGTGTGTAAATTCTGCAAATATTTGAATTGCATATGAATCGACGCACAACAGGTTACAAGCCAGATTTGTGGAGAGGCAATCCCAGTAAGAATGCATGTTCTTATGATATATTTGAGTAGTTAGCTATAAAGACAGAGGGAATGACATAAACCATGATCCTTTTCATTCCATTTCCATTTTAGTGTAGACTACTTTTAAGTCTATTTTAAGTCTTAGTTCTTTGGATTAAGTCATTAAGGCATTTTAAGAGGAAAAAGTAGCATATTAGCCTCCACAAAATATCAAAATAAATATTGTATCATGAGATGTATATTGTGAAAATATAGTACAAAGAGATTTGGATATTGTTACATCCCTAACCATATCGTGAGCGTTCCCACTATATCGCAATAAATATGGTACCGTGAGGTTCATACCGTGATGATATCTTATTGTGAGACTTGGATATCGTTACACCCCTACTGCCCCATTATCTCAGAGGCTCTCTCATTGAAAGCGAACGGGAAAATGCGGCATGTCATGAAGACTATTATCTACTTGGCTGAAGCATCACAACAGAGGAACAACCTTTTGTAGCTTATGTATAGTTACAAAAGACTGCATATGAATCATGCACAACAGGTTACAAGCCAGACTTGTGGAGAGGCCTAATAAGAATGCATGTTCTTAAATATATTTAAGTACAAGGAAGATGTGTGTTTAGGGTTATGTTTTACTTCCTTCTTCCTTGTAAACCTTGAAAGAACACTAATCAAATAACTGAACTGATAAAATGACGTCTCTGTTGTTGTTTTGGTGTTGACACATTCTAAGTATTCAACTAACAAAAACAACTCAATTTAATGCTAATTCTTTCATTTTGATTCAGATCTCCATAGCACAAGCAAGATTGAGACTATGAAAAAGCTGAATTTGAGAGAAAGGAGATCAGCCCCAAATTAGGGACAATAACCGAAATATCGTGATATCGTATCATCAAAAGTCTCACAATAATCACGTGGGCTGTCACAAAATATCGAATTACAAGTTCCTTTGCTTAAATGCATTGTTTTATAGTAACTGCAACTTATGAACAGTGGAAACTACATATCCCATGATTCATTTCAGTGCAAACAACATGAAGAGATATGTTTTTTACTTGAATTCTTGGGATCATGATGGAAATAATTCACACCAAAATCTTGTCAAGGTATTTTAAAAGCAAAAAAGTGTCCTATCTACTATTATATCAGCCTCTACAAAATATCGCAATAAATATCAGATTCATGTAGTGATACTGTACAAAGAGAGTTAGATATTGTTATGGCCCTACCCCAAATCCATTTCAGTAATACTATTCAAATGTTGTATTGTACATTACCTGACTTATCCAGCTGTTGTCACACCACAAAAGAGAAAGTGAGGAGGATTTGTCCAACACTGGCTTATTTGGTGTTCCGTCATTGTAGCAAACGGCTATTAGCTTTGTGAATACATATGATATGCTTTCAAGGCTTCGTCAGTGAATACTCGGATTATGTAAATCTGGGCCCTCGTGAGGATGGGCTAAATTACAAAAAAAAGAAGAAAAAAATTGACAAAGCGCGTCTCCTTCTCTCGGTCTCTTTCTCATGTGTGACCTACATTACACAACCAAATGACGATGTTCAGTCACGCTTCAGACTGCATCAAAGCCCAAGTGTGAAACAAGAATATATATTCTTTGTGCGGTACTGAGAAGTGACTAAATACATGGAGTAATAACTTGTATTTAGAAAACACATTTTGAGTAATTGTATTTTGGTAGTTACCCTTTCATTTGGTGGTAAGGGTCCATATTGTGCTATTTTGTCATCTATGTTATAATATCGTTTTCTTCATCAAAAACATCCTTGTGTTTTTTTTCATTCACACATGTTTAACACACAAACCTGTGTACCATTTTTTTCGAACTATAAGTTGCACTTTCATTTTCATTGTTTGGGTGGTAGTGCAACTTATACTCCAGTGCAATTTACATGATAGTTTTCACACTGACAGCAGCGAGAGGGCGCTTTAGGCTTGCGTGCCAGTATCTGCTACTCCATCTACTCCTGTACCACTGTCACTTCACGCTCTACTGCACATGTCTCCAGCAGAAAGAGCCTCTGTTCTGTCTGTATCATGTCAGTCGATTGCACCATTACTTCTGTACCACTGAAAATGTTTAATTTAAGCAAACTTATAAAGATTGAACACAAATGCTCCCAAAAAGAAAATCATATTTTGCAGATTTCAAGCTGCAAGTAGCGAAATCTGCAGCCGAACACGGTAATCGATCAGCAGAAAGAAAGTTTGGAGTGAGCGAGAAACTTGTGACAAATGGAAGAGTGTGCCATGCAATTTTCCTTGAAGGGTGGATGGACAAAGCCTGGACTTCAGTAACAACCAAAACCATCCTGTCGGGATTCAGAAAGGACAGAATAATTCTAACTGGAACTGATGCTGAGTCTGACAACAGCTACACAGAAGAGGAAGTGGTGCTCTGTTTAGCTTCAGAGGTCGTGGAGTTGCTCAGAAGTGACACCAAGGATGAAGAAGTCAATGGATTTAGTGATTTGGAGTGAGATGGAGAGTTTGGTAAACTTGTTCTGTTGTTTATACTATACTTATCTGAATATCTGTTCATCTGTGACGTTAACAGCCTGTTGTTCTCTGTTCTATTGTTATTACTGTAACTTGCCTTTTCAGATGAGATGTAGACAGACTAATAATAGAGAAAAGGATTACTCAAACATGTCTGAATGAAACAAAACACAACTCCAGGTATGCTTTTGAAGAGATAACAACATTCTAACATGACTTAAAGCTCACAAGAGTAAATTTCGCGTAATATAGGACCTGTCTTACTGTGGAACACTCCAGACAAGGCAATAAAATCTCAGTTAAACAAGCTGGTAGCAGACCTTCGAGAAAAAAGTTAGAGTTCACCTTTAAGCCAACCATGACTTGCAGCATCCAGCTCCTCCATTAGCACTATGGTCCAGAATGCTCAATTAGACAGGAACTAAAAGCATGGAGCAGCTTTGATCCGCAGAGGGAGCAGATGTCCCCAAGAGCCTGGAGACCAAGTCCAGCCCAATTCACAGTCCATTCACACCACACCATACCACTGACAACACAACATTATGCACAGGATTACACTTCCATCACAGGCTAACAATAGGCCCGCTGCTACGTTTTCCACCAAGGATTAATACACCAGGAATGTACACAATGTCACTTTTATGCTGGTGGAGAAGAGTTCATCACCTAGGTTTGTCTGAAATGTTCCACAGAGTAGCTTTGAATTTTACTTCATGGAGATAATCAGGTTGTGTTGTTACGATACCAAAAGACAGGAATGAATGAATGCTCAATATTGATTCCGATATCCATGATGATATTAAAAAGACAATAGAACTCATAGTAGTTTCTTTTTTATTTCCATGTGGCCTTATATCGGTGTAATTCCTCAGTTGTCCAGGTAGATTCCATAGGAGTTCAATGATATATGGTCACATTTTTCTATAACACTTTTCCACCTTCAAGGCACTCAAAGCGCTTTTATATACTGTACTATAGAGCGTGGAAACCCAACCCAAGTCCGATGACGGGTTTGGACAAATATTTCGAACTTATGTTTAGGCTCAGTTTGGACTCGGTCGCATCAGTGCATCGGCTGTTTCCTGTCTGCAGTAAAACCACTCGCTTTGAGACTCTTAAGCATTCAAAAGCTCAGAGTACTGCACTTCTAGTTTAGCAACAAGTCAAAACTGTGTTGTTCTTATTTGTGAAATGTGGTGCAATACTTCAGATATGTGATTTGTAAAGCATAAAAGATTGGCGATAAAGTGCACAGGAAGTAGAGTCACTATCGCGAATCTGTAGCTTCACCTCAATCCGTGCGCTGTGTGGATGTAAACAGACACACGTGAGGAACTACTCTGGCCTTTTTCCTTTTAAAGAACGCCTCAAATTGGATTCACTGCGATGTTTTGTGGACTGGAGATCATTATTTTTGGAGGACAATGTCAATGTGGATAATGTGGATGAGATGCTGCACTTTAAATTTACCACTTTACAAGAGGTGAGTAATAAAGCCTTCTCATTATTTTTGCTATATCCCAAATTTGTATTTTGCGTCTCTGCGTCCATTAGAGGCCACACAAACAATATCCCACATGTGTCATTAGTAGGCCTATGTGTGATTTTAATTGTGTTGGGTTGGGTCGGGTTCAGACACAAATATCTTAAAGCTTATCGGGCTCAGGTTGGATTTGATCACTGCTCTGTTGGACATGGGCCACAGTGTGCGGGCTTTTCACAGTAGGAGCCTTGCACCAGTGATGTGCTTATACCCATACCTTTTTATGAAATGTCCATTTTGTCACAATTAAAAACAGAAATGGATTAAAAACTAAATCTAATGTTTTAACAGGTATATTGTATAAGCACCTCTTAAGGTAGAAATGAGACTGATGTGTTACTCCATTGTAGGGATGTAACGATATCCAAATCTCACGGTACGATATTATCACGATATGCATCTCACAGTACGATATTTATTGCGATATTTTGAAGAGGCTAGTATACTTGTAGATGGGACACCTTTTTGCTTTTAAAATACCCTAATGAGATTTTGGTGTGAATTATTTCCATCATAATCCCAAGAATTCAAGTAAAAAAACATATCTTCATGTTGTTTGCACTGAAATGAATCATGGGATATGTAGTTTCCGATGTTTATAAGCTGTTACTACTATAAAACCATGCATTTAAGCAAAGGAACTTGTAATTAGATATATTTTGACAGTCCACGATATTATTGTGAGACTTTTGACGATACAATATCACGTTATTGTCACATTCCTACTCCACTGTGTACTTAAGAACCGTTGTATCCGCCAAGACTTCCATCAAAACTTTGCTCTGGCCTCTGAAAGTTGTGAAACACTCTTATAAACTCATCGTGGTGAATAATTAGGATGCTCAGAATGCATACAGTAAGTGAAAAATAATAACTTTGGACCTCTACAAACAGTTTAAAATGACCTGCTCTGATTTTCACATTTTCAAACCAGGTAGAGCTCCTTTAAGAGTGTCAGATTATTTTTGTATTACCACTGGACACTGTTTTATGTGACTACCAACACTTTCAAATGAAGCGAGACAATCTGACACAACACAAAACGCCAATGCCAGAGAAGCCTTATGCCATTCCTCTGCACCACACAGCTCCGGCCAGTGTGTAGATACAGAGCTCGTCGAGATAGCACAGGCCGCGGTAAACATTGGACATTCAGTATCTCGCGTCCCTGGGGCTGTCACGGCTAAAGGGCAAAGGTCAAGAGCGGTGAGACGAGCCCTAACAGACGGAGCAACCTGTTCTCTTGGGCTCTCAGCTGCTAGGACAAAGCTGCACATACCAGGAGCACGCGGGGTTTAGCTGGGCATTATGGGAGCACAGTATATCGCAATGGAATCGAAACCGCAATCTGAGTTGGTGCAATGATCAGACTGTAAAAGCGGCAATTATTTTAGAGAATAGAATGTCCTTCCATCCATCATTTAGCCCTTTGCAAATATGTTCTGAAATACACGTGATTCTTGTGCTAATTTATCAGTTCGTGTTTCAGTGTTCTCCCAAATGTTGTTCACAATGTGCACTCTGAACAGAATTCTACTATTTAAAAAGAAATCACAAAGCTAAGTGTAATATATGTGCAAAAAGTAAAAGTATTTGACACCAGTCTCTTGTTGTTTTTGATAATTACTTTGTTTTTATTATTACCATTTATATTTTGTTGTTGTTATGATAATATATTGTGGATCAATGAAGTTTGTCTAAAGCTCAAAATGTATTAAAAATAAAATGAAAATTTATTTTGCAGTCGCTACACCAACAACTAGGGGTGTGGAAAAATATCATAATATCGTATCGCTTAACGTGATGATACAGTATTGATGTCGTGGGCTGCTGTATCAATATATCGCCAGTATATAGAGAGTATTTTTTGATATATATTACTAAATATTTTATTATAGTGCAACATTTTTGTTGCTTGTTGTTTGCATCGAATCGATTTGAAATATATCGTATCGACCTGAATCGAATCGAAAGCTCACTTTATCAAGATATGTATCGTATCATGGTCTATGTATGGAGGTATGTATCATATCGGCAACTTTTTAATGATACGCAGCCATAATAATAGCCAACAATTAAAGCCACAGTATGTCACTTTTAGAAAAAAAAAAAAAAGACTTGAAATATCTTTATTGCAATGAAAAACTCATGCATCGTTACTCTAAGTTGGCTTGCATCTCCACAAACCTGACTCTTTATATTAGCTTTAGCAGAATTTTAGGTTTTAAATGTATTTTGGACTGAAAACTACTGCAAACTATCTTCAGTACACCATGCCTTGCGACCTCTGTTGGTTTTTGTATACCTAAATATTAACCTGGCTTTTAAGGTTGAAAAAAGGCTATATAAAATATCAATGGAGACAACCTGATAATGTCACCAGACCAAGTTACAGGTCAGATATGTGGAAGGACGAAGTCGCTCACAGGAAATATTTGTCTTCATTAAGGTATTCTTTTTAGAAATAAAAATGCTTACCTTTAATGCCATACTGTGGAACATTTCAGGGAAGGCAATAGCATCTCCATGGTAACAAACTGGCAGAACAGGGCATAGTTTCATCTTTTTAAAGCCAAGAATATAGCCTTTTCAACCTTAAAATCCAGGTTAATAAGGCAGGGTGTACTGAAGACACTTGCCGCTATAGCTACTGCACAATAAATATTCATCTTACATTTCATACATTTTGAGCTCTAAACTGATCTGAATTGTTAACTGAAAGTGTATGGACTTGACTTTAAAAACACAGAGGAGCACTTTTGGATTACGACAAGTTGATGTCAAGAGGTGGCACCAGAGTTTCCAGCTTTGAAGTTCAAACTATACACAGGCCATATGATTCTAATCTTAGAATCTAGGTTCACGCAAGGTCCTATCAAACATGTGGAAAGAATTAGTCACGTTTTTGTTGGCTCCTGGAGACTGGTAACGTTGGCCCTATCTCGCAATGGTAATTGTGATACGGTCCCACATAAAAAATAAACTTGATTAACTAAAATAATTTAAAAGATGCATTGTAGGTTTTCTGGTGGAGGCTCGGTCAAACGCTTTTCTCCATGGAGATGTTATTGCTTTGTCTGGAATGTTTCACCTTTTTATCTTCACGGAGACCAAACTAGACCAAGTTACAGGTGAAATCTGTGGAGAGGCGACCCCGCTCACAGTCACAATGCATGTTTTTCTAGATATAAAATCACCTGAAAGTTGATAAACATAAGGTAGAAACAAGCAGAAACAAGTTGACGGACCCCCAACCAGAAAGTTCCACAGTCCACCTTTAAGGATTTGAACCTCTGACCTTTTTGTGTAACTGCGCTAACCACTCTGCTACTGTACTATCCCAAAACTTCTTTATAGTGGTCAACAAAAACTTCCGTACACATCGCAAGGTCAAATCTCCAATATTTAATTAACAGCAGCAGAAACCTCGCCTGAATCTTAAACTCCCCGTGCAGTCCCAAATTGTTTTGAGTAAACTATAGTGTTGAAGTAAGCTTTTTCCAGCGTCCCTGAACACAACGTGAGGCAAACTGGACTCTGTGGTGTTATTGTAATGAATGCTCCGCCCTTACAGCTATATGATATTTAATCTATCAGTGAAATTAAAGTCATAAATCACTCAACATCTGTGACTCCCCGTGTGCTCCCCTGCAGAGGTCCAGACACAAGAGCGCAATGGAAGCTGACAAGAAGGATGGATATACAGAACGCTTGGAAGAAAAACAAAGCAATCCAGGTATTGAGTCTAAAAACAAAAGAATAAAAGTAGTACAATTAGCTGTGGATTCAACTGGGCTGGCAAAATTAGAATACAAATGACTTTACTGGTATAGCCTGAAGAAAGCACAAGTCAAGAGAAAACAAAGTGCACAAATGACCTGATTATTTAAAGTGGATCAAGAAACGTCAAACTTTATGTCACTATAATGTCCCCTACTAGCCACAAGGGTTGTAAAAAATAAATTTAAAAGATTCTAACCAATACTAAAACCAGTATCAAAACTCGAGATTTTATCGCTTAACTTAGAAGGTCCCAAAGTATAGGCATTAAGCGTATATTATTGCCATGGTAACAAGCATTTGAACAACAAGGCCAAGATACATGTCTGATCAAATTTATCACAGTAAGTATTAGGGGTGTGCAAAAATATCAAAATATCAATATATTGTATAGTTTAATGTGATGATACAGTATCGATATTGTGGGCTGCTGTATCGATATATCGCCAAGAGTATTTTTTGGTATATTTCACTAAATTATTTTGTTACAGTGCTACAGTTTAGTTTTGACATTGACTGTTTTGATGATTAAAATGTTTGTGTTTCATATTCACGTTGTACAAGAAGTGGTTTATCAAAGACTTTTAGTATCTCAGCCATGATTTAGACATTTTTTATTGAACCGTATCGAATCAATTTGAAATAAATCACATTAGTAGTTGTTGTTATTTTCATTTCTATTATGATTTCACTTATGTCATATGTTCCATTGTATATAAATGTAAATCTTTACTTGCCCAAAATAAATGCATAAAAAAATAAAATAAATAATTGAATCGAAAGTGTAGTGTACCGTATCATGGCCTATGTATTGAAGTATGTCTCGTATCGGCAACTTCTTAATGACAACTAGCCCTAGATAGACGTTTTATGCCATTCTGTGGAACTTCCAGGCAAAGCAGTAATACCATCTCCATGGAGACAAGCAGTTGGCAGACCCTCTATGAGAAAAATTACATGGTGTGCTTTAGGGCTGGGCATTTAGTCAAATTTTTATTGAGATTTAGTTATTGGCTATGTCTACAGCCAATCTCAGTGAGCTCAGTGAGTGAATTCTGGAGGTTCAGAGATTTTTGTTGAGAGGTCTGTTACCTGCTTGTTTCTATGGATACGTCATTGCTCTGCCTGGAATGTTCCACAGTATGACATTAAACACTTCTATCTTACATTTATTCAATTACAGGTGGTTTTATAGCTCAAAAATACCTATTAAAACAGGCATTCTGACTGTGAGCGGGGTCGCCTCTCCACAGATCTGACCTGCAACTTGGTCTGATTTGGTCTCCATGAAGATAAAAAGTTTTAATACCATACTGTGAAACTTTCTTAAATTGTAAATGGTCACAATTTTTATACAGCACTCTTCCACCTTCAAGGCATTCAAAGCATTTTACAACAAGGAGATGTATGTGGACACAAGGGGCGAGGTAGGTTAAGTATCTTGCCCAAGGACACGACAACAGAATTCATTTGTGGGAGCCTGGAATCTCACCGCCAACCTTCAAATCAGTGGACAAACGCTCATACCAACCGAGCTACTGCCAGACAAAGGAATAACCGCATTTGACGGAGCCTCCACCAGAAAAATCACACGATGCGCTTTTAACGCCGATGGACATTTTGATTTTGACTCGGAAAAGAAAAAAACTAAATGGAATCAATCGATCTCTATGAAGCCTTTAATAAAAAGCGTAAAGAAAAAGTATTATACACAAGCGTCCCATTCTCCCCTCTCCCCCCCCTCCACCTCCTCCCCTCCACCAGCGCCCCCTGACACTGACTGCAGCACACAGGCACTTCACAAACAGCTGACGTTTTAACAGGCTTACAACAGCTGACACAGGCTACAGGTGGGGCCGGGGGAGCGCTCATAAGACCCCCTCTGATCTGCGCTCTCCCCCTCCCCCGCTATCCGGCTACCCATAATTCCCCTCACCTGTTGTGACTCCGGAGGAATTGGGCTTCATGCTGTCCGCGGGGCCTGCTCTGCCACAAACGCATACACGGGCATTGCGTTAGTCTCTCTGGAGAGTTCATTTGGCAAAAGAGAAAAGTGTCACCAGACCTAAGTGTTATGGAGCTCAACAGACTCGCCCACTCCGAAGTCCGCTCGGGTTCTGAAAGTTCTTTTTTTCCATAGACTTTCCAAAAAATTCTAATATTTAAAGGTGAATTTTCCATGGAGATGTTACTCAAAACTACATGAATTCTCTTTGTGAATAGGGTTGCCGCTCCACAGATCTGACCTGTAATATAGCCTATAGCTGTTGAGATAGATTTGTTTAATCTACTGTTGAACATTCTAGACAAAGGAATAGCATTTCAGTCAAGCAGGTCTGATCCTCGACCAGAAAAGTTGCGCAATGCACCTTTAAGAGTTTCAGGGCACGACTAAAGCAAACCAGCAATGTGGTAACTAAATGGTCATGGTAAACTGTCACTTTTTTATATAGAGCTTTTCTCAAAGTGTTTCACATCAAGGAACCACTCTCCTATTCACACACACACATTTATACACCAGCGTACGCAGCGTTTCTGTCAAGAGCAGGATTTGAACCGCCAACCTTCGGATCAGTGGATAAACACTCCTGACACCAGCTGAGCTAACATCAATTATGCAGTAGTTTTTAGTCCAAAATACATTTAAAACTGAAAATTCTGCAAAAGCTAATATGTTATTACATTTCCATGGAAACAAGAAAGAAGAGGCCCTCCTCCAGGCCCAAAAAGAGTCAGGTTTGTGGAGATGCAAGCCATCTTAGAATAACGATGCAATGAGTTTTTCAATGCAATAAAGATATTATTTTAAGTTTTTTTTTGTTTGTTTGTTTGTTTTTTTGCTAAAAGTTATACACTGTGGTTTTAATTGTCAGCTATTATATGGCTGGGTATCATTAAGAAGTTGCCGATACGATACATACCTTGATACATAGGCCATGATATGATACGTATCTCGATACAGTGCACTTTCGATTTGATACGATATATTTCAAATCGATTCGATACAGGTTCAATAAAAAATAATGGCTAAATCATGGCTGTGATAGTAAAAGTCTTTGTTAAACCACTTCTTGTGCAAAGTTCATATGAAACATAAACATTTAATTATCAAAACAGTGAAAATGTCAAAAGTGTCACATAAATGAGTTTCCTTCCTCTAAACAAGCAACAAAACTGTAGCTCTGTAACAAAATCATTTAGTAAAATATACCTAAAATCATACCAGCAGATAAATAATCATACATGATAGATATATGGCGATAATACAATTTGTTGAATTCAATCTAATAAAAATACTTTATCTAGTTGACAAATTGAATTTCTCCTTTTGTGATGGATTCTGCCTGAACGACTGAGAGATTCTACACACAACTATTATACTGTGTTAACTGGGAGAATAAAAACATTTTAAAAAGCAATTACACCTCTATATTTGGCATAGCAAATATTATTCTCATAACTCACGTAATTAAAAAAGCATTTAAACTTAAAGTGCAATTTTTAAAACTAATCTGAGGGTGGCAACTTCCCCTTTGTAGTAATGTTTTCTCAGTGTATTTTACTGGAATCCAAAAGTGATTCTCCTCCATATTACTGACATTTATAATATTGATAGAAAATGTTAACAAAAAATATTAAAATTTCTCAATTTCTCAAAACAGAGATGTGCTTTTCTCATCAGACTTTGTGTTGGTGACTTGTTTGTGTGCTAACAGAACAACAGATGCTATGGAACCCCAGCGCACTAACGGGTTAAGCACTAAGCTCCTTTACGGCGGTGAGGAGGACGTGAGGCGCTCGCGTGTTAATCCGCCAATGTTTTAAAACGCAATGGACACAGGTTTCAATGCAATCAGAATTATGCACAAAAGAATGACAGTCTGACTATATGCTGCAAATGTGGCTTTAATCTGGGGTTAAGTAAAAGCAGGATAATGGAACCAAAGTGTTAAAAAGAGGTCAATGGTGGCTCCATCACTAATTAGCTTCAAGTAGTGTATCTGTATTAGAGATTTGACTCTAGCTGACCCCCACCAAGGTGTGCGGCAAAGGTGAAGTGTCCGGTCCAAAGGATTCAAACGAAGCTTCTCACAAACCCCAATCAAACATGAGCAAAGATCTTTTTTTGCTGGCTGGTGACTGCATTTCTGGTCCTATCTTGCGATGTTAAATGTTGAAATCTTTTAATTTAATTGTGACAGTGATTGAGTTCCACGTCATAAAGTAATCAAAACTTAAAAAGGCTTCATAGAACGCTATTTTCTGATCTGTTATAATGTTGTTTCCTCATGAAAAACAGACCTGGAGTTCTGTTTTGTTTAATTCTCACATGTTTAACACACAAGTCCTGCATATTATGATTAAGATGCGTTCTTCTCTCAAAGTTAAAACGAAGTGCTCCACTGTATTTTTAAACTTCACACTGTTTCACTAGAATCATTTGAATAATTTCTGCCCTGGAATAGACCTTTTTCACAACAGTCAGAAGTACCCCACTGTAGATTTGCAGAACTTCTGGTTAATGCTTTTCTATGGCAAAATGTCTGTGGAAATGTCTCCACCAGCTTCATAAATCTGCCCCATCTCCAGATCTTCAACCAACAAGGTCCACAAAGAATAAACATTGTTCCATGAAGAATTTATTCACAACTATCAAGGTAAGAAGGACGAAAGCTTAAAGGCGAACAACAACTTGCATTACTGAACTCCTCAGCAAAATTATACAGAATGGTAGAGATGTCCAGGATACGAGAAAACGTTGTTTTTGTTTACATCTGGCTTTTCCGCACGTGCACAGTGGCTGGTAGGCGAAAAGTCAGTCAGGCCACTCTTTTGTGTTAACAGTTGCGTTGCGTATGTCTGTCATGAGATAACTCTTCTTATGCTGAAGTAGGTTTTGCATTTTATTTGTTTTGATATGACTTCATCATCTTACTCTAAGTCACTGAATTGTTAAAATGAAAGTTAAAACTCACCAATAACTGACAATGTTGATGTTGACTTGTTGATACGGACGTTTTTTGCCTACCAAAATGGCTGACGTAACATCACCATATTTTCTCGTATTTGAACTGCACAAATCTATCTATGCTAATATCGACATCATGAAATACATTTTTTAATTTTAATTCTAGAATCAGTCTGCCTGAACAAGTTACTTATGTTTTATTCAAGACCATAATGTTAGTTTTGCTCAGGAGTAGCTCACTAATGCGTCGTCGTTGTTCGTCTTTAAGCTTTTGTCTTTCTTCCCTTGATAGTTGTGGATAAATTCTTCATAGAAGAACATTTACCCTTTGTTGATCTTGTTGGTCGAAGATTTGGAGATGGGGCAGGCAGATTTATGAAGCTGGTGGAGAGTAGGCGAGACATTACCACATTTTGCCAAAGAAAACCATTAACCTGACGATCTGCAAATCTACAGTGGGGCACTTCTGGCCGTTAAAGTGAAAAAGATTTATTGCCAATCTCTACTGAACTAAAGATAAAAAGTATCTGTTTATTTCAAAATTACCACTTCATGTCATCACAAGGTGGAACAGAGCATTTTGAGCTTTGGAGACTAATAATAATGGATTACTCAAACATGTGGTAATGAAACAAAACTCAACTCTGGGTATATTTTCAATGAGGTAACAACATTATAACACGGCTTAAAGCTCACAAGAGTCAATTTTATAATAATAATAATAATACAGGATCTTTAAGTATAGGAGTAGTTTTTTTCTTAGCTTACAGTTTTGCTTTTTTTTTTCTCCAGAATTTCAGAAAGACGAGAAATTAATACAGCTGCCATAGCGGATAACTATTTAAAACAAAACATTATACCATTTGCATAAGAGAAAACCTTCAAAACATTGCACATAACAGGAAGCTAAAACCTACGAATACATCTTCTAAACTCTTTGTGGTAGAACTTTGCGATGGCACCTCTTGTGAGATCTTCCGAAAGCTTTTGTTGCTTCATGGTGCGACGCGTGCAGGATATTAAGCACAGGGAGTAAAAGGGCTGGAGCTCAGAAGAACAGAGCGGATTTGAAAGCGCAGCGTTTCTTTGGATTGGAGGAGAGAAGCGTGGCGTGAAGAAGAAAAAAAAAAGACAAACTATCAGGATTAAACATTCTTGCTATGTGTGCAAAACTCTTTCCTCTTTCAGAACTTGGGGAGTTAACTTTTGAAAGGAGCCATGTGTGGTTCTAATGGCTCATTCGAGATGCAGTGTTTGGTTCAGACTATGGTGGCTTAAACACTATCTATATTCATAATTTTCTTTTTTTTCACCATTTGTGGAGTGTAAATGTCACTTATTGTAACTTTTATGTTATGTATAAATCAACAAAGTGAGATCTTGTTAAACCAAAGTCTCGTCCATGTTCTTTTTAGACTATGAGGGCACCGTAGTCTCTTCTAGTGACGGAAAACACTGTAGATGTGAGGCAAAACAAGAACTCATTAAAAACTGAAATGATGGAGGGAAGTATGGAGATATATGGTATAACATAATTCATGCTCAATGCTTCGTTCCTAATTTTCAGCCTGAACATCTGAACCTGTCCATACTGTGATAACACTGTTAGAGGTTTCTTATTAGAGCAATCTTCTCACACTGGTACATTTGCAGTTTTGTAATCAGATCTTTCCAAGCCCCTAACCTGACTTCAGTGTTGGGGAGTAACGTATCACATGTACCGGAGTTATGTAATCAGAGTACAAATTATGAGTAACTGTATTCGGTTACAGTTACTGTTTCAATGAGTGGTAATTGGATTACAGTTACTTTGTTGAATTAAATGGATTACATGGTGGTATTTTCCTGTTTTCATATTTTGGGCTAAACCAGATCTAACCCAGATCTAAACCAGGACTAAACCAGGACTAAACCAGGTCTAAACCAGATCTAAACCAGATCTAAACCAGATCTAAACCAGGACTAAACCAGGACTAAACCAGGTCTAAACCAGATCTAAACCAGATCTAAACCAGGACTAAACCAGGTCTAAACCAGGACTAAACCAGGTCTAAACCACATAAACAGATCTAAACCAGGTAAACCAGGTCTAAACAGGTCTAAACCAGGTCTAAACCAGATCTAAACAGGTCTAAACCAGATCTAAACCAGGTCTAAACCAGTCTAAACCAGATCTAAACCAGGCCTAAACCAGGACTAAACCAGGACTAAACTAAACCAGTCTAAACCAGATCTAAACCAGGTCTAAACCAGATCTAAACCAGGTCTAAACCAGGTCTAAACCAGATCTAAATCAGGTCTAAACCAGATCTAAACCAGGTCTAAACCAGATCTAAACCAGACTAAACCAGATCTAAACCAGACTAAACCAGGTCTAAACCAGTCTATCTAAACCAGGTCTAAACCAGGTCTAAACCAGATCTAACCAGGTCTAAACCAGATCTAAACCAGATCTAAACCAGGTCTAAACCAGATCTAAACCAGATCTAAACCAGGTCTAAACCAGGTCTAAACCAGGTCTAAACCAGTCTAAACCAGATCTAAACCACATCTAAACCAGATCTAAACAAACAGTCTAAACCAGTCTCTAAACCAGATCTAAACCAGTCCACTAAACCAGGATAAACTCTAAACCAGTTAAACCAGATCTAAACCAGGTCTAACCAGGTCTAAACCAGATCTAAACCAGATCTAAACCAGGTCTAAACCAGGTCTAAACCAGTCTAAACCAGGTCTAAACCAGATCTAAACCAGTCTAAACAAACCAGGTCTAAACCAGTCTAAACCAGATCTAAACCAGTCTAAACCAGGTCTAAACCAGATCTAAACCAGGTCTAAACAGAAACCAGATCTAAACCATCTAAACCAGGTCTAAACCAGGTCTAAACCAGGTCTAAACCACTAAACCAGGTCTAAACCAGATCTAAACCAGGTCTAAACCAGATCTAAACCAGGACTAAACTCTAAACCAGACTAAACAGGTCTAAACCAGGTCTAAACCAGGTCTAAACCAGGTCTAAACCAGGTCTAAACCAGATCTAAACCAGGTCTAAACCAGATCTAAACCAGATCTAAACCAGGTCTAAACCAGGTCTAAACCAGATCTAAACCAGATCTAAACCAGGTCTAAACCAGGTCTAAACCAGGTCTAAACCAGATCTAAACCAAGTCTAAACCAGATCTAAACCAGGTCTAAACCAGGTCTAAACCAGGTCTAAACCAGATCTAAACCAGATCTAAACCAGGTCTAAACCAGGTCTAAACCAGATAAACTAAACCAGATCTAAACCAGGTCTAAACCAGGTCTAAACCAGACTAAACCAGATCTAAACCAGGACTAAACCAGGTCTAAACCAGACTAAACCATCTAAACCAGGACTAAACCAGCTAAACCAGAAAACCAGGTCTAAACCAGATCTAAACCAGGACTAAACCAGGACTAAACAGGTCTAAACCAGGTTTAACAGACTAAACCAGGTCTAAACCAGGTCTAAACCAGATCTAAACCAGACTAAACCAGGTAAACCAGGTCTAAACCAGGATTTAACAGGACTAAACCAGGTCTAAACCAGGATTTAACAGGACTAAACCATGCTGTGTGGACCGTGTCTCCTTCTCTTCTATCAATAATATTTTTAATATGGTTCAGTAAAGTCTGGGCTTTTTATTGTCTTTTATCAGACAAAACTTCTTATGTGAAGATTTCCTCGTCTTTGCTTTTCTACAGCAAATCAAGTAATCCAAAGTATTCAGATTACATTACTCACCTTAAGTAACTTAATGCTTACATACCCCAAACTTTTGGGGTATGTAATCTGTAATCTGTAGGGGAATACATTTTAAAAGTAACCTTCCCAACACTGCCTGTCTTTATACCAAACTCAAGCCTTTTAACTCTCAATATCAAGCATCTGTCAGTTGCTGGGTTTCAGATAACATCACACCATTCTACAGATCAATATTTTATAATACAGCTGGGGGGCGGGTAAAATTAATATGCTTCAACTGCAGATTTTTGTTGTAATACAGCAAGGTCTTGGGTCTAGTCAATAATAGAAATGATTAAGTTCAAAATTCAGGAATTTATGTTTCCGATATTTCGGGGCAGGAGCCTGATTTTCGCGTTGATTACATTGTACTGTGCTCTAAAAACCACCAATAACAATACCAACCAAGGAGACTACTTACTGAATTGATTTTAAATTTCACAACCTGATGTAGACATGTTCAAATCAAATGTAGCTCTTACTGATAACAATTCTAATGTTAATTTATTACAAAAACAGTGGACATGATGCCCCATTTTTATGCTATAATGTAGTGTTTTGATCTAAAATGATTAGATAAGCCTCACATGATCCAATAGGCTCTATTCACGCTTATGTCTCAAAAAAGGAAGACATTTGGAAAAATGTGATTACAACTTCCCAGGCCCAGCTTCTTCATCTAAATGTCAATGTAGCGTTCCATTATGTTCGGCTAATCAACAGTTATAACCATGCCATCATTTCCCCACTGACACACAACTCCGAGCGCACTGGGAAGGGACGTAAGCGCCAAATTCAAGATTTTTCCAAACAGCACATACGTATGCAGTCTTCATTTTGCAGCTGATCACATTTACTTCAGTGGGTTTGTCAGTTTTAATAGATCCACGTTAGGTGAGCCCATTTTTGATAACTACATCGGAAGCTGTAATCGCATCTTTCCAAATGTCTTCCTGGTTTGTGACGTAAGCGTGAATAGAGCCTATTTAAACCTAAAAGGACTCTCTCTGATCTGAACCCAGCACCTTCAGCCAATCATTAACCAGTGCTAGTGCAGCCTCTGCAGCTCAACGAGTGACTTCTGGAGGATAACATCAGGTATGGCCTGTCCATATACCGAAAGAAAAACTTGTATGTGTCCTCTATCTGCAGGTTTAGTCCTTGGCAACCCATTTTCAGTGATGCCTTTTATTTAAATGTAAGAGCGCAGCCTGCATGCTGTTTAAAACAAACTCAACAGTGGACTACAGTGGAGTACATAATATTTGTACTTGTCTGAGGCAAAGTTACAGCTTTAAGTTCTTCCACTCCTCACATCCTCTAGCTTTCATTATTGGAGCTTTTAGCCAGTGCAGAGCGTCCACGCAGTTTGTAAGTCGCTCGAGACTTCAGCTGTATAACAGTTAACCACAATCTCCATCTGCCTCCCCTCACTGGAGAATCAGCAGCCTGCATCTTCAAATAATCATCCCCGTATACACTAGTATGGATGGTTTACACACTCTACAGTTTATTCATTGTTTTATTTCAATGGATATGCCATTGCTCTGCCTGGAATGTTCCACAGTATGGCATTAAAATGGCTCTACTTTGCATTTATTCAATTACAGGTGGTTTTATAGCTCAAAACTACAGAGAAAAACAGACATTCTGACTATAAATGGGTTGCGTCTCCACAGATCTGACCTGTAGCTTGGTCTGGTTGGGTCTCCATGAAGATCGAAAGGTTTAATGCCATACTGTGAAACATTCCAGACAAAGCAATAACATCTCCATGGAGAAAAGCGTTACACAATCTGCAACTGCATTCTAATTTTTGTTTCTTTCGGCAAACCATTTTTATTGTCCAACTTTTTTTCCTCCATCACCACACTCAGCCACGCAATCATTTCATCCAAACTTCAAAACAAACAGAGGACCTGCTAACGCTCCTAGAATAGCCACACACGCCGTTAGCTCGCTGGTTTTCCGCTAACAAGAGTTCACAAATGACATTTCCGCCGCCTGTCCTGACGCAGCCTCGCGCTAATGCTAATGAGCCTTCAGCTAGAGCATCTTCAGAGCCTTCTTATCTCCTCCACCCCCCTCCTCTTCCTCCTTCCTCCACCGGCGCTAATGCTCGCCCTCACACCGCATCTCCGCTCCTCTCCGCCTCGAAATCGCGGATCTCCAGCTCGTAATGTGATCGCCCGGCTCAATAACATCAACAGAATTCTCCGGAGAGATGGCGGGATGGAGAGAAGAGAAGAGAAGAGAGGAGAGGAGAAGAGGAGGAGGAGAGGAGGCCGTGGGCGGATGTGTGCTTTGCCTGAAACATGGGTAGCGTGTGTGGGCTTGGAGAGCAGGAGAGGCCTGGGCGAGAGGTGAGCAGGAGTCACCCATTCAACGGCATCAAATAAATGGTTATCTAATGCGGCTGACGAGGCCTGACGCGATGAAAGCTCACAGCGATAGGCTACGAAAACACGGGAGAAACGGGGAGAAATATCGATGGATGACGGTGGGGGGTTTGGATGGATTTAAAAGATTTGAAAAGATATTAGGTTTGCGCAAGTGGAGACAGAAGTTGCGAGATGTTCATAATTGGAGCTAAAGGGAAGATGTGTGTGTCAGGAAAAGTTCAAAGCAAATAAATGTAAGATTTTCATTTCAAATTCCATAAATATGACCTAAAATTTAGACAGAGCGATAATATCTCTATGGAGAAAAACATTTCACGGACTCTCCACCAGAAAAGTTACACAATGCACCTTTAATAAAACAAAATTAAACTACAAATAAGGGAAAATGTGATCATCAACTGCATCGTCCTGACCACAACAGAGGTCTTGTAGGTCTTCAGAGGTCTTCAACGGGGGGGGTCAGACGTTTTGGTTTTAATATTTATTTAATTTTTGAAGGATGAGGATGAACTGGCTGTCAGTGGATTCTGTCTTGTCTGTTGTCTGTTTGCCCCTTCATCATGTCTGTCTCTTGCTCTTCATTCCCGTGCAGTGTTTCCCGCAAAAAAATTGGTTAGGCAGGGCGGTGCTGCCGAAAACGTGAGGACCGGGGGTTGTGAGCGTGGAGATTCGGTGTACGGAGAAGAAGTGAAGAGCGAGGAGGGGTGCGCGGAGATTCCATGCGACAACCGTAGCTGTGCGAGGATTGACGTGGTTCGGAGTAGGGATGGGCACGATTAGCCGATTAATCGATAATTGATCATTAAGAATTTCATCGATTACATTCATTTTAAATCGACAAACCGAATGTAGGTTGCTGTGCGTAGCGTGACCAAACAGGGGTCCGTACATGTAGCTCTCTGCACTCAGAAGGAACGAGCAAACACAAACAGTCGGTCAGCCTGCAACGTGCCGAAGCGCAAATGCGTATTTAACGATGACTTGTACAAGAAATTCCACGCTTTACGTCCCGGTCGTGAAAAGTGGGAGGCCATGTGCACAAAGCAGCACATATGTTTCGGTGTGCAGTGGGAAAAAGCTTTGCCAGGTGAGAGTCGCGCAATGTCGATGACGAGTCCCCACCTCCCTCCCCCCGTACGGTGTCCTGGTTTTGACAATCGCAAATATGCTCTAACCTGTATTCCACTGAGTCGTGTCCTTTAACCTGACAGAAATTGACCGCATCAGCGCACAAGAACTTTTTTTTTTCCTTCGCTTAGTTTATGCAAATTAGCCATGCAGTTTTAAAGTTTTGTTTCTGTGAGAGTTGCGCAAAGATGGATTAAACACATTATAATCTCAAACGGATTGATGTGGCTCTAGAGTGGTTACGGTTTATATGTCGTAAAGCTGAATTTATTTATGCAGATTAGTAGTGCAGATAATAATAATGATGATCATTTTAATATTTAATGATTAATCGATAATCGATCGTTAATTCTTCCGACGACGTTAGAAAATTTCATTGAATGCCCATCCCTAGTTCGGAGGGACATAGTCAAGGTGGGGGCAACTTGTTGTCAAGGTGGCCGTCTTGACTATAAAGTGTTGTCAGAAACACTGCAAGCCTTGTCCCTTGCTCCATGTCAAACTGCAAACACGTCAGGCCGGTTTCTTGTTAGGCAACATGTGAAGAGGTCCGTTACAGCTTCACTTTTATGCACAGCGGAACTTAAGCTCCACATGTACTACTGCGCATCGGGAAGAGGTCAGGCAACTTCATTCCCCGGCCTGCATTAACCAGGTTTCACACTACACGGCCAGCCTCCTCTCTGTCCACAGAACGACCGGGAGAGGACGGGTGAGCGAACAGGAGAGGAGGGGGAATCGTGTTTTTCCTCTCGCTCCTCAGATCAGAATGACCGGAAAAGTTCAGTGACCCAAATCAAACTCTGTGGGTGTGTACTATGGCTCCTCTCTTCACAAAAACGCTTGTGGGTAAAAATAAAAGTTGAATATGCTCCATACTGTGTAGCATTTCCATCTACACTGCCCAAGACGCAAAACTTTGGTCAGATCTGCTAACATTACGTGCACGTTTACGTCACATACATCACCATTTAGCGTCACCACCTAACCGCCTGGCATGCATACCCAATCGAATTCCACACACTTTTGCGTCACCATATGCACGCAGATTTACTCCCAAAAACACTTGACTAAACAAGGAATAAAAAGTGAAGATGTGACACCACTTTTCAGTCTTCTGTTCAGACCGTCATCATATAAACATAGCCTCAGATGATTTAAAAAGTCACACTTTGAGCCCATTTTCCTTGATGTTGTTGCTTCATTCCTCTGGCCTTCACAGTGTCACCGTGAGCTGTTAAAAAGTGCAGCTTAAACTTCAGGCCTGAGTGGTTTTAGTCAGATTCAGACTTATTTCTGTCATGGAACGAGTTGAGGCTTAAACTGGAGATAGAGCTAGTTTCATCTCAGGATTTCAGGATAAGCCTGGACTTGTTAAGCGACTTTGATGGAATACCCCCTAGAATTGAATGTACAATAACAGAGTCACTATGTTTATGCACGACACTAGGCCTAATTTAATATAAAACACAACTGTATGCCAAGTATAAAGTAGGGGGTCCCTGCTTCAGCTCTCTATCAGTTTGGGAGTCCCCGGCCTGAAAACGCTGCTCTACAAAACAAAGAATTTTATCTCTCAATTTTAACAAAGTTTAACTCAATACTAAATGATTGCTTTTTTCCAAACTGTGTCCCCAGATGTGAAGGAGACATGTTCAAATCAAATAAAGCTTTCACTGATAACAATTGCAGTGTTGATTTCTTCGTAATTACATAAACATTGGACAGGATGGTTGAGTTGTTTATGTTATAATTTGGTGTTTTGGTTCTCAAGATGATTATCCAATCAGAAAGCAGAATGAGCCTCACTCGAGTGATTAAACACTTGTCAATAACAATGAATAAACTAGTCTGTTCTAACCACTCATCAGTCATTTTTAGTAAATAATCTCGGAGGGCTTGGCAAGAGACGAGGTTTTCACAATGTTAACCTTTGTCTGTGTGTTTGACAGGGTTTTATTGTCTTTCATATATACTGTTTAGGACACTGGTAACCCAAGTTTAGTTCCTTTTTATAACTGTAAGAGCTCCAGCTTCAAACAGTTTCACATTTTTATTGAAATCGAGATCCACTGAGTTGGGTCTTTTGAATGGAGCGGTCTACGGCCAATTCTCTGTCAGTAAAAGTCTGCGGTTTGGAGCAGAGCATGGACTGTATAAAGAAGTGGACTAAGTGTTGATAGCGTACAACTCCAGTTAAATGAAGCTCAATGAGTCTAGCAGTTATAGAAGTGAATTTGGAGCAGAGTTCCATATTTATTTACAGATAAAATAGAGAAATAAAACAACAGGATCATGGAGAAAAAGTTAATATACAAATTTTAAGACCAAAATGACAAGTCTCATAGCAGCAGTTAAAGACAGAGAGGCCACAATTTTTTAACGTAAAGTCAATTGGAGCCAGAGTCAATGGAGCCGGAAGTGCCCCCATGCTCACTTCCTATTTGGAACACGGAAGATAGCAGGTTGTCTTTGTTCATTTATATGTACAGACTATGGAGCTGAGTTTACACTTTTGGAGAAGGACATTTAAATTGCAAGGACTACAGTCTATTGTTAATATTGAAGAAATTAATTTATATCAAAAGACAGTTGCATTTAAAGGTGAACAACGTAATTTTTTCCATCTGTTTGTTTCTATGGATATGTCATCGCTCTGCCTGGCATGTTCCACAGGATGACATTAAACAGCTCTAACTTAAGCCGGGCAAACACAGTACAAATTTTGGCCCATTTTGCGCAGATTTTTCACTCGTACGACCCAGTTTTGGCTTAATCGTGTGGTGTGCTTCATGTAGTAAACATGGGGTAACAAGAACCAATTAATACCTCACGACCAGCTCCCAATCGGCAATTTCGCAAGAATATCAAACCTCTTTGAAATCCAGTCACCTCTTTGTGAAGGTTTTGCACTGTTGAAGTATTTCCACAAGCTGTGCACTTTTAAACCCTGCAATTTGGTCAAACAGTTTGAGCCGGCGCTGAGTAAAATTATCAAAAATATTGCCCAGTGTACATCCGGCATTACATTTATTCAATTACAGGTGGTTTTATAGATGAAAATACCTAAAAACAAGCATTCTGACTTTGAGCGAGGTCGCCTCTCCACAGATCTGACATGTAACTTGGTCTGGTTTGATCTCCATGAAGATAGAAAGGTTTAATACCATACTATGAAACATTCCAGACAAAATAGATACATAATAGATGGACCCTCCACCAGAAAATGTACACAATGCACCTTTAATAAAACTAAAAACAATCAATTATTAGTAAAAGTATGATCCGACCACTCCTCAACAATACTGTTCATTTTATCTCTCAAATTTGACAAAGTCTGACTCAATACGAAATGATTGCTTTTTCCCCGAAACTCTTTGCTTTTGTCGCGTTAATTTGCAATCACAACAATATCATTCCTCTAAGTCGCACATTCATTAGTGAGACTCTTTGACACTAGCTAATGAGGCAACAGAGACAATTAACTCCAACTAACGAACTACCAAAGTTATTATGTTGTATTTTTTCTGAACATCTATTTTCTACAGTGACACATGCAACCGCTCGCATCAAAAGGTTTCTTCATCTCCTCCTCACATGGATGACTCATGCAGACAGATTTTGACTAAAAACACTATTGAGAAAAATTGAGAAAAAAGAACTGCTAGAACTAAAGCCGGATGTGGGGTTGATGGTAAATGTTCTTTGAGGAGAGCTGCACCCCTGATTGGAACGTTTTCTCCAAGTTACTCCGTACTGAGGTGTCCTTGGGCAAGACACTTCTCCCATCTTTTTACAGAATAACGGTGCAGTATTTTGTGATGTATTATAATGTTCTTTCCTCATCAGAAACAGACCTGGAGTTGTGTTTTGATCCATTTACACATTTAACACATATTTAACACACAAAACCTGCTCCACCTTGTGATGTCCTGTGGTAATACAGGAGGATCTCCACTGTGTTTTTAAACTGCATACACCTTCACTAGAATCATTTGGATCATTTCAGCCCTGGAATTACCAATCTCTACTGAACTAAAGGTAAAAAGTAGCTGATGAAAACATGAAAACTACCGCTTCAAGACATCAAAAGGTGGAATGGAGCATTCTGAGCTTTGGAGATGTAGACAGAGGAATAATAAAGTTACTCAAGCGTGTGTGAATTAAACAAAACACACTCCAGGCAGAGTAATGCACGGGGTCGGGTACCCGCAGATACAGGCAAACACTGAACCTGGACTACAACAGGACTAATCTTGGACTTAAGAGAGAGAACCCCAAGCCCACAGCACAAGGTGTCCACAAAGACGCACCTCCGAATGAATTATGACAGTGAGTCCTGGTTCAGTCCTGGTTTAGTCTTGTATTAGTCCTGTTTTTGTCCTAGTTCTGTCCTGGTTGAGTCTTCCTGGTTCAGTACTGGGATCAGTCCTACGTTAGTCCTACGTTAGTCCTACGTTAGTCCTACATTAGTCCTACATTAGTCCTACATTAGTCCTGGGTTGGTCCTGGTTCAGCCCGTGGTGTGTTTCTTCTGGGTCCTGGGTTGGTCCTGGTTCAGCCCGTGGTGTGTTTCTTCTGGGTCCTGGGTTGGTCCTGGTTCAGCCCGTGGCGTGTTTCTTCTGGGTCCTGGGTTGGTCCTGGTTCAGCCCGTGGCGTGTTTCTTCTGCTAATGCCTGTGAAGTGATGACAGTCGAGTCGCGTCTGTGAATTCGTATTCATACTGAAGAAAGAGTAACCGTTTCATTTCATTTTGTGATTATAATTCTAGAAGTCGTAACGTTTCAATTCGTACTCTGATGAATGCTTTAGTTAGAATGCTTTTAATTTGTGTGTGATTTATCATGGCCATGGGCGGGTAACAGGTGGAATGTTAACGGGTCAGGGTGGATGCAGGATTAACTTTGATAAAATCACGGGTTAACGAGCAGCTGCGGTGCGAGTCTCCAAAAATGGACCCGTGCAGTACTCTAACTCCAGTTATGTTTTTGAGGAGCTACCAACATTATAACATGGCTTAAAGCTCACAAGAGTCAATTTTGCGTAATATAAGAGCTTAACAAAGTTTTGCTTTTCAAGTTTTTAAGACAGTTAAAAAAAGATACAGCACCTTTAATGAGACAAAGAGCGTGTTATGAAGTCTGTGAACGTGATGTGGAAGTATAAACACAGCGTGTATGAGCCTGATGCCACATGCCTGAGGTTCTCAGACAAATATTAAGAGGTTTGGACCAGACTATAGGGGATTTCCATGTCCTCCCCTCCTTCACATTCTCTGCTATGTCAGCCTGCAATAATAATTCAACCAAACAGACTTGAACCAAACAGTAGCTGATTGAAACTTTGGCACTCAGATCCTGGCAGGTAGAGCTGTTAACAATGTGATGATAGAAAAGAATGATGGATTTCACGCTCGCTGGTGGCGCAGTAGTTTCAAGGGCCCATATTGCACTGTTTTCTGATGTCTGTTATAATGTTTCCTTATCAAAATACACCCTGAGTTGTGTTTAGTTTCAATCACGCATGGTTAACACACAAACGCTGCATATTTAGGCTGATTCTTCTCTCAAACTGAAAACACTCTGTTCCACCTTGTGATGTCATGCGCTAACACAGGAAGTGCATTCACCGCGATTAGTTTATAAGCCTGGCCTGAGAACACCTTAGGGTCCCCCCAAAGGAGCTGGAGGAAGTGTCCAGGGTTAAGGAAGTCTGGGAGTCATTGCTGCCCCCATGACCTGACCCGAAAAGAAGAAATGAGGAAGAAAATGGATGAACTGATGGTTTATAAGTGCTTTTCAAAACTTTAAAAGAGCAGAGTAGAGTTTTGCCATAACACTAAAGCTAACAACCAGCATACTAACACGCTCTTGATTAATTAGAATACATTTTGTAGTCCGTTAAAGACTTTATTCATAAGTATTTTCCTAATTTTAAACCCTGATCTTAAATTTCAAATGACAAAAAAAAAAAAAAAAAAAAGGTTGTAGAAAGACAGCACATTATGATCATTTGACAACTGCAGATAACTGACATAAAATCTAGAAAATACTACAAAAAATAAGGATATAAAAACTATAGAAACTAAGTCAGAATAAAAACATGGGAGAATAATTGAATGGCCCTTCCCTGGCCCTCTGCTTTGTTCTCAGCATTAGCCTTTGACTGGACTAATGAGCCTACACAGATGATCCCTCATTGAGGCCGAGGGGGAGAGATGCTGGAGTTTATTGGAGTAAAGCTGTAGTGTAACCTTTATGTTTCTGGAGGAGGGGGTGGGAGAGGGGGAGAGGTGTGGGAGGAATAGAACAGAAGCATGATTAAAACTAAACCAGGTCTGAAGCAGGATTACAATGGGACTAACTGAGAGATAACTGGATCTAAAGCAAAGTTAAATAAGAACAAAATCAGGTTGAATCTATGGCACAACTTATATAATTGGTTGATTAATGGGGTGAAGAATTTCTAAAACCTTATAATAATGTTTTTTGTTTTAGAGCTTGGACACAGCTGAATTGAGTCATCCATCCATTCTCTTTTGCTGATCCAGGGCCAGGTCACGGGGGCAGCAGTCTAAGTGGGAACTCCCAGATTTCCCTCACCCCGGACACATCCTCCAGCTCCTCCGGGGGAACCCCAAAGCGTTCCCAGGCCAGTCAAGAGACATGGTCCCTCCAGCGTGACCTGGGTCCTCCCTGGGAAAGACACTTAACAATTTTGTGCATTATTCATTCATCGCATACTCTGTGGCAGTAAGCTACTATTACCGGTTGCATGCTGCCATTCTGACCTACCGTTGCTCTGATATTGGCATCTAATTGTCGGAGTGTCAAAGGTCCCTGCACTCCGACATTTTTTTTTCTTGGTCAGAGTAGCGGCACTTTCGCTTTTTTTTTTTTCAGAGTTCCGACATTCCGACACACAAGGTAATTATTAAGTTGCGGTGGCGTAGGAGGCGCGGTGCACGGAAGGAGGCGCGGCCCACACGGCGTATACAAGACAAAAACAGTCACGCTCCAAACTATGAGTAGGTTGTCAGAACGGCAAGAAAAGGTGTTGGAATAGCGGCATCAAAAAGTGCTGGAATGGAGGGTTGTAGAAATAACGGAATGTCGAAGTGGGCGTCTGTCAGAGTGACGGTATGTCGGAATAAGGGTTGTACCGCCTACTACCCTGGGTTAGACAGAAGTGAGGTTGCCAACGGGCACATTCCTGCTAGGCAATGTGCTTGAAGTGCCTTGCCTGAGGGCACAACAGCAGTTTTTGACACCGACATGAACTGTGTGACCTGGTACTCGCAGCGGTCTCCCATACAAGTGCTAACCAATGCAACTTAGCTTCTGAGATTTGACAAGACCAGGCCTAGACATGGTGGTATGACTACACTATACCCTACACCAGTGTTTCCCGATGTTTTTTCTGGGGACCCATATTTTAAAAGTCAAAAACCTTCGCAACACAAGTCAATAGACATTCATAAATCACAAAATAAAGGTGGATTTGATCATTATTGAACAGGAATGAGGATATTTTATTGTTGACTGAGAGATTGTGTCTCTCTAAACAATTAGTATTACTCAAGTTTTAAATGAAAAACAGTAAATGAAGCAGCAATAAAAGGATCCATAAGTCGCCTATTTGGACAATAAATGTAGCCCATTTGTTTTTCTTTTCAACATTCAATTGAACCAGCAATACTGGAACAAAATAGTCAATAAAATGATTACAAAAACATTCAAAATTATACAAAACATGTCTTAACATTTCAGCCTACACACAGATCGTGACAAGGTGACCCCAAAAAATCTCTTGTGACCCACCTGAGCCTCTTTGGGAAACAAAGCCCTACACCTTTCCAGATAAAGCTATATCTCCTCTATTGAGAGAAGCTTATGCCCAAAAGAAAAGTGACATAGTGCATCTTTAATAGCATTGTCTACACTTACTTAATGCTGAAAGACACAACTGTCTCCTCCCCAAAGTGTTTGCGAGAACTAGGAACAGATTAGATTTGAATACCTGCTCCCTCCTCTCACTGTTTGAGAATCAGGCTCCCCAGCTTCAATATCTACAAACCCAGATTGAATTACCACATCAAATCTGTTTTCTAGTGACAGGCTCCTGCTCTCTACAGTATAGCGCACAGTTATGGCAGTTTGTCAGTAACAGGGTTGACGTCCTCCGTGTGGAACCTTGATCTGAACGAACAAAAAGCACAGAGTAAATCATCCAATCGCGTCATCCACGGCTTTGGCAGAGGCGCCGTGTGATCTGAGCCAACTACAGCAAAGAGAAAACAAGGAGAGGAGCCCGTCCAAGCACATCGCTCACTGGTATTTGGGAGGCGCCTTCATTCACACACAAACTCAAAGAATGCGGTCCGACCAAAAAGCGCCAAATGACGAAGAATCGGAGAGGTGACGTCTTTTTGAACGCACAATTTTCCATTCGCTGTCAGGGGTCAGGTCTGCAGAATAATTAGTTCTCACGAATTAGTGAAGTGATAGTAGTGACAGCAAGTACTTTTACGATGTTGTACTGCATGTTGTGCTTCTATGTCTCCTGTCAACTTCACCACAGATGAAACTAGTACCACTTAGGGTTGTCAGAAGTATTAAAAATCAGATGCTATTCGATACAAAAACTAGTATTGAATCTTGATACTTTCCTACTTTCCTGAGCTGTATCAGAACAAGTATAAGAGTACACAGACTAGTATACACCCATGGAGAACAATGGAACCTACCTGGACGACTGAGAGATTACACAGATATAAGGCTAGACCAGTGTAATGTGATTTAATGTTGAAAATCACATTGTATTGTCTAAATATTCAAAGTATTTTTATTATAATCATGGTATTGGAATCTGTATTGAGTATAGTCTATTTGAAATCCAGTTTCAAATAACCCACTACACATCTGAGACAAATTTTCCAGGATAAAATTCATGTGCAGATAATTCGTTCCATGCCAATACACGGGAATTAAACAATTTTGTAGAAAAAATATTTAATTGCAACTTCTCTGCCAGTTGTTTGCCTTTTTTGTTTTAAAATCTGGATTCTGTTAGGAGTGCACATTTTAAACATTTGAACGAAGACAAAAGTATTAATCACAAATTAGGGCTGCAACATTAATCATAATTGAAAACAAATTGTAATGTGAATGGACGCAATGGGCTGCAGTTTTTGAAGTACTGTACCATCATTTCCTCCACAAACAACACACACAATATATATAATGTCATAGTACGAATAAACACCGCAAACCCTGTAGTTTAGATCTGTCCAAACATGTTCTGAAATGTTATTCTTGTATTATCATTGTTTATATGTAACATAAATTATACAATCGCATTTCTTGCCACATTTACATATTTTTCGAAGATGTTTGTAGTGATCTCGAAATGTGATTTGTGTATTAGTTTGTCAGGCAAAATTTCATTCTTTCTGTCAATTCTTGGATGCATTTCGTACGTGAACGTTGAACAAAATCTTATTATTTAAACATAAATCACAAATTATTTAAACATAAATCACAAATGCAATTACAATCAGAATCAAAATCAGAATCGGAATCAAAATCAGAATCACAAAAAACACAATTACATACTTTACCCAAATTGACGCAGTTTCAACAATGTTTTTAGTGATCTCGGATGAGCTGTTTTTATAATAACACAAAATAATTAGTTGTTTATTGAGGATAATGACACTTAAAAATAATTGCCGTTCAAGCAATTAGCTAATTTCAACAATTTCTTGCAACCGTACATGATCTTTTAAACATCGCCGATTACACCACACTACAGAATTCGTGCACCAGATGAAAACACACACAGAGCAACATCTCCTGGCGTCTTGAGTCATCTGTAGACCTTTGATACTGATGACTTGTGGAGGCTGAGGAGCAGTGTTCCACAGACACATACAGATACATGAGGGTACGCTGTTTCATAGAATTTCCACTTGTTTCCACTTGTTTTGTAGGGCTGAACGATTCTGGGAAATTTCTGACAAATATTGCAACAGCGACTAGATTTGTGATTTGTTTAAAGGTTCTATATTACGCAAATTTGACTCTTGTGAGCTTTAAGTCATGATAGAATGTTTTAGTTTGTCTACATCCTAAACCAGGCATGTCCAAACTAAACTCAGACAAACCCTCTTGGTCCAAATCTTGTTTTGATCTTCATGAATTTAGTGTGTAAAATCACTTTTTCCTTTGGTTTAGTAGAGATTGGTAATTCCAGGTCTGAAGTTATCCAAATGATTCTAATGAAGATATACAGAGTTTAAAAACACAATGGAGCACAGCCTGTATTCCACATGACATCACAAGGAGTGTTTTCTGTTTTAGAAAATAACTCAGTCTACACATGCAGGGTTAAACAGAAGCAGGTGTTAAACATGTGAAAAAAACAAAACACAATTTCGTGTTAAACTGTTTTTGATGAAGAAACAATATCATAACATAGATCAGAAATTAGCACGATATGGGCCTTTTAAAAATAGGATTTTCTTCAAAGTCCATATTTTAAACCCAACCAGGAGCATTAATATTTGGGAAAAGACTGCTACACTAATAAAAAATCTCCTGCATTTCAGGACATGTTTGTAGAGGTCTAAACTACAGGGTTAGCAGGTTTTAAATGTTATGAGACGAAATGTTCTGTTGTTTGTAGGGATGCAACTTTCAAATATTGTGATATCGTATCATCAAAAGTCTCATAATAATATCAGGGGCTGTCACAATATATCAAATTACAAAATCCTTTGCTTAAATGCATTGTTTTATAGTAGCAAAGTTAATAAGCATTGAGACCAACTAGGGGTGTGCAAAAATATCAAAATATCGATATATCGTATCGTTTAATGTAATGATACGGTATCGATATTGTGGGCTGCTGTATCGATATATTTCGCCAAGTCTATTTTTTGGTATATTTGACTTAATTATTTTGTTACAGCTACAGTTTTGTTGCTTGTTCAGAGGAAAAAAACTAATTTATGCATCACATTTGACATTTTCACTGTTTTCAGGATTAAAATGTTAAACACAAAAAGTGGTTTAACAAAGACTTTTAGTGTCACAGCCATGATTTAGCCATTATTTTTTATTGAACCTTATCGAATAGATTTGAAATATATCATATCAAACCGAAAAAGCACTGTATCGAGATATGTATCGTATCGTGGCCTATGTATCGAGGTATGTATCGTATCGGCAGCTTCATAATGATACCCAGCCCTAGGAACTACATATCCCATGATTCATTTCAGCGCAGACAACATGAAGAAATAAGTTTTTACTTGAATTCTTGGGATTATGACGGAAATAATTCACACCAAAATCTTGTCAAGGTATTTTAAAAGCAGAAACCTGTCTTATCTACAATTATATCAGCCTCTTCAAAATATCACGAACAATATCATACCGTGAGATGCATATCGTGATAATATCGTACCAAGAGATTTGGATCTCGTTACATCTCTAGTTGTTTGTAGAGTAAATTATGCAACTTTATAATTGAACCTTCCGAGATTTGCCAATTGCATTCTTTAATTGCAATTTCTAGTCAAAGTCTATAGTATAATCCTGTTCTAGTCCTTGATTAGTCCAGATCTAGTTTAGGTTTAGTCCCAGTTTAGTCTATACAAATGGACATAGCCAACCCTCCAGCCGCTGTGTTCCAAATAGAACATGACCATGAGAGCGCGTTCAGTTCCCCCTCTCTCTGTAACTGCTGCAGTGAGCCTCATTTTCATTTTGTTCCTAAAACGTTCGTATTAACCCGCTCCACACTCCCAATCCTGGTGTTTTTATTTCACTATTTTGTCTGTAAATACATTCCTATTCTTAAAATGGAACTGGCTCCAAAATCGCTCCTATAACTGCTGCCTCGTGAGCTTCTGCAAGTCCTCCAAAGTGCGTTTAAAGTGCTACCTAGCATTTGAGATGAAAACCAGCTGCAGTGTGCATATTGCAGCATTCAAATTTCATATTGCAGCCCAGTAATATGGCAAAGCTCAGCCCTAGTAACTTTGAGAGAGACTACAGTATGCGCAGTTTAGATCCGATGTTTGTTTTTGTTTTCAGAAATTCAGATAACTTCAGCGTTCAAAACATTCCTTTTTTATTGGCATAGTAAAACTGACAATGTTGGCAAGATAACCGACAGTTAGCATGACCGTATGATAGTTTCTCCTTTGTGTTGAAGGGGCAACACAAAACAATGATCCATTACATCAGTGTCTATTCTGAAGTGGCCATACATCATAACAACTACAGAAAAAACAGTGCAGCGGAGTCCCAAAGTGCCACCAGTGATCTCAGTCCATTATGCTGCCAGACCCTGGGGAGTCCGAGCGAGGCGCTGGCTCCTAGTGGCTATTGTTTCACCAGGACGACCTTGACCTTTGACCTCTCTGGTGGTTTCCCATTTCAAATCAATACAGACTTACTCTCCCGTAGAATACAATGGTGTTTGTTTTGCTCGTGTGGGTTAGCTTGAAATGAGCGTCTGGCTTTTCAGGAGGGAATTCTACACTGTAAAAGTAAAGAAATGCACATCTTTTAAGTTAAAATGACAATAGTTAGTTAGTTTAAGATTAGACCTGTAATATATTAGGCAAATTATACATGTTTTATCTGCAGCACTTTTGTATTTTTTGCATAATACATATTTTTATATTATGTATTTTTCTATGTATTGGTTGTCGAGAATTGTACTATTTATATCTTGTAAAACTAAACTAAAACTAAAATCTGTTCAGTCTACATGTCCCATCATGCACCAGGAGACTGCGGGTACGTTGAACATGTGACCTACACCTATGACTTCAAATCTGCACTGTGATAGCCATCTCAAGTTTGCCCTGATGAAGGCCAAAGGGACGAAACGCATTGGCCTGATTTGAACTTTATCTGCCATGTGGTTAAAAAAAAGCTTTTAATTGTTTTGTTTTTTGAGTGCCTCAGCTTTTTCAACTTTGTATTTGAGACTGGTTTTTACTAGCCAGGCTGGCGCCACCTAGTCCCTCCCCTCAATTTCATTTCTCTCCAGTGACTAGGTCAGGAATCGGAATACACTAGACGGTCTGCAAGAACCCTGGAAGTGTGAGTTCAGGCACCAACCAATCAGCGAAGAGCCATACATTCTGTGTTGGCAACGATTCCCGAGATCGAGGATTTAAAGCCGGAATCAAAAGAATGTTTGGTGAATTTGATCAAGCGCAAAGACATTATTGTCCTTCTTCCTACGGGATTTGACAAAAGCTTAATATACCAGATAGCCCCGTTAACAGTGCATTAAACAGTGCTTAACATACGTCATGACCAAATAGCAGTGATTAGTTAAATGAAAAAAAGTACCCACCTACCATGGAGTGAATGAATTTTAACACTGCAAGGTCAGACGGTTTCTACAAAGTGAAACCGGCTGATGAATCAGGCCAGGTTTTTACATTGAAGAGCAACAAAAGGACAATTTTACATAAAATCTCTGTAGATCCAAGTAGCTCCTGCTCCCAAAAATGTTGCAATATTATTTATGATTTCAGTAATTCAATGAAGTTTTTTGTTTCAGTGTAATCAGGTTTGAATATATATTTCTTTGTTCTGCTCAAAATGATCTGTCCATAAAGAAATTGAGGTCCAGTATATCAAACTAATACGGACAACCTATTTGGGGAAAAAAAACTGCACCAACTAATATTGTAATATGTATATGTAATACTGTGATTGTTTACCCATAATATTTTTTTTTCTGGTTTAAATCCATGTTATTAATCCATTTAGTGAGAGCTTTTGTGTTTTATTGTTCAAGAATCAGGAAGTGCGAGTTTGCCATGCTAGTTAGTTGTCTGAAAGTTATGAAAAGTGCTTATGCTCGAAATTCATTCAGGTAAGTGAGGAAAATCATTGTATCACTGAGGATTCAAAATGACCTAGAAAGGAGTTTCTATGAAACTAAGTCAAAACTACCCCCAAAATACTGTTGAATTCAGGAATATTTTATACTCTACTATGCATGTATTTCTTTTTTGCAGTGCATCTTTTGTTTGTGCATCGTCAGTCACAAACATGCCATTTTCTTCCAAACTTTTTTTTATAAAGACTTCTCTAAATGTCATGGACTTTTTCAATAAAGGCGTCTGGGAGCTGAACTAAGTGGATTCAAACAGAGGAAGATTTTGACACAGTCTGAAGGGCAGCCAGGAATAATATCACCACAGCAGAGGCACCAGAGGAGGGGCCGGGGCTCTCCATAGCTAACCCCTGCTCTTTAAGGTTAATCCTACAAACGGTGAGCCCTTTAAGTTGTGTTTAACCTACATCTACAGTCTAGCTTGTGTCTTGACACTAGAGCGCTGGCCTCTGATCCCCCTGCACACCTAATACAATGTCCATTTGGCTACAACTCAGACGGATGACCGCTGCTGCTGCTAAAGGCCAGCCAACTTAATCTGGATGGAGTGTGCAAATGCAGCTGTAAAGACTCTAATGCCTGGAATACAGCAGTGGGGCAAAGAAAGTGCTCTTGTGTTACTGTAAATGAAAAGTTCAAGAAAAGTTAACCCAAATGGAATCTATAGGCGATGTACTGGGTTTAGTTGTGTCAAATACAACTTACTGCATTTTCAACACAGATAAATCAGTATTAGCTACTATGTAAAATGTGTCTTAAAATGATGCTTACAGAAGACCTACTGTGCCTGTGTCTGCAATATACCCTATTTTTTGGACTATAAGTCGCACTTTTTTTCATGGTTTAGATGGTACTGCGACTTATACTCAGGTAAGACTTATACATATATTAAAATAATTATATTAATATAATTTCACATGTCCTGTACCACTGTCACTTCATGCTCTACTGTGTATGTTTCCTGCAGAAAAAGCCACTGACCTGTCTGGTAGTAGTAAAATATGAAGCCAAAAACAGTACTCGAGCAGCAGAAAGAAAGCTTGGAGTGAGAAACTTGTGAGGGACTGGCAGAAAGCGGAGGATACTCGAACTGCAATGAAGAAAACAAAAAAGCTAATCATAGGCTAATAGACAGATTTAGCTAGAGTTGGCAGAAGAATTTAATGGATTTAGTGATTTGGAGTGAGGTTGAGAGTTTGGTAAACTTGTTATGTTATATTGTTTATGCTATAGTTATCTGAAAAAACTGTTCATATGTTACGTTAACAAATCAGACACCTATTCAGCCTGTTGTTCTCTGTTCTGTTGTTATTACCATAACTTGTCTTTCAAGATGAAATGTCTGTTCTTGGTCTTTAATTTTATTAAATAAATTTCCCCAAAAAAATACAACTTATAGTCCAGTGAGTCTTATATATATGCGTTTTTCTTCTTCATTATGCATTTTTTGGCTGGTGCGACTTATACTTTGGAGTGACTTATAGTCTGAAAAATACGGTAGTTCTAATCTATGACTCCAGTGGATCATCCTGTTATAATTTGCACATATTCATGTAAAACGACTTAATAAAATGAACAAGACAGATTTCACTGATTTCCTTTTTAGAAACCTGTAGGGCCCAATAGGAGCTGACGTCATTGTACACGTCATCATCTGTCAACATCTCTGCAGCTGTAGATCACGCTTGCGCACGCTTGAGGATTTTATTCATTCGTACCAAAATGACTATGCACCTCTGCTGAATCCTGCACACATCACAGATTAAGAAAAATAAAACTTGGAGAACAAATTACAAGTACAGAGGAGTGGGCGTGTGCAGGTGGCGGTGAAAACAAGGACTGATCAGTAATACAGCGTCTTGAAAATAAGCGATTAAAGATTGCTCAAACATGCATGAATCACTCCAAATACAATTCTAGGTGAGTAAATTGTGAGGGGAAACAACTACAACAAGGTTAAAAGTTCTGAAACATCAATTTTGCATAATACGTCTGCTTCAAAGCCTAAGTACCTGACTTTTTCCCCATGTAGACTATTTCAACAGATATATTGTATAAGCATCTCTAGAGGCCAAAATATGTCCACTGCGGGCTGTCTGTGTTTATTGTGTTGTGTTTACCGTGTTAGTGTTTACGGTCTGATAATCAGGAAGTGTGTGACAGCATGCTAGTTGTTATTAGCTTCACCAACACAACCCTGGTCTCAGAGTTGTGAAAAGTGCTGGTGAATACTTAGGAATGCATTAGGTACGTGAGGAATAACTTTGACGCCCTACAAAACATTTCAGATGAGTTTTCTCACATTTTTAAGACAGTAAAAGTACAGCATTTTCAAAAAAGACTTTAATAAATGTCAAAAAATGTCTCGATATGAAATGTCACTTAAAAGTGCTTGAACATTAGCTGAATAAGAGGTAGTTTTAGTGCTGCAAGCTACATGCTAAGTGCTACATGCTAATGCGCACAGAATTCCGAGAACAACTGAATACAAATCTTAAAATTAAATTAAAATGGATCAATGTTTTATCAATGTAATTATGTTGTGTTAAGAAGAATTTTAAATAGATAAAATGAAAATAAATGTCTGTCAACTAAGTATAGAGACAATACAAATGTACACGTTCTGGACTTGCAAGGTCATTTCCATTAGCCTAAAAATAAACAAATAATAAACAAAAATGACTACTTACATAACAGTAGTCATAGATTCGTTACAAGTGATATAACACTACCCAAAAATACAAAAGACAGTACATGTAACGAGTTGGCCAGATTCCGACATATTTCACAATCTTGTATAATCTCGTCTCAATCTCCTGTTTCACATCTACCTCAGAGCCAAAATGAGGTCACCGCGGGTTTAGTATTTGGCTGCACCATTTTCGTTGTGATGGGGTAGATAAATTTAGCAAGCCGATTATTTTTAGTAAAACTTCTACGAGTCAGGATTTTCCTCTTGTAGCCGGAAATGTTTACATAACCCTCCAGTGTGGAATGACTTACTCGTACGTCAGAATCTAGCAGGTAAACTTGAACATCTGGCTTAAAGACGAACTGAAGCAAGATACGGAAGTCGCGGTAAACTGTGCCTGGTTAGGGAATATAACAATTGAAAGCTGTTTTGATGTTTCACTGTATATGTAAGGTTTGACTCTTAAAAGCAGACTTATTCTTTTCAGAATTTTTAACATTTTATATTTGTTTTCCTTCACCGTTTACACTCAAAGTTGTATTTGGAGTGATTCTTGCATAATTAATAGGGTTGTAACGATATCCAAGTCTCACGATACAATATCGTCACGATATTTATTGCGATATCATGGGAAAGCTCATGATAAAAGTGGGGGGGCTCATGATTAGGGATGTAACAATATCCAAATCTCTCAGTACGATGTTTTCACGATATACATCTCTTGGTACGATATTTATTGTATAGAGTCTAACAAAACTGTTAATATGCTACTTTTTCCTCTTAAAATGCTCTGACAAGACTTAATCCAAAGAACTAAGACTTAAAAGTGCTTAGAAATGTTATTTCTTCTTGTAGTCTGCACTGAAATGGAGCAAAGGATCATGGTCTATGTAGTTCCCTCTGTCTTTTTTAGTTATTGCTGCACCATAACTCTTAATTTAAGCAAAGATACTTGTAATTCGATATATTGTGACTAGGGATGGGCATGATTAATCGATTAATCGATAATTGATCATTAAGAATTTCATCGATTACGTTAATTTTAATCGACAAACCAAATGTAGGTTGTTGTGTGTAGCGTGACCAAACAGGGGTCCGTACATGTGTCTCTCTGCAATCAGAAGGAGCGAGCAAACACAAACATTCGGTCAGTCTGCAACGTACCGAAGCACAAATGTGTATTTAACGATGATTTGTACAAGAAATTCCACGCTTTCCGTTGCGTTCAGGACAAGTGGGAGGCCATGTGCACAGTGTACAAAGCAGCACATATGTTTCGGTGTCCTGTGGGAAAAAGCTTTACCAGGTGAGAGTCGCGTAATGTCGATGACGAGTACGGTGTCCTGGTTTTGACAAACACAAATATGGTCACACTAACCTGTATTCCACTGAATCATGTCTTTTAATCGGACAGAAGTTGACCGCATCAGCGCACAAGAGCTGTAGTTTTATCTTCGCTGAGTTTATGCAAATTAGCGATGCGGTTTTAAGTTTCGTTTCTGTGAGAGTTGCGCAAAACTGAATTAAACACATTATAATCTAAAACGGATTGATGTGGCTCTAGAGTGGTTACGGTTTATATGTCGTAAAGTTGAATTTATTTATGCAGATTAGTAGTGCAGATAGTAATAATATTGATGATCATTTTAATATAAAAACTTTAAGGATTAATCGATAATCGATCGTTAAATCTTCCGACGATTGATTAAGAAAATTTCATCGAATGCCCATCCCTAATTGTGACAGTCCACGATATTATATTATTGAGAACTTTGATGATACAATATCACAATATTTCAGTTATTGTTCCGTCCCTAATACTTAAGTAATCTTTAATGGCTTATTTTCAAGACACCAAATTGCATCGACTCCTGTTTTCACAAGCATAAAGCCACTGCTCTGTACTTAGTTCTCGAATTTAATTTTCTTAATCTGTGATGCACATAGGTTTCCGCAGTGTGTATTTGCTCTGGATGTCTCTGTCCGGGGGAGGAGCTTTGTCTTTGCACAGTGTTCGCGTGGATGATTCGTGACCCGTCTCGTTCACGCTGGAGCATCGTTTGTGTAGTTTCAATGAGTAGCTATAAAACTGTTCATAATGTATCTGCTCCGTGTGCACAGGACACCACGCGCCTTTCTCTCGTCTCTTGCTGTTTTCATTTAGCAATAACTGCAAAAGGACTAAAGTTGTCCTCTTTGTGCAGGTAACACATGCAAATACAAAAGTTAACGCTTACCCTGTAACCGTTAATGAATTAATTATTTATTAATCTTTGCATTTCTATAGCGCCTTTCAAGATACCCAAAGCGGTTTACAGTTCATTGTTCAGTCACTCCAAACTTAAGCCGTGGATCACTACTACAGTGTCAGAAAGAACAGGTTTGGTGAACAGTTTGGCCAATAGTCACTGTGGCACTCCTCCATGCCTAACTTGGGACATCCATTTAGATTCAATTCAAGACATTTATGGTACACTGAGTATATAATTGTACTCCTGCAGGCGCCTCTGTGGGGGTTTACTGTGGCTGTACGGGCTTTACGTGTTACTCACTCGAGGATCCTAATAATATATTCTCGTAACTCGTCTGTAAAACTGCACTACACTACACACGCACTCACATAGGCCTGGCTGTGGTTTTATATAGATATTTTTCAAATGCATCCCCAATGTACACGTATACGTTGTTTTTGTTTACATCCGGCTTTTCGGCTGGTAGGCAAAAAGTCAGTCGGGCCGCTCGTTTGTGTTGACAGTTGCGTTGCATATGTCTGTCATAAGATAAGTCTTCTTATTTTGAAGTAGGTTTTGCACCAAATTGTTTTGACGTGACTTCATCATCTTACTCTAAGTCACTGAAAACTTAAAACTTGCCAATAACTGTTGTTGATGTTGATGCTGTACTGTTGTATGACGACTGTTGATGTTGTTAATGTTGTACTGTTGTATGATGATTGTTGATATTGTACGCCGATAACTGTCGATGATGTTGATGTTGTACTGTTGTATGTTGATGATGTTGTTAATGTTGTACTGTTGTATGACGATTGTTGATGTTGTTAATGTTGTACTGTTGTATGACGATTGTTGATGTTGTTAATGTTGTACTGTTGTATGACGATTGTCGATGTTGTACGTTAACTGTTGATATGATTGTTGATATGTTTGTTGTATGTTGTACGATTTTTGAACTGTTGTTGTTACGATGTTGATACTGTTGTATGACGATGTTGATGTTGTTGATAACTGTCGACGATAACTGTTATGTTGCACTGTTGTATGACGACTTTTGATGTTGTACGCCCATAACTGTTGACGATGTTGATGTTGTACTGCTGTAGGATGTTGATGTTGTACGCGATAACTTAACGATTGTTGATGTTGTACTGTTGTATGACGACTGCTGATGTTATACACCAATAACTGTTGACGATGTTGATGCTTGACTTGTTGATTCGGATGCTTTTTGCCTACCAAAATGGCTGACGTGACATCATTGTGTTTTCTCGTATTATTATGGGCCTCTGTGCTGTAGCGCACACAATGCAGACACCACACACACAATGACAAAGAGGCACGACAGCCCTACTAAATGCTAAAAAGGTATTCACTTCGCACATAAAAACCAAAAAGCATACAACCGACTATTTAGGTTTGACAATATAAAAAGACTGGTGTTCAAAAGGTAACCCCAGCTAGCATTCAAACTTAAATATCTGGCTCATGGGTACAAAGTCACACTGGGAAACCACTCGGATACAACCTGTGACCTTTCAGATTCACAGTCCAGTCCAAAGCTTCCCCCTGGCCTAGTTCTGGAGCATCCATCACGGGGCATAGAGCCGAAGAATGGTGCGACGTTCCCAGTTTTTCCAGGAGATGAATGGGAATCACGGGGTAAACCTCAGAGGCGTGATTTGGCCGAAGCAGCGGACAGCGGTAAATCTCACTTTCCCTCCGGGGTTGTAGGTTGAATGCCACTGTCCAATAGAAACTAAAGACTATTTGTTTTCTATACGGCAACAAAGGCCCAAATCCATTCTTCACAATTATCCTCTTGTAATGTCATTGACTGGACAACAATAACCTTGTAGAGACAACAATAAAGTCTGTGTATCTGCGCTAGGGTTGATTTTTCTGTCGTTGTTAATAATAAGAGGCTAGTGAGATGTCTGCGGCCTTCAAGCCTCTTGTGAAGTAAGCACTGACAAGGTTTAGGGTTAACCCAGATTACTTGAAAGGTACATACTATGCAAAATTAATTGTAAAGCTCTGAACTAGGTATCCAGCTTTCTCAGTTCTGATACCATTTCCAATACTTTAGCTTTAAATGTTTGCCAAAACCTGATATTGACTGATAAAAGTGCAGATACTGAAAACAGCATTTACTTCCTTAAAGCAATAAAAAAGATAAAAACTGATCCTGATGAAATGTGCTATGTGTCTGTTATTTGTCCTCAAGTAACAAAAGAACAACTTTGTATATTAAAGTTCAAACATTGTGAGACTTTCTTCAACTGCAACCAGTAAATAGTCTCATTACATACTAATCCGTGTATCAATTCGTTCATTCGTTTTTCAACATAAAACCAAAAATAAGAAAATTAAAAATCAACTACTTTCTTCAGTATTTGTCTCCAAAACCAAAATGAAAAAACAGGTAGGTTTTTTAGTTTTCGATTTTGTGTTGAAATGAATAATGGAAAAAGGATAATGATTCTGTGATTTAAACTGCGATGCCGGACTTTTGTGCTGCATATGGACTGAACCAGGACTGAATCAGGACCGAAACAGGTCTGAACCAGGACTGAATGTCCTGATCTGGTCCCAGTCTCAGTCCCGGTCTCAGTCCCGGTCTCAGTCCCGGTCTCAGTCCCGGTCTCAGTCCCGGTCTCAGTCCCGGTCTCAGCCCCGGTCTCAGCCCCGGTCTCAGCCCCGGTCTCAGCCCCGGTCTCAGCCCCGGTCTCAGCCCCGGTCTCAGTTCCGGTCTCAGTTCCGGTCTCAGTTCTGGTCTCATTTGTGGTCTGGTCCCGGTCTCAGTCCCAGTCTCAGTCCTGGACCTGGTTTAGTCCTGGTTCAGTCCATATGCGGCGCAAAAGTCCGGCATCGTAGTTTAAGTCACGGAAACGGGAAAAGGCCGTTATCCATTTTTTCCATTATTCATTTAAACACAAAATCGGAAACTGAAAAAAAAAAAAAAAAAACAATCGTTATTGTTTTTTTCATTTTGGTTTTGGAGACAAATAATGAAGAAAATATTTTTTTGTTTTCTTATTTTTGGTTTTATTTTGAAAAATGAACAAATGATACATGGATTCATACTGTATGTCCAACCAGGATATCGGTTGAGCCGATATTTGGCAGCCAATGTCTGATCCAGTGAATTTTTCTGTATTGGCGCCGATATCCAATACCAGTATCAGATCGGTGTATTCCTACTTTGAACCATGTTATATTGTATTTTGCTTCATTCATTTTTTTCATTCATTGTTGTATTAATCTCTTGCTGCATCACAGGTAAAAGTCTGGCTCCATTAGCATTAACACATTCTAAAAAGAAACATTTTAAGTTTGAAAATGTGAAATATTAATCCCAAGATGACCCAAAGCCTGTTTAAAAGGAAATAAAATCTAAGAATTGATAATGTGAGCTCTTTAAAGCACATCTTTGAAAACACTCACCAGAACAAAATAATTACTTTGCGACTTCACATCAAAGTAGAACTGATAAGAGATTGTGATAAGAATTGAGTGTCCACATACTGCAGTTAAAAACATGTGCAGTTCCTTTTCCAATAAACAAAACAAAGCATTCTATTGTGACCTTAAATCTGTTACTGTGTCACTAGAAAACAACCATGTGATCTCATGAAAAGCAGCAGCCTACTGTATCTGCAAACAAGCTAGAGGGAAGGGACTAGACAGAATTACCTTAAAAATGAGATAAAACATGAGATTAAAGGAAACAAGGATGAGACATGGGATTTTTATGTAATTTACTGTAGACCAAATTAAATCTGTCAAGTGATCTGGGCACTACCTGGACGACTGAGGGCTACCGGACTATTCCCAAAAACTATTCTAAATATATAATATCGCTAAAGAAAACACAAACTGCACTAAATAAATAGCAGAATTCATAACTTCAATAGTTAGTTTGTATCTATAATGAGCATAGAAGTTATGTAGTTGACCCCAAAATGTATTGTTCCATCTAATACATATTAAAAGACCCATAAAGAGTCTTTAAATGTAAATAATATTAATTACTAGAGGTACAATATCTTCATAGTATGAACCTCACAGTATGATATTTATTGTGATATCGTGGGAAAGCTCATGATATGTTTGTGATTAGGGGTGTGCAAAAATATTGATATATTGTATTGTTTAATGTGAAGATAAAGTATCAATATCATGGGCTGCTGTATCGATATATCACCAAAAGAATTCTTTGCTGTATTTTGTTACAGCGCTACAGTTTTGTTGCTTGTTCAGAGGAAGGAAACTCCTTTATGCATTTGACATTTTCTCTTTTTTGATGATTAAAATGTTTATGCTTCATATGAACTTTGCACAAGAAGTGGTTTCACAAAGACTTTTAGTATCACAGCCATGATTTAGGCATTATCTTTTTTTAACCGTATCAAATCGATTTGAAATATATCATATCGAATCTAAAGTGCACTGAATCGAGATATGTATCGTATCGTGGCCTACGTATCGAGGTATGTATCATATCGGTAACTTCTTGATCATACCCAGCCCTAATTGCGATATTTTGAGGAGGCTAACAAAACTGTTAATATGCTCTTAAAATGCCCTGACAAGACTTAATCCAAAGAACTAAAACTTAAAAGTGCTTAGAACTGTTATTTCTTCTTGTAGTCTACAATGAAATGGAAAGGATGCAAAGGATCATGGTCTATGTAGTTCTGTCTTTTTTAGCTATTGCTGCACCATAACTCTTAATTTAAGCAAAGAGACTTGTAATTTGATATATTGTGATGGTCCATGATATTATTGTGAGAACTTTAATGATACAATATCACGATATTTCGGTTATTGTTACATCCCTACTAACAACAAAACATACTTTCAGTCCCTAGATACAAAATCTTATGAGTTAACAAGCTACATAATGACAGATAACCCTACAAATGAGTAAATCACTATTATTTTTAGCATAAATTAGCTTCTATGTTTAGTATGATTATGAAATAAGAGACGCCGCGTAGTTTTGGACTATGATCTCACATCAGGTTTCGGAACACTAAAGCTAAATTTACCACAATATTGGCTTGTAAATGTTCAAAATTCTTCAAACATTTTTGCAAACTCATAAAATATGAGCATGTGTCGCCACTTGGATTCCCCTTTGAAATTCTAGATCATACAAAAACAAATGACTATTATTACAACTCAATACATCTGAAACATGGCTTTTGAATTCTGAACCAAAATATTGTTTAATTTAGAGTGATGGCATGAAAGGGGAACCCAATTTTATAATTCTGTCAAATCTCTGAACCGTCTGAAGAGGTTATAAAATACTTATGGCTATAAAGATTGAATCATTTGTGCTAAATATTGATGACTTAAAACACTGCAAAGAATTTTAACCAGGGGCGGCGCCAGGCGGGGGGCTTAAGGGGGCATCAGGGTCCCCTAAAATGGCCAATGCTTCTCCATAGCTCCCCCAGGATTTTTGCTCCACTTTCACACTGCAAAAACAAAATCTAGTCAAGATGACTCGAATAAAGAAAGTTTTATCATGATTTGAGTAAATTTCAGTTGGTAAGTAAAATGATCTGCCAATGGAACAAGATTTTTGTAGTTAAAATATGAAAATACATCTTGCTACAATTAACAAGAGAAGAGAAAAACAACAACTTTTTGGCACTTAAAATAACAAACAAAATCGACTGATGCTTGAACAAAGAAAAACACACGTATTTCATTGGTAGATAATTTTACTTGTCAAGTTGAATCTACTGAAATGAAGTAAAATGGTTTTAATTTTAGTAATTTTAACATTTTAACTACAAAAAAAATAATAATTATATAATATTAGGTCTTAGAAATCACTACAGGGACTAACTACATTAAAACTTTAACTTAAAACAGCGATGCAAATATGATAGGGGAGGAGATGTCATTGATGTGTCTGGAATGTTCCACAGTATGACACTAAACAGCTCTACCTAACACTTATCAGATTACAGGTAGTTTTATAGCTTAAAAATACCTTTAAGTGAACACCCACATTGAAGACCTCAGCTCCCCTATAGATCCTCCACCCAAAAATGCCTGGTGTCATTTCAGAGGTACACTATAAATTATGGATGTGGATGTCAAAAGTAAAAAATCTGATCATAATCAATACTAAAACTAGTATGGAAACGAGGGGTGAGCAAAAATATCAAAATAACAATATAGTGTATTGTTAAATGTGATAATACAGTATGGATATCGTGGGATGCTGTATCGATATATCGCCAAGAGTACTTTTTGGTATATTTTACGTTCATGCAGCACATTTGACATTTTCACTGTTTTGATGATTAAAACGTTTGTGTTTCATATTACCATATTTTCCACACTAGGTGTTCTGGATTATAAGGCGCACTGTCATCAAATGGTCTATTTTCGAACTTTTTTCACAAATAAACCGCAACGGACTTTAAACGAAACACAACAGTTGGATGGGTCAGTGGGATTTTGTTTGTTGCGTTCACGGTGACTCTGGGCTTTGTTCAGTTGTGGCGTGTAGGGAGGGTGCTGTCTGGGACCGCTGGATTGTTGACGTGTTCGCAGCGACTCAGTTGTTCAGTTGTGTCTAGAAGTGGCACGTTGCACTTGCTTTTTCGGTTCATTCCTCCGTTCCGTTCCTCGTCCGTGTGGAGTAATGAATGTGGCTGCGGGTGTTTTGCGGTCGCTGTTTGCTCCGTGCGTGTTTGCGTGCGCTGCAGGTGGTGTGGCTTTGTAGTTTACTGAAGTTATGCTGGGACACCTGAGTGAATTTGTGTATAGGGCGCTCTGGATTGCGGGGCGCGCGGTCGTTTTTTGATAGGGTTAGAGGCTTAAGAGCGCGTCTAATAGCCCAGAAAATATGGTAACTTTGCACAAGAAGTGGTTTAACAAAGACTTTTAGTATCACAGCCATGATTTAGCCTTTATTTTTTATTGAACCGCATCGATTTGAAATATCCAATCGAAAGTGCACTGTATTGAGATATGTATTGGGGCCTGTATATCGAGATATGTATCGAATCGGCAACTTCTTAATCATATCCAGAACTAATGGAAACTATATTGTCATTTGAGCAAGTATTGATACTAAAAAGTCATATTCACAGGACAGAAATGAAGCTTTCCTGAACAGTTTTAGAATGATCTTGACTTGTATCAGAATAAATATACTAAGAGCACATAGACAAGTATATCGTGAAGTATCAGAATCGGTATTGAGTATCGAGTCTATTCCTTAATATCGAAATGGAGTTTGAAATTTTAGCATCGTGACAACACTTCTACAGCTACACATATCTATTTTTCAGTCAAGAAATATATTCAGAGATGGCTACAGGGCTGATGCTAATGAGTTTCCCAAATGCCCCAAACATTTGTGAACAGTCCTCAACCTTTACTCTCCAATATTGAAATTTTTTGTTCTATCCCAGCGGCGGTATGACACGACACAGCCCCTTTTAACCGGAGAATCTAATTTGAATGAACTAAAAGAGATGGTTCCACAAAAACTAAAGGGAGTTCAGATTTAAGCTGGCGCCGGTAGCTTCCAGAGATCACCTGTCACTGTGCGTGGGTGGAACCATGTCTGCATGCCTTTTAGACTGGCTTTTGATACGAGTTCAGTTTGCGAGGATAATTGGCAGATGTTTCCTTCCAAAACTGCAAACTAAAACCTGATTTAAATACAAGTATAAATGGAAAATTAAAGGGCTATTTCCTAATCTATGTTATGATATTGTTTCCTCACCAAATACAGACCTGGAGTTGTGTTTACTTTCATTCTCACACATTTAACACATAAATCCTGCATATTTAGGCTATTGAGTCTTTTCTCGAACGGAAAACGCTCTCTTCCACCATGTCCATGTCATGTGGTAATAGAAGAAGTGCGCCGCTTCGATTTTAAACTCCACACACCTTCACTGGAATCATTTGGATGATTTCAGCCATAGAATTTCCTATTTTTCTTGAGAAAAAGGTAGTTGTTTACTTGAAAACTACCAATACATGATATCAGAAGGTAGGACGGAGCATTTTGACCTTTGAACTTTTATTAGACAGACTAACAATGCAAACAAACATGTGTGAATGAAACAAAACACAACTCCAGGTCTGTTTTTGAGAAAGTAACAACATTATAACATGGCTTAAAGCTCACAATAGTCGATATTTTACATAATATGGAGCCTTTGAATGGCCTAGTGATAATAGGTGTAAAAATATTGAAATATCGATATATCGTATTGTTTAATGTGATGATACAGTATCAGTATCATGGGCTGCTGTATCGATATCTCGCCAAGAGTATTTTTTTGTTTTTTGTAGCCTGATTCATCAGCTGGTTTCACTTCGTCTGACCTCGCAGTGTTAGAATTCGTTCGCTTGACGGCAGGTGGTTACTTTTTTATTTAATCAATCGCTGCTATTTGGTCGTGACGTATGTAATGCACCGTTAACGGGGCTAACTGGTATATTAAGCTTTTCCCAAATCCCATAGGAAGAAGGACAATAACGTCTTTCCCCTTGATAAAATTCACCAAACATTCTCTTTGTTCCGGGTTTAAATCCTCGATCTCGGGAATCGTTGCCAACGCAGAATGTATGGCTCTTCGCTGATTGGCTGGTGCCCGAACTCGCACTTCTGGGGTTCTTGCAAACCATCTAGTGTATTTTGATTCCTGACCTAGTCGCTGGAGAGAAATGAAATTGAGCGGAGGCACTAGGTGGCGCCAGCCTGACTAACAGTTTTGTTGCTTGTTCAGAGGAAGAAAACTGTATTATGCAACACATTTGACATATTCACAGTTTTGATTATTAAAAAGAGTGTGTTTCATATTCACTTTGCATAAGAAGTGGTTTAACAAAGACTTTTAGCATTACAGCCATGACTTAGCCTTTATGTTTTATTGAACTGTATCGAATCAGTTTGGAATATATGGAAAGCTCACTGTATTGAGATATGTATCGTATCAGCAACATCTTAATGATAACCAGCCCTAACAGTTATTTTGTATTAGTAGTTTGATCATAGTAGATAAAATGCGTCATGTTGTCATCTCTAAAAGTTGCGAAAAATGCTTTTAAACTCTTTGCGGTAGATAGAAGATAAGTGAGGAACAACTTTGAACCACTGCAAACTGTTTAAAATGAACTAGTGCTGTTTTTCACATTTTTCAGTCAGTAAAAATCTGATACGGCGCCTTTATGGATTGGAAAATGTGTTCTACTTCTGCAGCGGAGAAGGAATAAGGAGGTGAGCGAGTGCCGTACTTTGAATTACATGAGAAGTGATAGAGAAGTGCAAAGACAGCAGAATGTCATTGGTGAGACAGGTGCAGAGAACAGAGATATGGTCCATCTTCTTGACTGATAGTATGTCTCAACACCACTCTCTTCACATCACAACTTACTGTAGATCCTCTCTTCCTGTCCTCTGTTCCCAGGCCCCGCCCCTTCCCCCTCCCCCCCTCCTCATTACTGTAATTGATGTTTAACCCTCGCGCTGCCGGGCTGATGATGGTTCAATTAAGAGCTTGTTGACGCACACTGGATTAGGGCGGTGTAAAGTGTAAGGCGTAATGTGGTCTCTCCGGGTCTTAATGCCCGCTGGGGTCAAGCCGGGGGCAGTGCGGGGCAAACAGCTCCAATCCCACTAAGAGCAAGCACGGACTCCGCGTGTAGAGTTTGATCAGTGACAGTGCAGCGGTTATCTTATGGGCATAGGTAAAGGATGACATGGAGGCCTGCTTTGAGTTTAAAGAATATTCATTAAGCGACAGTAGCTCAGATGGTAGAGCTGATCCAAGGTTGGCGGTTTGAATCCCGCTCTTGACATAAACATCATTGGTTGAGTGGTCAAATCCACTGACCCACAGGTTGGCTGGTGTGAATCCAGCTCCCACAGATGAATGTGTGTCAGTATCTGCTACTCCAATTACTCCTGTACCACTGTCACATCACTCTACTGCACATGTCTCCTGCAGAAGGAGCCTCTGTTCTGTCTGTATCATGTCAGTTGATCACACCATTACTTCTGTACCACTGAAAATTTAACATTTAAACACAAAGATGACTGAGAAGACTGAACACAAATGCCCCCAAAAAGAAAATCATATTTTGCAGATTATAAGCTGCAAGAGGTGAAATCTGCAGCTGAAAATTGTAATCAAGCAGCAGAAAGAAACTTTGAAGTGAGCGAGAAACTTGTGGCACCGGGAGGGTGCACCATGCAACTTTTCTGGAAAGACAAAGCCTGGACTTCAGTGACAACCAAAACCATCCTGTCGGGATTCAGAAAGGCCGGAATAATTCTAACTGAAACTGATGCCGAGTCTGATGACAGCTACACAGAAGAGGAAGCGGCGCGCCTTTTACCTCCGGAGGTCGTGGAGTTGCTCAGAAGTGACACCAAGGATGAAGAATTGAATGGATTTAGTGATTTGGTGTGAGATGGAGAGTTTGGTAAACTTGTTCTGTTGTTTACGCTATAATTATCTGAAGAACTGTTCATATGTGATGTTAACAGCCTGTTGTTCTCGGTTCTGTTGTTATTACTGTGACTTAACTTTCATGATGAAATTTCCCCCAAAAAGTGTCAATTATAGTCCAATGCGACTTATATATGTTTTTTTCTTTTTCATTATACGTTTTTTGGCTGGTGTGACTTACAATATATATACAACTTATAGTCCCAAAAATACAGTACATACATTTCAAATACATTAGATGAGCTATTTGAAATGCTACTTGATATATTGTCAAAATGTAAAATGCTCTCCCGGACAATATTCAAACTCCCTTGTGGTTAGCAGTACAATCTAGTTCTATCCAAAGCCTATGCTCCAGTGTGACAGTTTTCTATAAATATACATACATGACACAAAACAATATGCTACAACTTGACAAACCTGATGCAATGTGCAGTAGTTTCATTAGCGAAATGCACACCAATTGTAATGTGATCATGCTCTGAAGGAGTGATTTAGCACTGAGAGCAAAGGAAGGGGGGGGTCCAAGCATTAAAATACGAAACTGAAACTTATTGTTGATTTCCGCCAATATAGCAACGTAGTGATTTAAATTTATTATGTGTCAGCAGTTAATACCCCATAGAAATGTAATACCCTCTCCTTAATGTTTTTTTAGTATTCAGGAAATCCAGCATCCAGATAAAACATCGCATTCTCTATACCATTCTTCAGTTCCATGCATTACAAATCCAATACTTTGCCAACTGTTACATAAACCTATATTCCACCATTAGTCATTGAAAGCTCGTTTTTTTTTTTTTTTTTTTTGGCAAATACCTCCATGACATCTGCCTACTGTCAAATAGCATAATCAGATAACTCTCCCACATCTATAGCCCCGAGACAAAAGAATTAAGATTGAAGTGGGTGTGAAAACGCAAGTGCAACAGCTGGCAATTCAGAGAGGCGCCCAAACAACGCCAGCTCTGGACAAATCACACGTTTTTTTCGTCTTTCTTCAAGTGGTACCAGCTGCTGTGAGGAGCTGTGAGGAGCTGTGAGGATGAGAGGCGCACACGGGAGCCAAGCATGTGCTCGCGTCGTCTGGGTGTTTTAATTACACGCGCGTTAGAATGGGAGGAGTTTAGGGTGGTTAATGGGGCGTGAGATGAATTGCAAAAGAATCGAAATTTGAATGGATGGAATAAGGAAATTGCCGTAATTTCTGCCACAAACAAAATATCCTGGCTTATGGTCATGGTTATATTTTTATACAAGCGCTTTTCCACCTTCAAGGCACTTCACACACACATTCATACACCAGTGTGCGCAGACACCAGGGGCGAGCTGGGTTAAGTGTCTTATCCAAGGACAGCATTCATCCGTGGAAGCAACCAATGATGTTTACGTTGAGAGCAGAATTCGAACTGCCAACCTTCGCGCCGAACCTTATGCAGAACATATTCTGTGTAAAAACTGCCAACAGATTGATTGGTACATTTCTCAAATATAAAAACGTGAGCTTTTTTGTTTTTAGACGGAGTGCAGGAGTCTTTCTATTTTTGATTTTGATGAGCCTTCCACACGCCCTCTCCAACGCAACCAGAAAAATAAATGTGTGAAGCTGAAATGTGATTCTTGCATTAGTTTATCAGCTCATGTGTTTTTGAAACTTTGAATAAAATCCTCAGTGTTGGGCAAGTTACTTCGAAACTGTAATGTGTTATTTATGACTTGTTACTGTCATTTCAAAGTCATTCATTACATTACAATATTACTGCATTTAAAATGTAAGACATTACACAACTATTACATTACTTTTAAGTTACTCTCACCAAAATAACTGTGCGAACATGCCAAACTTTTGCTACGTATATGGACTGAACCAGGACTAAACCAGGACTAATCTTGGACTAGGACATGGAATCTAGGAGAGAACCTCGAGCCCATGGAGCAGGGGGTCCACAAAGCACAATCAGGTGTTGGCTGTGCTTCGCCCCGTGGAGCGTGGAGTTCTGCACCGGTCCTTTCACCCGAGTCTACGCGATGGTCTACGCGGGCGCACCTCTGGGCCTGTCCCAACATTCGGAACTGTAATGATGACGTTTTACTGCTGCTGAGATCGCGGTGATTTTAGCAAATTTGTATGAACAATTTTTTTAAACCTACCACTTCAATCCAGGTTATAAATGCATTGTAACACACCTTACTGACATTTGTACAGAGTAAAATATTAAATTTTTTCCCCCCTGTAATGCCTTACATTACTGCATTACAGCAAAAAGCAAAGCATTACAGTAATTTGCTACTTTTATAACACGTTATTCCCAACACTGAAAATCCTATTCATAAAGCATAAATTACAAATCTTATCACAATGTTTGTCAGAAAGATCTCAAATATTTTTCCCAGAATCATTCAGTCTTAGTTTTTAGTCATTGCTTCAGCTGTAGAGGGTGATGAAAACTACTGAAATTCATTTTGACTTTCGGCTGGTTTCTTTGTTGTTGTTGATTCATCAGTTTGTAGATTTCTTTTACTTCACAGTGACTGGTTAAAGTTCAGAGAGGTTCAATTGGTCTTCAGATAATTTATTTACTCTGAGGAAGATATACAAGACAAAAGCTAGTGAGCACTCAGTCATCCAGGTAGAATCCATGCCATAACTAATGAGCATTGAAACTGTCAAGTATGGAAACAAACTATTGACCTGAAAAAAGAACCTAATAACATAAAGTGAGTGGTTAAATTTCTCATTAAATGATCAAAATGAGGAGCGGGTGAGGTAAGGTAGAGGCAAGAAAGCTGCGTTTCCATCGCTCCAGCCTGACTGTTCACTTGTACATCACCAATCACAAACCTGATTTACTTTACACAAGCCACTCTAACCTTGAGCAGGAAGAGTTTTCGTGGTATTTGTGCATTCACAAACTTATGTGAATCAATCTTGGCAGGCTCTGGCTGATGTAACTGGATCACCAGTGTGCCAGAGATTGGACCAATCACAGAGCAGCATTTGGATTTAAGCCAAAGGTCAAACTAAATGGTGACGCTGACAGACGTACTTCAGACTAAGAGTGAAAATATAGACTATTTTGTTTTGAAAAAACAGAAATATTTTGTGCATTTGTGGACAGGAAAGGTGTCTCTGTACTTTTCTCAAACTAGATCAAGCCAAAGTTAGTTTTTTTTCAGCTTTTTCCACTGTGTGTCGATTCAGTCAATCAATCTGAACAGTCCAGATTGATAATTGTGTAGAATTCAAAGCAGAGTTAACACTATTCACCCCTAATAATGTAGCTGTGGTCTGGAATCCCCACTGACACCGGAGAGCTGCAGTTTACTTAACACTGAGCAGCTTACAAGCCTAAACAAACAAGCGTCATCAGAACCAGTTGATTTGTGACCTGCCACAGTCCACTGAGGCCAGAGGGGAGCACCCGCCGACCGGGCCCATTCTCCCTGCGCCCTCACCTCAGCATGGTGCTCCAACGCCAGCCCGCTCCTGAAGAGACGCAGGAGGGTGGCCATTTTGAAGTCTCAGCGGGTCTGATGGAGAGAGGCTCGATGGAGAGGTGAGGCTAGCCACTGCCACTTTTCCGACATTAAGTGCTGCTTGCGAACAAAAACACCCCTGGCTTTAAGTTCCATTCTCCGCCATTCTGCGCGAGGTTGAATCAGAGCCATAATAGCAGAAGGCTGGGCCCCGCTGTGAGCCTGAGTTCTTCCTGTTCTCGTGTCTCAGCGTGGGAACAGCCAGGCACAAAATCTGCCCTGGATCCTGGGCACTGGAGAGGCTCTGGAGAGGCGGCGGAGCGATGCCTCAGTGCAGGTAGTAATTGCTCTTTTTTGCTCCAGAGGTCGGTGCGCTCAGACGGAGGAGACGGGAGCGAGGAAGGGGCTGTTAAGTCCTGCACCATGACAGCGCTGAGTGAGGGGTATTTGTGTAACAGGTACGACAAGATCATCCTATAATCACCTTAAACATGGACTATTAGGGCTGCACTGTTTTTGTTTAGGTTTTTACTTTGACATATTAACAAATTATGGCACATAGAGTTTTCAAAAGCACAGAAGATCAGATCGAAATCGATGCTAAAACCAGTACTTTTTCATCAATGTGATATTAAAACTGGTATCAAGTCTTTTCCCTAGCATCAAAATTTGAATTCTTTTATTGAAAACTTTTTAATATAACTAAAATAATTACTTGTGTCAAAAAGATGAACATTTTTATCACAGAACCTCAAACACTGTAATAATTCTATTTTTTGTGCAATAAAAATCTATTTTAAAAATCGCACGATGGGTAAGTTTAATGGCGTCCTGTAGCTAGAAAGTTTAAGTCAAAGCAATAACACTAAAAGGTGGAGGAACCCAAACAGAAAGGTTACATAATGCACCTTTAAAAAGGGACTGTATCCGATTTATCCAATCCCATGTAATAAAAGTCTAATTTGTCTATGGGTTCAAAATAAAACTGCTGTAAATGTTTTTATACTCTATTGCCACGCTGTTAACGTTATCATAATTGTTTGTTTTAAATGGCAGTTCATTAAAATCTGTCTTATTGATGTTCAGGAAATTTATATCGGAAGCAATTTTATATGTTTTAGTATGTTAAACCACTATAATATAAATATAAATCAAAAATTGTGATTTATCAGTGTATCAAATATGAAGGTGTATGACCACTAGGGGTGTGCAAAAGTATTGAAATATCTATATATATCGTATCGTTTAATGTGATGATACAGTATCGATATATTTCCAAGAGTATTTTTTGGTTTATTTTACTTAATTATTTTGTTACAGCGCTACAGTTTTGACAGTTTTTATTGCTTCTTTAGAGCAAGGAAACTCATTTATGCAACGTTTTAATGGTTAAAATGGGTGTGTTTCGTGTAAATTTTGTGTAAGAAATGGTTAAACAAAGATTTTTAGTATCACAGCCATGATTTAGCCTTGTATTTGTTATTGAACAGTATCGAATCAATTTGAAATATATCATATCGAACTGAAAGTGCAGTCTCGAGATATGTATCGTGTCGTGGCCTGCGTGTCGAGGTACGTATCGTATCGGCAACTTCTGAATGATACCCAGCCCTAACGACCACTGTATCACCTAGGAATGCAACGATATCCAAAACTCTCGGTATGATATTATCACGATATGCATCTCACCGTACGATATTTATTGCGATATTTTGGAGGGCTAAGAATAGAATTGTAGATAGGACACTTTTACGCTTTTAAAATACCTTGACAAGATTTTAGTGTGAATTATTACCGCCATAATCCCAAGAATTCAAGTAAAAAACATATTTCTTAGTGTTGTTTGCACTGAAATGAATCATGGGATATGTAGTTCCCTATGTATATAAGCTGTTGCTACTATAAAACCACGCATTTAAGCAAAAGAACTTGTAAATCGATATATTGTGACAGTCCACGATATTATTTTGAGACTTTTGACGATACGATATCACAATATTTCGGTTATTATAAAGCTGAACAGGATGTTTTCAGAAGAGCAAGAGAAGAACTCAGCCTAAATCTGCAGGGTTTTTGTGTTAAACCTGTGTGAATGAAACAAAACGCAACTCTGAGTCTGTTTTTGCTGAGGAAACATTATAACATAGATCAGAAAATGGTAGCGTAATATGGGCCCTTTAATAGTGAAATGAAATACCGTGACGAGCGCAGGTAGTGATTAGCGTCTTGCAGTTGCGGCTCTTTCAGCTGGCGGTGCGGTGGCAGCGGTGGGTGGTGTGGACCTTTCACTGCAGGCCCTGCTCCGCTAACCTGACTTAACAAGAGGTGAATCTGAACCACAGCGAGCCGGGATCACAGGTCACACAAAGCATTCGGAAAACACGTGTACAGACAGACAGACGGAGGGAGGGAGGGAGAGAGAGAGAGGAGAGAAAGAGAGAAAAGGGAGCGGGGGGGGATTGAGCAGAGAGAAATAGGGGGAGACAAAGAGAGAGCGACAGAAAGAGACGAAGAGTAATACAGAGGAGAGAGTGAAAGACGGGGTGAGGGAGAGAGCAGACAGAGAAAGAGGGGAAGAGGAATAGGAGACAGACAGACAAAAAGAGTGAGAGAGGAGGTGAGAGAGAGAACAGAGAGAGAAACGGGTGAGAGGAATAGGAGAGAGAGAGGGGGGGTAAGAGAGAGAGCAGAGAGAGAAAGAGGGGGAGAGGAATAGGAGAGAGACAAAGAGAGAGAGAGAGGTTGAGAGAGAGGAGAGAGAAAGAGGTGGGAGAGACAGAAAGAGAGGAAGAGAAATGCAGAGGAGAGAGCAAGAGCAGAGAGACGGGGGAGAGGAATGGGAGAGAGAGAGAAAGAGAGAGAGAGAGAGAGAGCAGAGAGAGAGAGAGAGCAGAGAGAGAGAGAGAGAGAGAGAGAATAGGAGAGAGAGACAAAGAGACAGGAGGGGGGTTGAGAGAGAGAGAGGAGAGAGAGGGGGGAGAGACAGAAAGAGAGAGGTGGGGGTGAGAGAGAGAGAAAGAGAGGAAGAGAAATGCAGAGGCAAGAGCGAGAGCAGAGAGACGGGGGAGAGAGAACAAGAGAGAAAAAGACAAAGAGAGAGAGCAGAGCGAGAGAAAGAGGGGAGAGGAATAGAAGAGACAGAAAAAGAGAGAGGGGGGGTGAGCAAAGAGAACGAGGAGAGAGAGAGAGAGACAGAAAGAGAGGAAGAGAAATGCAGAGGAGGGGGGAGGAATAGGAGAGAGACAGACAAAGAGAGAGAGGGGGTGAGAGAGAGTAGAGAGAGAAAGAGGTGGAGAGGAATAGGAGAGAGACAGACGGGGGAGTGAGAGAAAGAGCACAGAGCGAAAGAGGGAGAGAGGACTAGAAGAGAGACAGCCAAAGAGAGGGGGTGAGAGAGAGACAAAGAGAGAAATAGAGGGGGAGAGGAACAGGAGAGAGACAGACAAAGAGAGTGAGAGAGGGTGAGAGAGAGAGCAGAGAGAGAAAAAGAGTGGGGGTTGAGCAGAGAGGAGGAGAAATGCAGAGACAGAAATAGGGGGAGAGGAATAGGAGAGAGACACAAAAAAGAGAAAGAGGGGTGAGAGAGAATGCAGAGAAAGAGAACGAGAGGAGGAGGAGAGAGATAGAAAGAGAGGAAGAGTAATGCAGAGAGAGAAAGAGGGGGAGAGGAAAAGGACAGAGCCGAGAGAAGGTGAGAGAGAGAGAGAAAGACAGAGGAGAGAGACAGAAAGAGAGACGGGGGCAGAGAAAAAGCGAGAGATAAATGAGAAGCGGTTGATCCAGAGGACAAAGAGAGAGAAGGAGAAAGAGATGCAGAGGAGAGAGAAACAGAGAGAAAGACAGAAAGAGAGCTAAGCGGAGAGAGAGAGAGAGAGAGAGAGAGCTGAGAGTGTGTGAGTGGAGAGGTAAACAGTCAAATCAATCAGGCCTTGGCCTCCTCACAGCGGTTAGTGCAGCGAGAGGCAGCGCTGTGCTGTTAGTCCACAGGTCAGGCTCATTTATTTATCAGAAGAAAAACACCAAAAGAACTGACCCACAACCGGACCTGTCAAAATCTGACAGCTGAGCAAAGCACGAAACATACAACTGTATTAAAATAACTCCTTTTAACATCAATATACACGAGGCAACAGTGGCTGAGATCTGAACATGTGTCAGTACTGAATACCCCACACTGCCAGCTCAGTCCTTGTTATCCTGGCCTACGTCAGAGGTATAATACTCCCTACAACAGAAGCATTACCGACTGGACTGAAAAATACTCACAAACAAAACCTGAGTGCTTCTATGTACTATGAGTGCTGGTATTTGCTAATTACAATCAAACTGAGATCTCCACTGAGTTGGCACAGAATTATGTAAATCTTGTGCGTGTAGTTTAGACCTCTGAAATGAATGGGATACAGTGTTTAGATCAGGGGTGCCCACACTTTTTCAGCATGCGAGCTACTTATAAAATGATCAAGTCAAAATGATCTACTTACTACAAAGCCAAGTAAACTGTTCTGCACTGAAACACTCTGCGCCCATTTTTTGGATCCTCACTCACAGTTTGAGAACCCCGTCTTTAAGAGAACTTCCACTGGCACTGTACAGAAAACTGAACAAAGTGAAGAAAGTTGGTAGTTTTTAAATCTGTTTTTTCAAGTTCCTCACTAGAGTTACATTCTCTGACTGGTTTTACAGTGGGATTGAGCAGCCTATGCACATTTACCAAACACACATCGTGACAAAACACAGATGCATTTGTGCACTTTTATTAGGCAAACTTCAAACACAAGTCACGGTAGGTCTGTTCTGTGCCGTAAATCTGCTCTGTGCCAACACTAACACAAATTTACATTTTGTTTTTGCTTCGCGTTTCGTCTTGCTCTTCTAATCAGCGCAAAGAAAGGAGGAAGCCTGTGTGCGATATACACGAGCGTGAAAAGGCGAGGAGCGGCGCGCTGACGTGAGGCAGATGGACAGGTAGGATGTTTTAAAAGTTTAACCTGCCCTGTGGTACACGCTGGTACGCGAGGGCACACATGTTAGCGGACAAGCTGCGCGCTGGGAGTGTGTGTTTGTGAAGTGCCGCGCAGTGTCCGCGGGCTCCAAATGAGCACACAGACTGCACCGTTACAAGTTTATTACCGACAGCAACGGCTACAATGAAATATGATCGCACTTGTCGAGTGTCAGACCTCGAGTGAGTGACAAGACCCAGTCCAAACGCGATCGAGTCCGAGACGAGACCAAGACCGTAAAAAAAACAGTCTTGAGGACTACAACACTGCGATCTACCCACACTACCTTGGCAATCGACTGGTAAATTGCGTTAGAGGTATTGTGCACCCCTGGTTTAGATGCACCAATTTTCAGCTTTTTCAGTTAGAATATTGATTCCGATAAGAATGTACTGGTACCCGATATCGACCGATAACAGTGCAAAGACTGAAAACAGCATTTATTTCCTGAAGACAAACAACTAAAATAAGTGACTAAACAACAGCTTTGTATAAATAAAAGTTCAAATTAGGGATGGGCATTTGATGAAATTTTCTTAATCGATCGTCGGAAGAATTAAGGATCGATTATCGATTAATCATTAACGTTTTTATATTAAAATGATCATCATTATTATTACTAATCTGCATAAATAAATTCAACTTTACGACATATAAACCGTAACGACTCTAGAGCCACATCAATCCGTTTGACATTATAATGTGTTTAATTCAGTTTTGCACAACTCTCACAGAAACTAAACTTAAAACCACATCGCTAATTTGCATAAACTCAGCGAAGATAAAACTACAGCTCTTGTGTCGCTGATGTGGTAAATTTCTGTCGGATTAAAAGACATGACTCAGTGGAATACAGGTTAGTGTGACCATATTTGTCAAAACCAGGACACTGTACGGGGGGAGGGAGGTGGGGACTCGTCATCGACATTGCGCGACTCTCACCTGGCAAAACTTTTTCCCACTGGACACCGAAACATATGTGCTGCTTTGTACACTGTGCACATGGCCTCACACGTGTCCCGAACGCAACGGAAAGTGTGGAATTTCTTGTACAAGTCATCGATAAATACGCATTTGTGCTTCTGTACGTTGCAGACTGACCGACTGTTTGTGTCTCGCTCCTTCTGAGTGCAGAGAGACACATGTACGGACCCCTGTTTGGTCACGCTACGCACAACAACCTACATTCGGTTTGTCGATTAAAATTAACGTAATCGATGAAATTCTTAATGATCAATTATCGATTAATCGACTAATCATGCGCCATCCCTAGTTCAAATACTGTGAGACTTTCTGGGCCCACTATGACCCGTAAATAATCTTATTACATCACTGTCTATGTCCAATTAGGATATCACATGAACCGATATTTAAAAACTGATATGCGATCCAGCAAATGTTTCAGTATCTATACCCAAAGCATATCCATGCATCTCTAATAGTTTATCATTCAGTTATTATTATTCAATCTTCTCCCAAACGTTAATGTCCCTGGAATTATTTACAGTGTACACTCTGAACAGAATCCTAATCGCGATCCTCACAGCAGATCGAGAGGTAAGAGATTTTGCAGATGAGTTCATTTACAAGGAAAATTTTGCACTCAGCCAACCCCTCAGACACATTTGTCAGGGTCTGTCGCTCCACAGACTGACAGCCCTGTGAGTCTGAGGACGCAACAGCTGACTCCAGCCTCAGACTCAGCAACACCGGCTAATTGTTTCTCCAAATGAGCCCAGGAGAGGAGGGGAAGAGGAGGAGAGGAGGAGAGGCGGAGAGGGAGGGGTAGAGAGGAGACAGGTGGAAAGGAGAGGGGAGGGGTGGGAAGCAGGGAGGAGGAGGAGAGAAAAGATGAGAAGAGAGGAGAAAAGAGGGGAGAGGAGAGAGGAGGACAAAGGAGGAGAGGGGAGAGGAGAAAGGAAAGGGGAGAGAGGAGGAGATTAGAGAAAGATGGAGAGTAGGAGATTAGAGAAAGGTGGATAGGAGGATAGAGGAGAGGGGGAGGAGGGGAGAAAGGAAAGGTGGGAAGGAGAGAGGGGAGGGGTGGAGAGGAGAGAGAGAGAGGAGGAAGGAAGTAGCAGGAGAGGTGGAAAGGAGAGAGGAGGGAAGGAGAGAGAAGGGCAGAGGAGAAAGGAGAAGAGAGCAGAAAAGAGAGGGGAGAGAGAAGGAGACTAGCGAAAAGTGGAGAGGAAGGGAGAGGAGGAGAAGGGAGAGAGGAGGAGATTAGAGAAAGGTGGAGAGGAGGAAAGAGGAGAGGGGGAGGAGAGGAGAGGAGAAAGGAGAGGGGGAGGCGAGAGGGGAGGGATGGAGAGGAGAGAGGAGACTAGACACAGATGGAGAGGAGAGGGGTGGAGAAGAGGGAGGAGGGAGGAGGAAAGAAGAGAAAAGAGGAGAGGTGAGGAGAAAAGAGAGTAGAGGAGAGTAGAGGGGTGGAAAGGAGAGAGAGGAGAGAAAGAAGAAAGGAGAGGGGAGAGAGGAGGAGACTAGAGAGAGGTGAAGAGGAGAGGAGAGGAGAGAAAAGGGCAGAGGAGGAGAAGGGAGAGAAGAAAGGAGAGGGGAGAGAGGAGGAGACGTAAAGAGGAGAGGAGGGTAGAGGAGAGGGAAGGAGAGAGGAGGGGAGAGGAGAGGTAAGGAGAGAGCAGAACAGAGGAGAAAGGAGAGGGGAGAGATGAGGAGACCAGTGAAAGCTGAAGAGAAGAGGGAGAGAAGAGGGAAGGAGAGAGGAGGGCACAGGAGGAGAAGGGAGAGGAGAGGAAAAAGGAGAGGGGAGAGAGGAGGAGAGGAGTGATGGGCAGGTGAGAGGAGGATTGGAGAGGAGAGGAGAGAGGGATGAAGCTTTCACGCCCCTCACAACAAAGACAACCATACGGCAATCCCCAACACCAAATCTGAGCGTGGCAGTGTCTTCACCATCACGATTTCTCATCTGTGGAGAAAAGCGATGGCACTTTCGGCTCTTTTTTGGGATCCGAATCTTTTGGATCGATTCGTTTTCAGACAGCCGTTCAGAAGACTGGCTCTTTTTACATTTATTTATACGACAGAAGCCGATGTGACAACAACAAAATAATCAGAGAGAAATTACCAAGGCGAAGTTTGGTTTAAAATGGTTCAAACTGAGAGTGGGAGTGTGTTTGCCCTTTGAAATGATGCAGACGCTAAATAAAAAGTTGCACGACAATATTAAACTTCATGCACTTCAACTGGAATCATTTGTATGATTTCGACTTTGGAATAGAGCCTCAACAAAAAAACACAACAAGACAATTTAAAGATGTCTACAAAAGTGACTATTGGACAAAAGTATCTGTAGGGGTGTGACCTTAATGACCCAGCCCAATGGTTTATGGTTTACAGTTTACTACAACATTTCACACACTTTTATTCCTCTTTTTAAAAGGTCTTATATTACGCAAAGTGACCCTTGTGAGCTTTAAGCCGTGTTAAAATGTTACTACCTCATGAAAAACCATAGCTGGAGTCGTGCTTTGTTTCCTTCACACATGTTTGAGTAATCCTTTATTAGTCTACTATAATTTCTGGACTATTGAACCTGAATATAAACCAACTAAATTAAAAGAAAAAAAAAAGTGTACATCTATAGGCCACACTTGTCTATAAGCTGCAGGTGCCCACGTCTCCAAGAACGTTTTCAAGTTCGGGCCGTCTGCTTTTATTTTATCGCCTCTGAAAGCTTTTGTCGTCTTTCTGCATTGAGTCAGTTCGTCACGCTGCCGTCGCCAACGTCTCATCGACTCATTGATGCCGAGCTCACGTGCAGCAGCTCTGTTTCCTTCTTCGACAGCCACATCAATCGCCGTTAACTTAAAAGCTGCATCATATGAGTTTCTTTGTGTGTTTTCCGTGAGGAGGGTGTGTGCATGAAGCGCAAAATAACTGTTCAAAACGCAATCAAACGAGGTTCTTCTTCGGCGCAGCATCTCTTCCACCTGTCTGTTACCTGTCTGTCTCGCTCTTGCACCCCCCCTGCAGACCTGAGCCAGTAAAATCTATAGAGGGAGTATCAGACTATGTCACTTTGCTCTCTACTGCGCATGTCTCCTGCAGAAAGAGCCGCTGTCATGTCTGATATCATGTCTCCTGAAAGAAGAAAGAGCCGCAGTCCTGTCTGGTGTCATGTCTCCTGAAGAAAGAGCCGCTGTCCTGTCTGGTGTCATGTCTCCTGAAAAAAGAGCCGCTGTCCTGTCTGGTGTCATGTCTCCTGCAGAAAGAGCCGCTGTCCTGTCTGGTGTCATGTCTCCTGAAGAAAGAGCCGCTGTCCTGTCTGGTGTCATGTCTCCTGCAGAAAGAGCCACTGTCCTGTCTGGTGTCATGTCTCCTGCAGAAAGAGCCACTGTCCTGTCTGGTGTCATGTCTCCTGCAGAAAGAGTCGCTGTCCTGTCTGGTATCATGTCAGTGTTTTGTAGGATTGCAGCAGATCCCGGGGGCGGGGTTAGTTGTATCGATCAGGTCTGAGTGGATGTCCGGCTACTGAAGTTTGAGACATTTCTCTCGTCATTTACACACACAGGTAAAACACATACCACTGACTAATGTTCATTTAGCATCATAAGTTCATTTATTACAAGATGATAAAGTGTTAACGTTGCAGCTTCACATTAACTGCACAGACAGTGGCACTTTCTGCACTCAGGCTGCGCGCATCCACTGTGCTGACAAACAAAGAATCCGTCCATATATTAGCCGCATCGTTGTATAAGCCGCAGGGTTTAAAGTGTGAGAAAAAAGTAGCGGCTTAGAGTCAGGACAGTACCGTACATCTGAATGAAGCAAAGGCTGAGGTGATACTGGTTGGGGCCGGCAGTACCCTCACTGATGTGGGACACCTCAAATATTACGTTCGCCCCACAGTCACCAACCTTGGCGTCACCTAAGACAGTGATTTTAAATTTGACAAGCAGATCAATGGTGTTTTAAAATCAAGTTTTTATCATTTGCAGCTTTCATCTAAAGTCAAACCATATTTATCTTTTAAACTTTTTTATTCTGGCATCTCACAAAACTCACTTTACTGACTACAGTTAGTCCAAAATTCTGTAGCGCGACTTTTAACTGAAACTAAAAGAAGAGAGCACATAACCCCAATCCTTACACTGGCTTCCTGTTCATTTTAGAATTGATTTTAAGATTTTATTGTTTGTTTTTAAAGCTTTGAATGGACTGGCCACACAGTACGCCTCAAACCTCATCCAAATTTACACATCTAAGGTCCGAGGGCCAGCTCCAGCTAAGATGAGACTTAAAACCAGGTGGGACAGGAGCTTCTCTGTGGTTGGCCCTAAGCTCTGGAACACTCTGCCCCCCCATGCCCGAACAGCCTTTTATTATTCCTTTTATTCATTCCTTTTATTATTGTTGTTATTATCATTTTTATTATTTATTTGTGCAGCACTTTGGGAACTCTTTGTTTGTGAAATGTGCTATAGAAATAAAGTGGATTGGATTGGACATCTCCAAAGCTGAAAATGCTCTGATTTACTTTGTGATGAGATGAAGACATAGTTTTCAAGTGAACAGCTCTTTTTACCTGAAGGTGTATGCTGTTTAAAAACACAGTGGAGCACTTCCTGTATGCAAGATTTGTGTGTTGATGAAACAAAACTCAACTCCCGCTCTGTTTTTAATGAGGAAACAACATTATAAGAGACCAGAAAACAGCGTAATCTGCATCCTTTAAATTGTCAGTTTGGGACAAAATTAGTGAAGAGTCAAGGGTTTTGTGTAATATAGGACGTTTAAATCAAGAGCAGCGCGGCTTTCTACGGGAGCAGACGGTGTGTGGTGTCCTGGCGCTAAGTGGGTGAGCATACAGCCCTCAGTCATGCTTCTCAGGCACACAAAAGCCCATTACTGTAGCTGAGCCCGTGCGTTATCTGAAGCTTTAGCTCTTTCACTGAACAAGTCCAGTCACATTTATTTGTCCAATTTAGGGATTAGGTGTCACTGCGAGCTCCCGGAGATTTAAACCGAGGAGGAAAGTGAAAGTGAGAGCTATTTAGAGATTATGAGCAAGAAAGTTGATTCTGTCCAAGAGGATACAGTAGAAAGAGGGAGGACTTTTGACACATAGTAGGTTACATAGTTTTGGAAGAGAATAGAGATTTTTCTGGACAAGTATGACAAGATGCATTCCAATTACGGCTGAACGGTGTGTGGAAAATATCGAATCGCATTTTTTTTCTTAGGGCTGCACCAATATCGATACTTTATTGACTTTAAGATATTACCCGATACCAGCGTACGGATGGAAAATGGTGCTTATTTCCTTAAAACACAAGATCCAATCATGTTTTGTTAATGTCATGTATCCTTCAAATAACTTCTGAACCATTTTGTATGAATAAAGTTTTAAACATAATGAGTTCTGGGCCAAAATGTTCAGTACTGGCACCGATATTTGATGCCAGTATCGGTAAATCCTTAATTTTTCTGACGAGCATTGTGAGTCGAGTTTTAATTTATGTTTTAATAATAGGATTCTGAAATTTACTGTTATTGTGTGTGTGTACTACTACAACTTGTACAGAAGAATTGACTAAAAGTTTCTGAACAGACAAACTAACTTTAAAAATAATTCCAGAACATATTTGTATGGATCTAAATGACAGGGTTAAGAATTTTTATGCAGAAAAAAACAGGATATTTTGTTGTTTGTGAAAGAAATTAAGGTACCACAACTTTTAGTCCATTCAAATTGGAATTTTGATTCGATTGTGACTGATCCTGCAAGATATATGCCACTCAAATCAAGTTCAACGTTCAAAATTCAAATCACAATGACTGCAATTGTTTAAGTAACATAATTTCCTCTGCAAACAACATTTTGTAAGCATGTTTAAAGCCTACCAACCCTGGAGTTTAGACTTCTACAACAGAATTCTACAATAAAAACATAAACTGCAAATTTAATCACAACTTCAACAGTTTTCCACAATTATTATTATTCAGATTTGTTTAAAAAGATTCTTAAAAGATCCTAGAGTGCAAATTGGAGCATTAACATTTTAGGGAAGACATAAGATTTATCCAAAACTGTAGCCTTTGTGATTTGATAATGGTTCCTGCCTAAATTGCAATTTTGATTCGATTGCAATATATTGTTTCGTTTAAAATGGTTCAGACTGAGAGTGGGAGTGTGTTTGCCCTTTGAAATGATGCAGACGCTAAATAAAAAGTTTCACTACAATATTAAACTCCATACACTTTTACTGGAATAATTTGGATGATTTCAACTGTGGAATACAGTTTCCACGAACGAAACGAAAAGGTAAACGGAGCTGTTAACTTGAAAACTACCGCTTCCTGACATCATTTTTTGAGCAAATTGGAGTATCAACATTTGAGAAAAGACTTAAGGCTTATCTGAAACTGCAGCCTTTGTGATCTGATAAATGTGCCAACCTAAACTGCACTTTCGATTCGATTGCAGCATATTGTGCTTTTTCAGTTTCGATATTTTGACTTTAAGTATTTGCCGATACCCAGTATTAACCGATCTAAGTGTAGGGATTGAAAATGGCACTTATTTCCTTACCCAAGAGATCCAATTGTGTTATGTAACTGTTATTTATCCTTTAAATAAATACAGAACAGCTTTGTGCGTGACGTTCTAGGCCAAAATCAGCCTGTAAATATTCTTGTTACATCCAAATAAAGCCCCAACCAGGATATCAGCATAACCAGTATCATGGAAATTATACCGATCCAGTAATTTTTCAGTATTGCTGCTGATATTCAATACCAGTATCGGTATCGGTGCATCTCTGACACACGGGGAGAAATGAAGATGTGTTGTACAGTACATGCAGAGCTGAAACTAGTGTGATAATATGGCATTTATTTGTGTTTGTCAGCCAGGTTTCCTACCAACAAGTTAGAAGATGGATTTCTGACACGAGCGTGCGGTCTCCATGGCAACGCCTCGTAACAAATCTCTCGTTAGACATGTGTTGAAAAGTTTAATGGCAGGTCGCATGAAGACGGCGAGTTTGAAGAGGGAAACTGCACGGAGGAGGAGGTAATTAACAGTTTGACGGGAAAACAAGTAGATCTGAAGTGCTCGTGAATTGATTTTGAGCCAGAAAATTTGACTTTCTGGAGGTTTCTGTATATGTAAATGTTGATGCTTCGAACACTTCATATCGCGTTGAAAACACTCTTGAGCCGTAATTAATAAAGATTTGTGAGTTGTGTTTTGAACATGGCTAATTAGAGTTACCATGTGCATGTCTACTGGCGTGTTCCAAACTAGGCCAACTGGTCCACCCCTAAAAACTCAAATTAATTAGAAATCTCATTTTGATTTAATCTGTCCTGTAACATGGGGTCCGAAACATACACCTGTGTACAGTTTTACTCAAAAGCTGCACTGTGTAACTTGTTTGTTGGGGTCCATCACTTTCTTGGTTCTATGGATATGTCGCCGCTCTGCCTGGAATGTTCCACAGTATGACATTAAACAGCTCTACCTTACATTTATTCAATTACACGTGTTTTTATAGCTCAACAATACCTAGACAAACAGGCATTTTTCTGGCAGATATTGCGATTTCAATTCCATCCACAATTTTTTTCAAATCAAGTTTCAGAGCACATGAGCATTTGTAAACATCACCTGAACTTGCGTCACACCAGGGTCCTGCACTGACGATTTGATGCTGGATCGTAAAGTCCAATTTAAGCAGACAATAACGGCTGTGATTGGTCCTCCACATATATTTCCTTTACTCCGCTTTCCTTTCTTTCAATACACACTGAGTAATAATGTGTTTGATGCAGCTTTGCGCACATTTGTTTACATTTTACCGAAACGAAACTTAAAACAGAGTAGCTAATTTGCATAAACTATAAGAGCTGAAAAAAAAAAAAACGCTCGCTCCTTGTGCCCTGATGCGGATCAGCTTCTGTCGGACTAAAGGACACAACTCAGTGGAATATGAGTGTTCTTTCTGTGACAGAGGATGTGCTGATGATGGTGAGTCTGTTCTGTGCTTCTGTCGCGTTGGAGATTGGCTCATGGTTGGTTAGTGCACGTTACACGAACACAAACACTTTACACGAACTTTACACGAACGCCAGGTTTAAATTCTAGCCTCCTCGCATTGTGGCTGTGAATTACTTTGCAGTGCATAGACCTCGACGTAGATCTATAAAAAACGACGGCAACAAGGCGATGGCGGCAGTGTGTGTCGAGTCGACATAGAACTAAACTTTGCTCTTAAATTGGGCTTTAGGAGCACTACAAAAAAACAAAAAAAACTCGGCACTGACGCTTCCAAAATCGTGTTGTCTGACATTGCGATTTTCGGTCCAAAACGATAGATGATCGTTCAGCCCTACACAGTATAACAGGCATTCTGACTGTGAGCGGGGTCGCCTCTCCACAGATCTGACCTGTAACTTGGCCTGGTTTGAAATCCAAAAAGATAGAAACATTTAATACAATATTGTTAAACATTCCAGAGAAAGCACTATCATCTCCATGGCGAAACCTTTTGACGGACCCTCCACCAGAAAAAATACACAATGCACCTTTAAAACCCTACCGTCCGGGCTTTGCTTAAACTACATTAAAGTTCTCCTCAGCTCCCCTCCTTTCTCCGGAAGACTTAATGTGCGCGCTGCTCCGTATAATGATGTAATGGATAGACTTCCTTGGGCCTGACAGATGACACTTAGCGCATTGTCTCGTGTCTATGTGAATGTCCATCAGTACTCCGGTATCTACAGTGAGCTGAAGACGGAACTGTCAGAAAGCAAGATGGGACTTTTTGTTATAATTATAATGATAAGATTCATGCTACCTGCAGATCTGGTTTAATATAATAATAGTAATAATACATACAAACACCTGCACAGCGCTTTTCATGATACTCAAAGATGCTTCATGTAGATCAAGACAGACGCAAACACAAATGAAAGAAACAAATAAACCGGAGATGCAGTTTTGAACAGGTGAGTTTTTTGAAGATAGTGAGTGTAGATGAGTCTCTGATGTGTTTGGACAGGGAGTTTCCGAGGGTGGGGGCAGCGGCGGAGAAGATCCTGTCCCCCCAGGTCTGGTGTTTAGTCCTGGTGAGGCTGGCGTCAGTTTAGTTCTAGTCCAGACGTGGATCGCTTTTGTTTTAATGGTGTAGTCCTTGTTCAGACCTGTTTTATATTACTTTTTGTTATTTAAATAAAAGTGCAGATACTGGAGAAGAAAAAAAAAAGTCAAGTAAAAGTATCATGTGAAAAATCTACTTAAGTAAAAGTATTTAAAAATGTACTGAAATGGTAAAAAGTAGTGACGCAACGATATCCAAATCTCTCAGTACGATATTATCACGATATTCATCTCACGGTACGATATTTATTGCAATATTTTGGAGAGGCTGATAGAAAATACCTTGAAAAGATTTTGTTGTGAAATCTCACTGTCATAATTCAAGTAAAACACATATTTCTTAACTGAAATGAATCATGGGATATGTAGTTCGCTATGTTTATAAGCTGTTGCTACTATAAAACAAAACATTTAGGCAGAAGAACTTGTGATTCGATATGTTGTGACATCTCACGATATTATTGTGAGACTTCTAACGATACGCTATCACGATATTTCAGCTATTGTTACATCCCTAGTAAAAAGTAAAAGTATTTCATGCATATTTTGAGATCTAATAAAGCTTCAAATGTAGAGATTTTGATAAATATATGTGCTGAATTTTAGAGTTAGAATAGGAGAGTTTTTTATTTTTTTTAGTTGTTTTATTTGTGTTTTTATGTTTGCTCAAACTATGAGTATCTTAACAAATTTTCAGCAAGTCTCAGTAAAAATAAAAACTTTTACTTTTCAGTTCTGTTCAAAAATGTAGTGGAGTAGAAAGTACAAATACCATCTCTCAAAAGTAGGGAGTGCAGGTAAAAAGTAAAATCTATTCAAGGAAAAGTGCAGATACCTAAAATTCATGCTTCAGTACATTACTTTACTACTTTTACTTTGTTATGTTCCACCACTGGAATCTTAACTGCAATCGAATCGAAATTTGAGTTGAAGCAGTTATCGAATGGCTGTAAGACTGAGTTTAGATAGTAAAATGTCCTCCAAAAAACTGATTACATTTTGATCTTCTCTCCGATGTGAATGCTCTGAGAGTTATTTACAATGTGCACTCTGGATTAGAAATACACTGATACCAATACCATCATTATAGCTGGATGGGGTGTCTGTTACATGATTAAGCCGATATCCTGGCCGGGCCTTTCATTGGATGTAATAATCAGACTATTTAGACGCTGATTTGGCCTAGAATGTCTCATAATGATTGAACTTTTGAAGCTGTTCAGTGGTGATGTGAAGGATAAATGACAGTTACATAACACAATTGGATCTCTTGTGTAATAAGGTAACTGCGTTTTAAGAAAATAAATGCCATTTTCCATCACTACGCCGTTGTCCGTGAATATTGAGTATCAGCAAATACTTAAAGTCGAAGTATTGATAAGAGTATCGGAAATGAATCTGGATCAGTGCAGCTCTGCTCTGGATCAAAGGAATCCAACTATTTCAACATGTTTAAACAGTGTATTGCAAATTTTATCACAACACAGAACTACCTCTTTTGCTATTTCTTTCCACAATCATGGTTTAGACCTGGTTTAGTACAGGTTTAGAGGGCAACATTGGGTCTTGTATATGTGCTACAAATAAACTTCACCTTGACCTTTGATTTTGACCATGATATGTCCTGGTTTAGTCCTGGTTTAGTCCTGGTTTAGTCCTGGTTTAGTCCTGGTTTAGTCCTGGTTTAGTCCTGGTTTAGAGGGCAACATTGGGCGCTGTATATGTGATACAAATAATCTTTACCTTGACCTTTGACCTTGACCAGGATATGACCTGATTTAGCCTTGGTTTAGTTTGGGTTTAGTTCTGGTTTAGTCCTGGTTTAGAGGCCAAAATTTATTGTTGTATATGTGCTACAAATAAACTTCACCTTGACCTTTGACCTTGACCATGATATGACCTGGTTTAGTCCTGATTTAGTTTGGGTTTTGTTCTGGTTTAGTCCTGGTTTAGACCTGGTTTAGACCTGGTCTAGAGGGCAACATTGGGTGTTGTTTATGTGCTACAAATAAACTTTACCTTGACCTTTGATTTAGACCATGGTATAACCTGGTTTGGTCCTGGTTTGGTCCTGGTTTGGTCCTGGTTTGGTCCTGGTTTAGGGCTTTTCCTGATTAGTTTAGTTTTTCAAGTAACAATAGGATTCTTGTTGTTTAAGTCCTGGTTTAGTCTTGGTTTAGTCCTGGTTTAGAAGGCAATGTTGATTGTTCAGTATATGCCAGAAAATATACTTGACCTTGACCTTGTTATGACCTAGTTTAGTTCTGGTTCAGACCTAGATATCTAGATTAGACTTGACTAAGTCCTTTTTCATACAAGTGAAGAGTAGGATTCTTGTTGGGTCAGACCCTGACTTGGTCCTGTACTAGTTTGTAGACGTGCTTTAGGACTTCTTTAGACCTGGCATAGTCCTGGTTAAGATCTGGTTTCCTTGGTAACCTAATTTTGCTTTAGTCCAGTTTTACTCTGAAAGCGAAGACTTGGTTTAGTCCTGGCTTAATCCTGGTTTATTTTACAACTGCTTAATCTTTAGTTAACACACTGTAGTCCCAACATCTAAAATCTCCATGGAGCGTAGAAGAGCCATTTTTTACCACATTTTCCCGGCACAAATTCCAGGCTCTCATCTGACAAGTGGGGAGCTTGATTCTGCTTTATTGATGCCATCATTAGAGGCTTGCATCCACAACGCGCAAAATGGTTTCCGGGTTGGAGGAGGAAATTAGAAGTTTGATGGCACAGCCTCCCAGGAGAAAAGCAATTACACACTGCAATGAGGGCACAATGGGCTTGAGAAAAAGACGTAGAATAATCCAAAGACACGAGAAATATGAAGAAGAGGGGCTGATACTCTTTGGACAATAAGTAGGTTTCTTCTTTAATGGTTCTATATTTCAGAGATTGGACTTTCGTGACCTTTAAGCCATGTTAGAATACGATTACCTCCTCAAAAACATACCTGGACTTGTGTTTTGTTTCATTCATTCATTACATATTTCCGTACTTAGACAAACTTCATTGACCCATAAGAGAAATTATTATCATGCTGAAAATCTCCACAAAGCTCAAAATGCTCTTCTTCTTGATATCATGAAGGGTTAGTTTCACGTTAACAGCTACCCTTCACCTTTTGTTTAGCAGACACTGGCAATTCTAGGACTGAAATTATCCAAATGATTCTAGTAGATTGTATAATTGTATATATTGTACTGCATTGTATAATTTATTCCTGTAAATCAGAGACTGCAGATGGAAACTAGTAATTTAGCTATAATGTGGCGCAGAATCATCTTAGTTTATTTGAAGGGACAGAGACGTTAAGCTCATAAAAAACAAAAACTGAAAGGGTATGGGGTTTGAAAACATAGTGGAGGACTTCTTGTGTTACCAAATGACATCACAACGTGGCTGTTTGAGAGAGAGAAAAACTCGGGATAAATATGCAGGATTTGTGCGTTAAACGTGTGTGAATGAAACAAAACAACTCCAGGTCTGTTTTTGATGACGAAACATAAAATAGATCAGAAAATATGGCCCTTTTACGGATATTACCTGCATGCATAGTTCAAGTTACTGTTCAAACATTGGTCATTGCTTCTCCTTAAATGAACCTGATGTAATCTGAGTTTTACAGATTTAAAAAGGGTATTACAATCACAACAGAGCCTGCGTTGTACATTAACCTGCATATAAAGCACATACACTTTTATCTCATTCTCGACGAGGCCTCACGTGAAAGCTCAGAACCTCCAGAATTCCCTCCCTGAGCTGCAAAGGCTGCACTAGCACTGACTCACGACTCGCTGCAGGTTTGGAGTTTAAGCAGTGACCATTCAGATCAGAGAGAGACGTTTCCATGTTACAATAAAAACAGGAACATTAACAACTTCCATGATGGTAATAATAATAATAAACAGCCTACTGAACTAATAAATAACTCATAAATAGGCTTAATATTAACTACCATACAAGATATACTTCACCAAGCAAAGTACATCAAGCAGAACTTTTCTTGAGCAAAATATGATGTTGCATAGAGAACAAAACTTTTTTCACCTTGGGCCACGTATTGAAATTTGAATCAGAGGACCACAGACAATCAATACAGCAGATTATTCAGATAGATGCATTTAAATAAGTCTTAGATCATACAAGAGACAAAAATTCGATGCTCCACAGTTTGGTTTTAAACTTATATAAGATGCATTTATTCAGTTATTAGTGTTTTTATGGCTCCAAAAATGCCTTTCAAAAGTTCAATTCTTACAGTTTTGGGGTCACCGCTTCACAGATCTCACCTGTAACTTGGCCTAGTGGCGTCTTTTGCTTGTCTCTATGGGGATTGATAAGTTTAATGCCATACTTTGGAACATTGTAGGCAAAGCAATGACAGCAATTTTGGTTTAGAGGACAATACTGATTGTTGTACAAATGCCAGAAAATAAACTTGACCTTGACCTTTGACCTTGGCATAGTTCTGACCTGGTTTAGACCTAGTTTAGTCCTGGTTCAGGCCTATATATCTAGATTAGACTTGTCCTTTTTCATACAAGTGAACAGTCAGATTCTTGTTGGGTCAGACCCTGACTTGGTCCTGTACTAGTTTATAGACCCGCTTTAGGACTTCTTTTAGACCTGGCGTAGTCCTGATTAAGATCTGGTTTCCTTGGTAACCTGATTTGTTTTGGTTCTGACTGTCACGTAGTCCAGTTTTATTCCGAAAGTGAAAACTTGGTTTAGTCCTGGCTTTATCCTGGTTTATTTTACAAGTGCTTAATCTTTAGTTAACACACTGTAGTTCCAACATCTAAAATCTCCATGGAGCATAGAAGAGCCATTTTTTACCACATTTTCCCGGCAAAAATTCCAGGCTCTCATCTGACAAGCCCTCCACAGTATGATATTAAACTTATATAAGATGCATTCATTCCATTATCTGTGTTTTTATTGCTCCAAAAATGCCTTTCAAAATTTCAATTCTTACAGTTTTGGGGTCACCGCTTCACAGATCTCACCTGTAAACTGACCTGGTGGTGTCTTGTGCTTGTCTCTATGGACATTGATAAGTTTAATGCCATACTTTGGAACACTATAGGCAAAGCAATGACATCTTAACGCAACTTTAACAACTACAAGAGTATTCAGAGCGCAGTTTTGTTAGGAAATGAATCGTAGGCCTACATCCAAAATAATTGCCGTACATTGTGTTTTTGAATACTAAAAGCAATAAATCAGACCAGAGACATTAATACATTGGCATTTTGTTTGTATAGAACACTCAAGTTGTTATTGTGTCTTTGGACAAGACACTTAAATCGTGTAGCCTAAATCTGAGTTATGTGGCGTGCTTTGTTTTTTTAGTTTCCAAAAAAAAAAAAACTAACCAAAACCAATTACGCTTCTATCAAAAGAAATCCAAACTCCAAGGCTCTGTTCTCACTAAAAAAAAAGAGACATCAGCTGACAAGTCTCATTTCTTTAGTCAAACACTGCTGCCCTGCTGTTGGCCGCAATGTAAAACTGTCACTCCAAATAGAATTGATAGCGCGATAAAAGTTGCCAATAACCCAAACGTGCCTTTCTCTCCCGCGCAATCCATTAGGCAAAATGAAGAGAAAACGCGTGAAAAGCCGGGTGACACACGCCGTAAATCGTCCCTGACAGTTCCTAATGGCGTGTTATTCCCTTTTACGAACAACTGGCCGCGATGTTATTATTATTTACTTCGAGCGAGCGGCGGTGCAACTTGGCCAAACTACAAGAAACAGCAGCAGCGATACAAAAACACGGGAGTGCACGGTTTATTTACAGCGATCACATCCTTCCTGACTCGGAGTTGTCAGGATTTAACGCGCAGTCATACGATACCCCTCTCTGCACGGCGCCAGGACGCAGCAGTCAGGGCTCACCAACAACCAGGAGGGGGGCAAGCGAACGTAAAAAAGGTGGTAAATATGACACAAGCTTCCAAATAGTGACTTACCCGAGCCGCTGTAGATCCGCATCTGTTTGGGAACACCACTTGGAAAGCATTCGGAGTGCGCGTCGGGGTAGAAAACGAGCGCGTAACGTAAAGAGATGTGTAAGCCGAAAGCGGTGGGGAACCAATTAGGAAAAAAAAATCTCCTCACTTCACGTACAAGGGTAACTATTTAGTTGTGGCAAATGGTGCCTAATCTATCCTGAGCATGAGTGGCACTGCTTTGAGACTGACAGGCACTCGACCAATCAGCGTGACGCCTTCGTTTTTTCCACCAATCACGGCGTCGGAGCGGAGCAGGCGGAAGGTGCGCGGTGGAGAAGGAAGGGCTAACGGCGCCCTCGTGTGTTTGGATTGTATATTTTTGTTTGGTTATGTTCTCAGTTTTCAAGTAAGTGTTCAAGTTTTCAAAGTAAATGTTGTAAAAGCAAAAATGAAAAGGATTATTTACATTTTTTACTACATTTTACGCACACCATTATTGCTTTTGGAAATAGTTAATTAGACAATGCAATTTTGCACACATAATGACAAAACATATTTATCATGTAGGTAAGCTATACTACAACATTTTATAGCCTATCTTAGAAAAAAGTTGTAACTGTAGCCTTACACTTTCCGCTTTCTAATCACATTGGTCGTTAAACTTTGAGCATATTTTACTCCTAGATGAACATGGCTGATTATATTATTATATTTTGAAATCTAAACACTCTATATTAAAGGTGCTTTAAACTTTTTGGTTGAGGACGGTTTGCAAGAACTCTGGAAGTGCAAGTCCAGGCACCAGCCAATCAGCGATGAGCCAGACATTCTGTGTTGGCAGCGATTCCTGAGATCGAGGATTTAAAGCCGGGAATAAAGAGAATGTCTGGTGAATTTTATCAAGGGGAAAGACGTTATCGCCCTTCTTCCTACAGGATTTGGGAAAAGCTTAATATACCAGTTGGCCCTGTTAGTGGCGCATTACATACGTCACGACCAAATAGCAGCGACTGGTTAAATAAAAATGTACCCGTCTACCGTCAAGCGAACATATCAGACGGTCAGACGGTCTCCATGAATCAGGCTACCATCACCTGCTTGTTTTTATCAGTATGTTCACACATTCCTTTGCCTAGAATGTTCCACAGTATGACATTATACAGTTCTACCTTACATTTATTCAATTACCGGTGGTTTTACTGCTCAAAAATATCTAGAAAAACAGGCATTCCAGCTGTAAGAGTGGTCGCTTCTCCACAGATCTGATCAGTAGCTTGATCTGATTTAGTGTCCATGAAGATTTAGGTTTAATTCCACACTGTGAAACATCCCAGACAAAGCAATAACATCTCCATGGAGAAAAGTATTTGGCAGAACATTTACCAGAAAATTTACACAATGCACCTTTAAGAAACTTGAAGTACTTTTTGTCAATCTCCCAGACCATTTGAGGTTATTATGAAGTTAATTATGCTTAAATGAAGCTAAGAAAAAAACACAGAGGGAACTACACAGACCATGATCCTTTGCTCCATTCAGTGCAGACTACAAGAAGAAATAACAGTTCTAAGCACTTTTAAGTCTTAGTTCTTTGGATTAAGTCTTGTCAAGGCATTTTAAGAGGAAAAAGTAGCATATTCACAGTTTTGTTCAGCTCCACAAAATATCACAATAAATATCGTACCGTGAGATGTATATCGTGAAAATATCGTACCGACAGATTTGGATATTGTTACATCCCTAATTGTGAGCCTCCCCACCATAACATTTTTAAGAGAATCTCCAGTCAGGTTATAAGTCCTTTCGCAGCACTGAGTCTGCACTTTTAAAAGTTTTTAATTACCTATTATTCAATTAGCTGTTATTAGAGATTCTGGTGATTGTGCCATTTTAGTGCTTTGAGACCTGACTGCTGCTTTTCACACAGCTCACCACACAACTCTTAAATTGGTGGAAAACTGTGTGGGTGTCAGGGGAACTGCCCCAGACTGGTTCAGATCCGACCTGTCTGGGCATTCCTTCTGTGTCAGGCTGAGGGACTCCACCTCTGCTCCTCTTCACTGTGGTGACGTCATGTGGTTATTCAGGAAGTGATCCACTGTGTTTTTAAACTGCATACACCTTCACTAGAATCATTTGGATCATTTCAGCCCTAGAATTGGCAAACTCCACTGAACAAAAGGTAGCTGTTAACTTTTAAAGCACCGCTTCATGACACCTCAAGGTGGAACAGAACATTTTGAGCTTTGATGATGTAAACAGACTAAAATAAAAGGTTACTCAAACATGTGTGAATGAAACAAAACACAACGCAACTCCATTTCTGATGAGATAATCTAACATTCTAACAAGGATTAAAACTCACAAGAGTCAATTTTACGTAATATAGGACTTTTAAGTTGTTATTACTTTTGCCTTGATAATACATGTCTCTTTGAATACAGATTTATTTTATTTATCTTATTGCTTTTCTAAACTCCATGGCATTTGTGAGCTGAGAATGTTGGTCTACTTTATGCAGCAGTGCCAGAAGAACACAGAGGTTGTATTGTGTGAGTGGCGTTTCACTGACAGACAGTCAACACAGTGACTTCAATTAAACCAAATAGGCTATAATTAGATGTTTGGAGGAGTAAGTAGATAAACTGGGTCAATTACTTTGTTATTACATGTCAGTACTTTGGACTTATGAAATGTAACACAGATACTGGTTTTGTAATTTACATATTACATTATATTATATATTATGCTTTAAACCATGTTACACTGTTGTTACCTCATCAAAAACATACCTGGAGTTCTTCATTCACACACATCTGAGTAATCCTAACCCTATCATTAGTCTGTCTACATCTCCAACGCTCAAAATGCTCTGTTCCATCTTGTGATGTCATGTTGTGGTAGTTTCCATGTTATCAGCCACCTTTCGCTCAGTAGAGACTGGCATTCCAGGGCTGAAATCATCTAGCCAGGCTGGCACCATCTAGTGCCTTCACTCAATTTCATTTCTCTCCAGCGACTAGGTCAGGAATCAGAATACACTAGACCAGGGGTGTCCAACTCATTTTGGTCCGGGGGCCGTATCCAACCTACTTTGATCCCAAAGGGGCTGGACCAGAAAACTCATGGCATATAAACCCCAAAAATAACAATAATTTCAATTATTTGTGCAGAGAAACACAAATCTATTACAGAAATATTTTTTAATTGATGAACTCTTTCTTTTACAAAATATAATATCATGAACAACCTGAAACTTTAAGAAAAATGCAATTTCAACACAATGTTTTAACATTAACTTGTATGCAAATAGGAATAAGTCAATTTTTCTTGGAAAATCCTGCACTCGGTGTGAACTTTTCTCATTTTTGACATTTTGCTGATGAGGGTGTCACGGTCAACAGTCAAAACGATCGTCCTTTAAGAGCGTTTGGAAAGAGACAAGTCTTCATTTGTGCTGCTCTGGTGGGAGGGGCCACGCACAGAGACGCTGGAGACGCTGCTGTGATAAACACCGCAGAAAATTACCAAAATTTTAATAGAAAATATCATTAAAATATTTTAGTTGAAAATCAGCCGAGGGCCAGATTAAAGTTCTCGGAGGGCCGGATCCGGCCCCCGGGCCTTATGTTTGACACATGTGCACTAGACAGTTTGTAAGAATCCCGGAAGTTGTAGACTGCACACCAACCAATCAGCGAAGAGCTGGGAAGCGTCTGTCTGGGTCCCTTTTGTGGTACAGCACAACAGTAAACAAAGTGGCCCAGAAGGATGTAGACGAAGACAGACATTCTGTGTTGGCAACGATTCCCGAGATCGAGGATTTAGCCAGAACAAAGAGAATGTTTGGTGAATTTTATCAAGGGGAAAGACGTTATTGCCCTTCTTCCTATGGGATTTAGTGCATTACATACGTCACGACCAAATAACAGCCATTAGTTAAATTAAAAAAAGTACCCACCTACCGTCGAGTAATGCTGTGAGGTCAGACAGTTTCCAAGAAGTGAAACCAACTAATGAATCAGGCTAGAAATCATCCATATGATTCTAGTGAAGTTTATGACATCACACATCACAAGGGGGGGTGTTTTCTGTTGAAAGAACTCAGTCTAAATATGAATTAGATCAGAAAATGGTGTAATATGGGCTCTTTAATGCTCGGTTGCATCCATGTTTTCAGATCATTTCAGATGGAGGACAGGGGCATTTTGTGTTGGAGCACATCTATAGGGGTTGGCTCCACAGACCTGCCATATGGAACTCAACAGTCCCGCCCACTTTGAAGTCTGCTCTGGTTCTGGAAGTACATTTTCAATTCATTTTTCCCTTAGCCTTTTTGATAAATTCAACCTCTTAATATATGCATTGTGTCACCATAGTAACTCCTAAATATTCGACATCCATGCAGAGCACCCCAGTGTGATTAATAACGTCAATAGCTTTTCAACATGATATAATTTTCTGTCATTTTGTGTGTAATACATTTCTTAAATAACAAAAACATGTACACAGCAGTATTAACCTTCAGACTCAGCTCCTTCTACAATGGAAAAACCTTGTGTCTTGTGTTACCTTGCATTAAGACTCCAATCCAAAAAGCAGAATTACATAAGTTTTCTAGGAAACATACGACGAAGCAATGTACTGTTCTCAAGCAAGTATATGCATTGAAGTATAAATACTGCGTTAATACATAATCCTACTACAACAACTACCACTCTGAGACTAACCTGACTTAAACCTGTTTCTTCATCACTAACACTCCCTGGAGTTGTGTTTGCAGATTTAGGCTGAGTTCTTTTTTCAAACACCTTGTGATGTCATGAGGTAATACAGGAAGTGCTCCACTGTGTTTTAAACTCCATACAATCATTTGGATCTTTTCAGCCCTGGAATTATCAGTCTGTACTGAAGCAAAGGTAAAATGCAGCTGTTCACTTGAAGACTACAGCTTCATGACATCACAAGGTGGAACAGAGCATTTTGAGCTTTGGAAATGTAATTAAGGACTACTAAAACATATGAGAATGAAACAAAACACAACAGCAGATATGTTTTTGAAAAGGTAGTAACATTATTTAAAGTAAATGTCTTTTTACGCCTGTTGCATTTTTTTCCCAAACTTTTTTTTTCTGAGGACCCATATTTTAAAAGTCACAAACCTTCACGACCCAAGTCAATAATTATTCGTAAATCACAAAATAAAGGCGGATTTGATCATTATTGAACATTAAAGAGGATATTTTATTGTTGACTGAGTGATCGTGTCTCTGAACAATTAGTATTACTCAAGTTTTTAACAATGAAAAACTGTCCTTGAAGCAGCAATAAAAGGATCCATAAGTCGCCTATTTGGACATTAAATGTAGCCCATTTCTTTTTCTTTTCAACATTCAATTGAACCAGCAATACTGGAACAAAATAGTCAATAAAATAATTACTAAAAAGATTAGAAATGATACAGAACATGTTTTAACATTTCAACATGTGTCAGATCTGTGTACTGCAGACCTTCATCACAACAAAGCGAGCCAAAAAAATAAAAAATTTGCAACGCACCTGAGGATCACGACCGAGTCTTTGGAAAACTGTGCTCTATTGTAATCATATTTGGGCATTTAAAAATACAACTGAGCCTATGCAGTAATATAAGAATGAGAATGTGTATGGTCAGATTGTATTCTTTTAGGGAACTGGTTTGAGAGGTCTGGCTGCAGATGTTTGGGGCAACTGGCTCCACTATAGAACGGAAACACGTGACCTCACCTTTTATAAATGAGGTAAAAAAAAAAAAAAAGCTTGCAGGTTCGAGACATAATATGTACTTGAACTTGTAGGTTTTTTTTCTGTGTTGTCAAACAGTTTTACGAGAGGAGGCCCGTTTCAGCTCCACATTAAATACACGATCTGACTATATAGTCAGTGTTGGGAGTGTTACTTTTCAAATGTATTCCCCTACAGATTACAGATTACATATCCCAAAATGTAGTTTGTAACATAATCCATTAAATTACTTAAAGTGAGTAACGTAATCTGAATACTTTGGATTACTTGATTTGCTGTAGTTTAGCAAAGACGAGGAAATCTTCACATAAGATGTTTTGTCTGATAAAAGAAAATAATAAGCCAAGACTTTACTGAACCAAATTAAAAATATTATTGATAGAAGAGGAGGAGGAGACATGGTCCACGTGGCGTGTTTTAGTCCTGTTTTAGACCTGGTTTAGATCTAGTTTAGACCTGGTTTAGACCTGGTTTAGACCTGGTTTAGACTTGGTTTTAGTCCTGTTTTAGACCTGGTTTAGATCTAGTTTAGACCTGGTTTAGACCTGGTTTTAGTCCTGGTTTAGTCCTGGTTTTAGACCTGGTTTAGTCCTAGTTTAGACCTGGTTTAGACCTGGTTTAGACCTGGTATTAGCCCCAGTTTAGACCTGGTTTAGACCTGGTTATACCTGGTTTATTCCTGGTTTAGACCTGGTTTTAGCCTTGGTTTTAGTCCTGGTTTAGACCTGGTTCAATCCTGATTTAGTCCTGGTTTAGTGTTCGGCAATGAGTGGAATTACCAAAAAAAAAAAATTTTTTTTTAATTTAAAAAGGGATATAACCCAAAATGTGAAAACAGGAAAATACTGCTGTGTAATCCATTTATTTCAACAAAGTAACTGTAATCCAATTACCACTCACAGAAACAGTAACTGTAACTGAATACAGTTACTCATAATTTCTACTCTGATTACGTAACTCCAGTACATGTAATCTGTTACTCCCCAACACTGTATATAGTCAACTTAAAGGAACATCCTTATGGTGCTTGTTGAATGAATGAAGTATTTTCTCTTATCAGGTGTGGTAAAGTGGAACAAACTTTCAGTCAGGAGTACAGGATGAAGTACACCATCAGCACATGTCATAGTAACACTGAGCTGTGGGGATTTTACTCCTTCATGATTACTCTGACTACTGCGGCTTGTTTTTTTAACTGAAGGACGCCTGGAGGAGTAAAGGCTGATTTGTTTGATCACTGTTAATTGGTTAATTGTCAAGCAGTTCATTTGTGAATTGTTCAGATGATCGTTTTATCAGTTGTTCATCAGTTTATACAGCATTAATCAGTTTACCATGAATCACCCAATACAGTTATCATTCTTTATCAGTTGTTAATCATTTTATTAGTCATTAACCAGTTAATTCTTCATAATAAATAAGAGTAATAAGGGATGTCTATCAGTTTGGGTTCTGTTTGTCCTGCTGTTGTCTTGGCCTGCTGGATCCCACGTGTAAAAAAGGGATTTTTTCATCGCAGTGGAAATATTCACGTGTAGAATGAGGTTAATCATCGGGAGAATAAACATGGAAAAGAAAAAAAAGTTGACCAGAAAGTGAATTATTTTCTAACTAATTATTCATCACCCACGGCCTAATATACAGGCTACAGGGTGAGATCTGACACAAAACCAGAGGGGGGGATGTTTTATAAGATTTTAATCGCTATGAGGTGGATATCAAAAACAGAACAGGGAACTAGAGATAATACATAGATTCTTTGTAATGTAGTGCCAAAAATGACCAGGAAGCGATGAAAAGTCCAGTGAAGGTGTCTGGAAATGCACAAGACAGCTTTGTAGTTTCAGTAGCCTCCAAAGAATTGAAACCTAAAAGCCACATTGTGTAACATTTTATCCATACAGGTCTGTAGAGATGCATGTCCAAAATATAAAAGTATATTTATTTTGTGCAATAAAAACACCCAGTAGAAACATAAATGGCTTTATTTGAGTAGATATTGTTGGGCTGTTGTCCTTTCGCCGTTTAGTCGATTAATCGGTTGATGGTGTCTTACTAAATAGTCTTAAAATTACTCATTAATTTAATTTGATTATAAGAATTTGCACAAGAAGGGAGTGCATTAGCTGAAGATTTGGAGTGAATCTTGTATTTAAACTGCCTTTTGCCATATTAACCCTCTCCAGGCAGGTGTTGCAGATTTGCAACAGCTAAATGCCAATTACCTACTTACCCCACATCCATACTTTATGAGCCTTTTTTACTCAGGAGCCTTTTTGTCCCATCCATGCTGATAAACGTGGACGATGCAGACTGTGCAAGAACGGCTACACACAAACGACCTGCCAGAAGTGCAAAGTATTTTTGTTGTTTACAAAGGATAAAAACTGTTTCTTGGAGCACCACACGAAAAAGTGATGTTGTTCTGCCACTGTAAAGCTGTTACACTCTGCTTTATGTTTTCATTGTTATGAAAAGTGATATACACATAAAGTTAGCGTCCATATCATTTTCAGTCTTCAGTGTTAATTTACCTCACCAGACCAATGCTGCAAATCTGAAACATCCCAGAACATATTGGATGTGAAGGTCTCTCCAAAAAAAAAAGTCAGGATTGTATATTACTGCCCCATATGATCATTTTCCCCAAATATCAGATTTTTCCTGATACTAAAAATTAATTTGAGACTGAGAGGGTTAATGCACTTTTTGTAGTACTTGTCATTATCAATAGTTGTTTTTGCATAGTTTTTTTTAGTATTTTGTAGTATTTTTTGCAGTTACATGTACATAGAGATAATAACTGCTCTAATATATTGGCAGTGAATAGGGGTGTGCAAAAATATCAAAATACTGATATATCGTATCGTTTAATGTGATGATATCGATATATCACCAAGAGTAGTTTTTGGTATATTTTATTTACTCAATTATTTTGTTTCAACGCTATAATTTTGTTGCTTGTTTAGAGGAAGGAAACTTGTTTATGCAACACATTTGACATTAATAATGCATCAGTTTTATATAGTGCATTTGTGGACACTCAAAGACGTTTTACAGAGTATTATTCATTCACTCCAAACCCAGTGGTGATAAGCTACTACTGTAGCCACAGATGCCCTGGAGCAGACTGACGGAAGCGAGGCTGCCAATCTGCACCTTCGGCCCCTCCGACCACCACCATCACTCACACACACCACTTTCATACTAGGCAATGTGGGTGAAGTGCCTTGCCTAGGGACACAACAACAGTTTTTGTGACTGGAGCCCCACTGTGGCACCTGATTTTCCCAGTGGTCTCCCATCCAAGAACTAACCAGGCCCTGCTGAGCTTCTGACATCTGACGGGCTCAAGCTGGTATGGGCACGAACATTTTCACTGTTTGAACGATTGAAGTAGGTGTGTTTAATATTCACTTTGCAGAAGAAGTGGTTTAACAAAAACTTTAGGCATCACATCCATTATTTATCCGTTATTTTTTATTGAAATGTATCGAATCAATTTGAAATATATCGTATCGAGACATGTATCGTATCGTGGCCTATGTATCCAGGTATGTATCGTTTCGGCAACGTCTGAATGATTCCCAGCCCTAGCAGTGAATGTTATATATCGGCAGTGAAAGAACCCAAACATTAGACCTCTAGTTGTCTTTGAGTGTGGTATTCATCATTATCAAGCTTTTCAGTCATTTTCCAGCAACATTTTCAATACTACACCCACCAAAGTCAAACAATAAAAAAAATAGTAACATACAATAGTAATAGAAACATATTTATCATTGAGATTTGACCCAAAAGTACATGATACCCCCCAGGCAGCGGGTGTTGTCCAGTGGGCGGCCCAGACTCTATCTGACACAGGGAGAGAGGGAGATTACACTGCGTTTTATGCTTTACGTAAGAGGATTATGGAAATGTGTGTGTGAGTGTGTGAGACGGAGAGAGGACCGTTATGTCTCTCTCTCTCTCTTTTACTCATTCTTTCTTTCTCTGTCTCTCCCTCTCTCCCACTTGCTCTCTCTCACCTTCTCTCTCCTTCTCTCTGTTTCTGCCATCGCTCTTTGTCTCTCTCTCTTTTCCTTTTCTCTCTTTTGTTTCTCTTCTCTGTCTCTCTCTATCTCCCTCTCTTCCATTTGCTCTTTCTTGCCTTCTCGCCATCTTTCTGTCTCTCCTTCACCCTCTCTCTCTCTCTCTTTTTTGCCTTCACTCTTTGGCCTTCTCTCTACGGCTTCAACCCCTCTCTTTTTTTCTTTTTTTTTACCCTCTTCTCTCTTGGGTCTGTCTCTCTCGCTCCCTCTCTTCCATTTCCTCTCTCTTGCCTTCTCTCATCATCTACCCATCTCTCCTTCACCCTCCTTCTATCTTTTTCTCTTTGTCCCTCTTTTTTGCCATCGCTCTGTGTCTCTTTGTCTCTCTCTTCGGCCTCAACCTCACTCTGTTTCTTTTCTTTTTTACTCTCTTCTCCCTTGGGTGTGTCTCTCTCTTTCCCTCTCTTCCATTTGCTGTGTCTTGCCTTCTCTCGTCCTCTCTCCGTGTCTCTTTCACCCTCCTTCTATCTTATTCTCTTTGTCCTTCTTTTTTGTCATCGCTCTGTGTCTCTCTCTTTGCCCTCATCCTCTCTGTTTCTTTTCTTTTATACCCTCTTCTCTCTCTGCTCTGTCTGTCTCTCTCTTGTTTCTCTTCTCTGTCTCTCTCTCTATTTCCTCTCTTCCATTTGCTCTCTCTTACCTTCTCTCGCCATCTCTCCATCTCTCCTTCACCTTCTCTCTATCTGTCTTTGTCCCTCTTTTTTGCCGAATTTTGTGCAAAATTTCAGACATTTTTGAATAGCTATTTGGGAACAATTTAGAGCAGGGGTCGGCAACCCGCGGCTCCGGAGCCTCATGCGGCTCTTTAGCACTCCCCTAGTGGCTCCCTGGAGCTTTTTCAAAAATGAGTGAAAATGGAAAAGAAATGATTTTTTTGCTTGTTGTTTTAATCTGGTTTAATCTGGTTTCTTTAGGGGTAAAACCCTCGTTCATCTCTGGTCATGGATCTGATCCATCAGCTGTGTGTGTAAATGCAAACACATGAAAAATGTTTCAGCAGAACAAATAGATGAGCTGAAGCGGGGGTGGTGTCCGGTGTCTCCACCTGAGAAGCACTTTCCCCCCCAAAAAAAAACAAAAAACAAAAAAACACGTGCGCAGACGGACGCTCAGAACAACATATAACGAACCAAACGGGATTCATGCTTCTGTCTGGATGCTTTGCTTCCCCTCAGATCCAGCCGCGGTCGAGCGAGGAGGACCGGAGCAGCCCGGACCTGTGGTCCACAGCGCAGTCTCGCTTTTCCCGTACGGAACCAGCGCGCAGATGACTGCACTGAAGCACTCTGACCCAGTCCTTTGCGCGCTGGTCTTGCTCGCCCCCGTCTGGAACCAGGACATGGAGGACGAAGCCTCCGGACATTCTGACCAACACTGGACCCCCAGCTCCGTCTTGAGGAGCTGCGCGCTGACTGCTCCCGTGTGTTTAGCGCTGCTGCCCGAGCTCAGAGCTTCTGCTCCGGGTTTATTTTATGAGTGCTTCTATGCACGATCAGAAGAAATGCGACTGCTGCTCTGAATACTTCCATCATCATCGTCAAAGCAGCAGGTAAACGTCGGTCGCACTTTCAGCGCGTCAGCTCCTAAAACTCCATTTATCTCAGTTTACACGCAAACGTGAAACCGGAGTTTTCCAAAATCTCCACTCTAGCCGGAGTTTTTAGAAAGATTCGTTTTCAGAGGCGAATTAACGTGTAAACGATGTGAACAAACTCAGGGAAATGTCTCCGTTTTTAAAAATACCAGTGTACGTGTAAACGGGGCCTAAATGACAAAGGAATAAACACTAACCACCTGATTTCAGTGGCTACAGACGGTGCACCGAGTATGAGAGGGTCGCAAAAGGGGTTTGTGTCATCATGATGCTCATTTTGTATTTGTAGCCGACTTAGTCATTTTAATAGTAGACTTATATAGATCATATGTGGGCTCCAGGCAGGTATGGTTTTTGTTTTTTTGGGCCAATATGGCTCTTTGAGCATTTTGGGTTGCCGACCCCTGGTTATAATAAAGTTGTTAGACTACACTGCTTTCAGGATTTGTTTCTCCCATGTCCCAACAAATGTATTGCTAATGCTAGAGTAATCCAATCAATTAGACTGGGATTCAGGAGCTAATGGTGAACTTGGTTTGAAACTCAAAAGTTCAAAATCTTTAATGTAATTTTATCAGTTCTCCTGATATCCTAAATATTGTATTTGCACAATAAAAAGACTGCTGTAAAAGTGCTATGCATGAGTGAGTAACTGCCTCTGTAAAAGTCACTTAAATAAATGATTCCAAACAACATCCGGAGCCTCTCTCATGCACTGAATAGAAACTTATTTATTTACATTTAACAAAAATGAAAATAAGTATATATAATGGTTGATTGTATAAAAAAAAGCTTTGCAATCCAATCCCATATTCAAAACTTTTCATAGATACAAAGTGATTTATTAAGTGCTTTTTATTCAATGCGTGTGTCTAATTATTTACACAATTCTGTAAAATACTGTGCTTCATCTTCATCCCTTTAGTATGAGTTTTGTAATTATAAATGTCATTACGAGGGAGTCCAGGTAAAGAAGTCTATGTCCTTTAGTTCTTGTGGTAAGTACTCCTGCTCTGCGGGCTCAGTGAAGTCTGGACTGTACTTGTAGCCTTTAGAGTAGCCCAACTGTTTCATGAGTTTAGTTGAGGCATTTTGGAGGTGAAGAGGCACAGGGGACATTTTGAATATGTCACCTTTTCCATAAGGGGCAGCCTCTGCAATAAACTTGGAAGACAACAGAGGGCACAATGTGTTTTTCTCTCATTTCTTCACTCATGGTGACAGCATGGTTCTGGCTCAAGAATCTAAAGAGAAATTCAGTTTGAATCGGTTTGGAGTTAACGCATGTTAGATTGTGTTAAGAGTTACGAACAAACCTGGGTTTTTGTTATGGAGGCATCTCACTCTTCTGTCCATAACCATCCATAACTAGGTAGGTAGGGGTCACTCTGATCTTGGCTGTCTTGCACAAATCTTAACTGACATAAAGATCTCCTCTTCACCACAGTCAACTCGCTTTGTAATCCATGCTGAAAAACAAGCAAAACACAATAATTGTTTAAAGTGCGGTCCAAAATGTACTTTATTAATATGTGAGAATAATTAGTTGTTAATGTATATTGGACAATAGAGATATGACGGTGATGTATTACCTCGACGTGTCTCCACAGTAACTTCAGATAGTCTTCGGGTGGCATCTTAACAGCGGTTCTTCACAGGCGCGGTCAGTAAGACATCTGTTATCGATACTGTTTGATAAAATCAACAACCAAGTTATATTGACCACTATGAATATTAATCATCTCAGTATCAGCAGTATGAATTAGATTACTGCACCACTGTCGATAAACATTTGGAGATTAGATTATTTTTTAAAGGCTACAAAACCAAAGAGCATTTTGGGGAACTGCCACTAAACCTACCAGACATCTGGTAGTTCCTTCTGATAGATGTGATGTATGTGCATCAAGATGACAACACTTAGGGTCTTCATCTTCATTCAGTTTTAGCTTCCGGGCATCTCTAGCAGGTGGTAGTAGAGTTGATTCTTCAAATGAAAGCACTGGATGAGCTGGGGAAAAAAAAAAACATGATTTTAGTTAAAATATTCTCGACCTTTATGAGCAATTCTGATTATTGAATCGTTTCTGTAGGGGACATACTCTGTAAAACACTTGGAACACAACAGAGGGCACACAGTTTTCTTCTTATTTCTTCATTCCTGCTGACAGGATGGTACATGTTCTGATACATCACTCTATGGACAGAAATTCCATTTTTATCTGTTAGGAATGAGCAAGAGCAAATTCTATTAAATTCTATTTTAAAGAGCTACCCAACAAACCTTGTGGCATTCCCAAGGAGGAATCTCTCTCTCCTGCTCAGAACCATCCAGAATTGTACTACGCTGAAAAATAACTCAGAAATGTTAAGACATTTATTTTCCTACATGTCGCTGTGCTCTGTGGACCGACGCCAGTGTGCACTAGATTTAGTTCTGGTTTCTACACTTTTGGGTCAGTCTCGTTCACACACACACACTGCATCATTCACCTCTAACACACGCGTGTGAGAGGCCATCAGCTGGTGCTGATGAAGCTGACGCGCTTCACGAAGACAGAGCCCTGTGAATATGCAGGCGCTCACTTCCCTGGTGACAGATTGCTGTGGTCCAGGATGTGGTTGTGGAATTCACACCGGCCCAAGTGCGCTGCTCTCGGTGCGAATGCCCTTTTACATCTAGTAGTGGCAGTGTGATAATGATCTTAGTGTCTGTTTGATTTACCATTTAGCCATTTCCTTTGAGTGTTTTTAACACTGTTGTAAAATATAATGTTAAAATTGGTCATAATTGTATTCATTTCTGCTCCTCTTGCAAACAGTATCTGTTGAAGAAAAAAACTATATCATTTACATTTAGTTGTTCATTCCTAATAGAAAATATAGATAAGAGATGATAAAGTCATGTTTTGATGAAGGTACCTGTTTTTGTCAGAAGCTTCTCATGATGGCTGCTGTGTCACACAGCGATTCTTCCCAGGTGTGGTCAGCTCGACGGTCCAGTCATCATCTATCAGCCGTCATCAAAGATACTTTTTACTAAGAAAACATGATGAACATTATTAAACTAAAAACTGCACTCAATTTTAACATTTTTACTGTACCACTTTAACCACAGCTTTGATCCTTTTTTAAAAGGCTACAAAACCAAAGAATATTTTGGGGCACTATCACTAAACCTACCAGACGTCTGACAGGTCCAGCATTAACATCATGATGACAACAGTTAGGTTCCATCATCTTCATCCTGCTTTAGCATCATCTCCATCAAGTGGCAGTACAGTCCACGTGTATACTGCATTAGATCTAAGATATAAGGATCAAATGAAAGCATTGTAAGAGACAGACATAACACAATAGTTGCACTGTGGTTTCATGTAGAATTTGCTTACCTGAGGCACTGAGGAGGAGAGAGGCAGGGTTGGGTGGTCCTAATGGGTGATGACGCGATCTCTTTCTCCAGACTTTATCCATGCATCCCTCTGGTCTCCATCCATGGTCTGGTCTCATCTGTTTGATGCGCTGTAACATCTGCATGTTGTGAGTAAATGCACTCTGTGAACTATGGCGTTCCAGTGCTTCACACATGACGACTGGACAGCAGTGCAAACCTTGAACTCAAAATAAAATTGTGAAGTAAAAAGACACTGTACTACTCACCTGAGACCGTATTACAGTACTTACCAATACCTGGCACTGTGAAAAAAATAAATTCATGGTTAAACCCCACAGCTTACGGACTTACAGTTCGCTGCTGAAGAGTGAGCGACTGAAACTGGAACTGGGCACCAGGGTCTCCTCAACCTCACGGATAGTGGAGTCAGACGCCCAGGGGGGAGTCACCAGCATGGAGCCCGAGCTAGAGACGTACACCCAAACCTCCTCCTCCATGTGGTGCAGGTCAGGAAGCAAAGGCCCAAGGAGCTGAAAGAGAGCACAGTGACCTTATAGTAGTGTGTGTCCATTTTACATGTGATTAACAGTAGCGTGCTGTGTACCTCCTGGAAGCGGGCCTCGTCCCACACATGGAGCCAGAGAGGGAAGGTCAGCTGCGGTTCTCCAGGCTGCTCCAACAACAAACACACATACGTTAAACACAAAGTACAATACACTACCAGGGGAAATGAGGACACTCACCAGGTCACGATGGCCCCGGGACCCTGAAGTGGGGGGCAGAGGGCCGTGACTCCTGGAGAGCTTTTAAAAAACAAAAAAGGTTTCCTTGAATTTAAGACTTGAACAGTCAACTATGGTACATCGTTTCATTCAGAGAAACATTAGACTTACCTGTGCACCAGGGCGAGGGGGCAAAGAGGAGCCCGAGGGGGAGGAGCCAGAGGGGGAGGGCCCAGGGCTGCGGCTCTCAACAGGCTGGGGAAAAAAAGGCCATGACCCATTTGACATTTCATACAACTGTGTCACTGAATATCTAAAGTTAAACTCACCGGCACATGAGCAGAAGGACCAGTCTGCCGAGGCAGAGGGTTTCTGCTGCTGGCAGCCTGCAAAGTGCAATTTTGATTAAAAGAAAGAAAAAAATGGAAAAGGTATAAGACATGTAAAACTCCAACAAACAATTTAAACCAGGGGTATCAAACATACGGCCCGGGGACCGGATCCGGCCCTCCAAGACCTTTAATCTGGCCCTCGGCTGATTTTCTACTAAAATATTTCAATTATATTTTAAAACCTGAAGACAGAACTTGCAATTTTTCACACACCATTCGCAGTCAAAACCTCTGCCCACAGACATGCAACTAGAAATAATAGATTTACAGTTACTACCTTTGTGAGCAGGTTTTCTCAGTAATGAACATTAATAAAACAAAGCTGCGATCAAAGCTATTATATTTCATTCTGAAGATAGCAGCTACTCAGGACATGGTGCCTGATATTGATGCACTTGTGCAGGCTAAAAGACACCAAGTTTCAGGAGCAAAAAGAAAGCATGACTAATTTCTATGAAATGCACACAAGTTCATGTTAAACATTGTGCTGAAATAAAACATTTTCTTAAAGTTTCAGGTTCTTCATATTATAATATTTAGTAAAAGAAAGAGTTCATCAATTAAAAAAGATTTCTGTAATAGATTTGCGTTTCTCTTTACAAATATTTTAACTTATTGCTATTTTTGGGGTTTATATGCCATGAGTTTCCTGATCCGGCCCCTTTGGGATCAAAGTAGGTTGGATACGGTCCCCGGACCAAAAGGAGTTTGACACCCCTTTTCTAAACCATCAAGAGACAGGTTTTAGTAGAGGCAAGTGTGGGAGTCTTACCTGCTGAGGGGCCGCGGGCGTCCCAGAGGTGGAGGGTCCTGGGCTGTCCTCTCTCTGGAGCTGGAACATCAGAAACACACAGGTTAACACAAATGCCTTAACAACACAACAACACTGTAACAAGAGAAAAGTGCAGATGTGAACAGGCCTACCGGAGTGGAAGAGGAGGGTGAACAGCTGCCCCTCGCTGATGGACCACCGCGGCGGGCTCGCGTGGTCGGAGGGGCAGGTGCCGAAGACCTCTTCCTCTTCCTGCCGCCCTGTTGGACAAAAGATAAACAACATCAACTGCAGGCCCAAAGACAGTATCGAAATTATTAAGGTCTTCTTACAAAACCTCACTACAGGAGTTTGCGATTAGGAGGATAAACAGCAATCTAAAAAAATGAACCTCAAATAGACCCCAAGTACAAGTTGTAAATACTCGCTAGTAGTAACTTTAAAGCAAAATTGTTCTATATACTAATAATGGTCAAAACTCTTGAAAAAGACAACAGTGGCGTACCATGCAGCTGTTGAACTCTGGAGCTCTGGAGGCTGATGAAGTTCAAGTGCAGTGGGGACAAAAACAAAAGGGTTTTAGTGCTGCGGGAGCACGAGCTTCACTGCTATTAGCCTTAGTTTAGCTTGTGGAGAACAGACAAACAGCTTCTCTCTTGGAGGACAAGAGCGAAATGGCAGATAATCCGAATGTTGTGGTTTAAATATATACAACTATTGTTGTGGTTTAAATATATACAACTATTGTTGTGGTTTAAATATATACAACTATTGGTAACCATGGAATGGGTGCTAAGATTTGTGCTTCCAGTGTTTACGTTTGAAAGCAGCGCTCTAGACCCTAGACCACGTGCAGGCTGTGGGCCAATCTACTGTCACTGCCACAGACTCCATTCTTCTACATACAGTATACACTCTTCTTTATATTTAGTTATGTTGCAGTCAGCTGTTTTTTTAATAAATTTTTTGGTTGGTTTGTTTTGTTTCGTTTGTTTGTGGTTCAATGGCAGTGGAGTGACTGGCTGCTTTTGTGGCTACCAGGCTCACACACTTGAGCTCAGTTTTTAACCTGTCGTCATGGGATTTTAACCAAATAAGAAGTGCCGAATTTTATGATTCACAAATATAGTCTATCACAGCGTTACTCTAAAACAACTGGCTTTACTTAGTTTCAGAAGCCACCATTTCGTTACCAACCAGATATCACTCTGTTTCCTTATAATTATTTGGAATTAATCGTACCACCAAAATTACACTAAGGGTTTAAAGCCAACAAGAGACAACATTCATGTCTTTGTTAATAAATGGCAGAGTAAATAAAGTCTGGTGTATATGTTGTGCTGGTTTCAAGTCCCTCTCTGAGAACAGTTCCTGAATTTTCCTTTAAATAATTAATCAAAATATCAAAACTATGCTGTAATTGTATTGTCTACACAAGAATAGGGTTTTTAGCACTTTGTATTGATATTTATTTTACAATGTATGAAAGGGTGCATTGTGCTACGATTTCATATCATGATGGATGCAAATTGGTAACCATGTGCTCTGCTGCTATAAAAGTTGGTTGCCACTATTGATTGTCAGTGGATGTCCAAATCTGAACAATTACATAAGGTTATAATCAGGGGTCGCAACCCGCGGCTCCGGAGCCTCATGCGGCTCTTTAGCACTCCCCTAGTGGCTCCCTGAAGCTTTTTCAAAAATGAGTGAAAATGGAAAAGAAATGATTTTTTTGCTTGTTGTTTTAATCTGGTTTAATCTGGTTTCTTTAGGGGTAAAACCCTCGTTCATCTCTGGTCATGGATCTGATCCATCAGCTGTGTGTGTAAATACAAACACATGAAAAATGTTTCAGCAGAACAAATAGATGAGCTGAAGCGGGGGTGGTGTCCGGTGCCTCCACCTGAGAAGTACTTTCCCCCCCCAAAAAAACCAAAAAACAAAAAAACACGTGCGCAGACGGACGCTCAGAACAACATATAACGAACCAAACGGGATTCATGCTTCTGTCTGGATGCTTTGCTTCCCCTCAGATCCAGCCGCGGTCGAGCGAGGAGGACCAGAGCAGCCTGGATCTGTGGTCCACAGCGCAGTCTCGCTTTTCCCGCACGGAACCAGCGCGCAGATGACTGCACTGAAGCACTCTGACCCAGTCCTTTGCGCGCTGGTCTTGCTCGCCCCCGTCTGGAACCAGGACATGGAGGACGAAGCCTCCGGACATTCTGACCAACACTGGACCCCCAGCTCCGTCTTGAGGAGCTGCGCGCTGACTGCTCCCGTGTGTTTAGCGCTGCTGCCCGAGTTCAGAGCTTCTGCTCCGGGTTTATTTTATGAGTGCTTCTATGCACGATCAGAAGAAATGCGACTGCTGCTCTGAATACTTCCATCATCATCGTCAAAGCAGCAGGTAAACGTCGGTCGCACTTTCAGCGCGTCAGCTCCTAAAACTCCATGTATCTCAGTTTACATGCAAACGTGAAACCGGAGTTTTCCAAAATCTCCACTCTAGCCGGAGTTTTTAGAAAGATTCGTTTTCAGAGGCGAATTAACGTGTAAACGATGTGAACAAACTCAGGGAAATGTCTCCGTTTTTAAAAATACCAGTGTACGTGTAAACGGGGCCTAAATGACAAAGGAATAAACACTAACCACCTGATTTCAGTGGCTACAGACGGTGAACCGAGTATGAGAGGGTCGCAAAAGGGGTTTGTGTAATCATGATGCTCATTTTGTATTTGTAGCCGACTTAGTCATTTTAATAGTTGGCTTATATAGATAATATACTGACAGCCTATGTTGCCTTCATATTAGGCTTATATAAGGCTTTTCATTTTGTGGGGCTCCAGGCAGGTATGGTTTTTGGTTTTTTTGGGCCAATATGGCTCTTTGAGCATTTTGGGTTGCTGACCCCTGCACTAGAGGATGACGCCCACCTCTACGACGAGAAATTCAACCTGGAGGCTCTGCTCTGCCCCACACCATCAGGCGGCGTTCAGAAGCCAGTGGAGACCCAGGTGTCTCCCGACATCCAGGACTCCTCAAACTTTGAGGAAAGAAGTCCGGTCCAGGAACTTCCACCCCTGGAGAACAGCGCTCTGGTCAGAGAGCTGCGCGTAGAGCTGGAGCAGACAAGGGCTCAGCTTAAGACTGAAGGGAAGATGGCCAAAGAAAAGGCCTTGGAGCTCACTAATGCTCTTCAGGAGAAAGACAAGCAACTCCAAGAGGTTAGAGCACATAAGAGGCTCCAGTCTAAAGTACAGGAAAATGAGCACTTACAACAAAAGCTGAACTCCAATGAAGTCACAGAAAAGTCTGCTGAAAAAGACTTGGAGTTGCAAAAACTTACTTCTACTCTCCAAAAGAAGGAAAAGGAACTCCAAGATTTAGAGAACACATATACGAAGATCCGCATCCTGTACAATGTTAAAGTACAGGAGCACGTGCAACTCAGGCAAGAGTTTGCCAACTTAAAAAAAGTCAGTGAAAAAATGAATGAAAAAGACTCTGAGTTGAAAGAGCTCAAAGCCAACTTCCTGACAAAACAGAAAGAGCTGGAAAATGAGGTGAGTGCGTACAAAGAATTAAGATGTCTCTACAACAAGTCGGCGGCAGACAAAGTAGAGCTCAAACAAGAGCTGTTCAACACCAAGAAATTGAATGAGAAGTTGAAAGAACAACTGAAAGAACTTACATTAGAGACTGAAACTACTCGTAACGATGTTGGTGGAGATCAAACCACCAAAGCAAACGAGAAACTGTCCAGGAGAGTGCAGGAGCTGACTGCTGAACTTTATTCAACACGAGAGGAGCTGCGTCTCCTGAAACTTCATCGTGATCGTGAAAGATCCAGCTGCCCAAAAGGAGCGGCCACAGTGGAGCAGCAGTGGAGGAGGCTCAGGCGTCAACAGCACTAGAGCCTCCACCTCCAAACATCACACTTTTACATGCATGAATAAAAAGAATGACAAAAAATATTTAAATGTGTGCTTTGGCCTTTATTTAGTACTTAATCATGTTTTATTGTTTTGGTTTTTTCACATAGTTTAATTCACATGCCAGTCATATGACATACCGCAGTGGCTTGTTTTTATGCAGAAATTGGTAAAGTGAATGTACCAAAAATAATATAATACATCAGGGGTTTTCAGAGTGAATGCCTCCCCTTAGAGTAGAAGTAAAAACACCTGAGCCAAATATACCAGGACTTAACCAGGACTTAACCAGGACTAAACCAGGACTAATCTTGGATTTGAGAGAGAGAGGGAGAACCCCGAGCAGAGGTCTGCGTGGGACAGAATTTTCAGTCCTGCTCCCTCCCGCAAAGAATTATAATTTTCATTCCCTCTCCTGCCCACATCTGTGATATTTTGTCCCGCTCCCGCCCACAAATCTTAACCTCTATCAAACACGGAGAAGGGAAAGGAATTGTCTAACATGTGCAAGATTAGACCACATCCGCAATTTTAGGCTGCTTAAAATGTTTTGATTAAAGCCAAATCAAATATCCAGCACAAATGATGTATGATAGACAAACATGAATCATTTGTATTTTTTATTTTACACTTGTATTTAGTTTGCAGGACTGCAGTTTATCATCCCACCTGCCCGCTCCCACATTGTGCAGTTTCACTCCCTCCCGTGCCCGCAGTGAACTTTCAAAATGTGTCCACTGTTTTGCGTTGGACCCGCTGGAGGCCGAGGGAGGCCCAAGGGAGAGCAAGGGTGTCCACAAAGCACGACTGGACGATGGCTGCGCTTAGCTCTGTGAGGCACGGAGCTCTCCATCCATCCTTTCACCTGCGGTCACCCGACGGTCTAGGCGGGCGCACCTACGGGCCTGTCCCCACACTCCGTCTTGGTTCAGTTCTGGTTTAGTCATAGTTTAGTCCTGTTTTAGTCCTGTTTAAGTCCTATTTTAGTCCTGGTTCAGTCCTGGTTTAATCCTGTTGTAGTCCTATGTCAGTCCAGTTTTAGTCCTAGTTCAGTCCTGTTTTTTTCCTCCTGGTTCAGTCCTGGGCTCAGTCCTGGGCTCAGTCCTGTTTTAGGCCTAGTTCAGTCCTGTTTTAGTCCTAATTGTAAAATAAAACCTTACTTTTTCATACAAATTTTCTAGGGGGCGCTATTGCACCCATCTTTCTTACATCAGTCTGTTCAGGGTCGGGGTGTGAACACACAATTAAAATTTGTGTGAAACTGGCCAAAGTTTGTGTGATTTGTATGTTTTACCAATGGAATAACATGAAGAGTTTATGTCATTGCTATGGCAACGCCATAAAAAATATGACATGGGTGTCATTGACTTTTGGATCAGGATGCCAAAATGGAATTTTGTGCAAAATTTCAGACATTTTTGAATAGCTATTTGGGAACAATTCTTTTTTTCTCCAATATAAAATTTTGCTTCAATCTATGTTGACCATATTTTAAAGATTTGCACATAGAAGGAATGGGTGCATGGCTATGGATCGCAGCAGCTTAAGTGCGAGAGTGTGAGAGTGTGTGTACTCCTACCATCTGAAGCAGTTTCTCTCTGTCTCTCTCTTCCATTTCCTCTCTCTTGCCTTCTTTCATCACCTCTCTGTCTCTCCTTCACCCTCTTTCTATCTCTTTCTCTTTGACCATTTTTGCCATCGCTCTTTGTCTCTCTCTTCAGCCTCAACCTCTCTGTTTCTTTTCATTTTTACCCTCTCTCTCTTTCTCTTTTGGGTCTGTCTGTCTCTCTCGTTTCTCTTCTCTGTCCTCTCTTCCCTCTCTTCCATTTGCTCTCTCTTGCCTTCTCTCGCCATCTCTCCTTCACCTTCTCTCCATCTTTCTCTTTGTCCTTCCTTTTTGCCATCGCTCTTTGTTTCTCTCTTCGACCTCAACCTCTCACTCTGTTTCTTTTCTTTTTTACCCTCTCTCTTGGGTCTGTCCATCCCTCTCTTGTTTCTCTTCTCTGTCTCCCCCCTCCCTCTCTCTCTCTCTCTACGTCTTTCTCAATCTCTCCCTCACCTTCTTTCGTGTCGTCTCCTTGTTGTCCCTTTCTCTTCAGCCACAATCTCTCTTTCTCTGTTTCTCTTCCTCTTCCTCCGTCGTGTTTTCTTTCTCTCTTTGTCTCTCTCCATCCCTCTTTCTCTGTCCCGTCTGCTCGGTTGGTCACTTCTCCGGTCAGCAGTCATTGAGGGCGCCTTTGGGAAAACCACAACAAACAATAAAAGACAAACACGGAGCCCAAACAAAGTGAAGCATGACAGTATCAGCCCTGATACTGACGTCAAATCAGGGAGAATTAGTTAAAACCTGATTTGCAACCGAAACAAAAACGTGTTTCCAGTTTTAACATCATAATTATATGCTCATTTCTAATATTTGTATTTGTACTTTAAGAGAAATGGGGCTCAACTATTCAAGCCTGCTGAGGTTTCCCATTACATTTTCCAATAAAATAATTCAATCAGCTGTGTGGTAGGTGTCCATGGTTGTTTTCGGTCCAAAAAGCATTTAAAGAGGGAGTATTTTGCTTCTATAGAGTATTAACTGTTAGTACAAAGCATCTTTAGATCACCATGTTACCTTTTATTGTTTTGAAAATGCTATATTCAGCGTAAACAGCGTATTAACGTGCTTTTAAGTTTCACTTTTGTTTTTTGGTGCCCTGAGTCCCTTATCTTTTTGCATCTCAGGTTAAGTCACATGGGGAGAGCACTATCACAATCAGTGTATATCCCGATAATGAAACTACAGGTTTGTGAAGTTGCTTGGTACAATTTTGCAGAGGTGGGACCAAGTCGTTGTTTTGCAAGTCTCAAGTAAGTCTAAAGATTTTGACTTCAAGTCCGAGTCAAGTCCGAAGTCAAAGACAGAAGAGTCCAAGTCAAGTGTCGAGTCACTGGCCCATAAGTCCAAGTTGAGTCCAAGTCGTCTGTTTTGAGCTTCAAGTCATTTCAAGTCTTTAAACCAAAGTACGAAATATAGGTTAGATTTTTGTAATTTATTTGAATTTTAAACTAAATTGTACTCAAAAAGTCATGATATATTTATATATGAGTATTATATGAGTATAGAGTTGTAGAAATGTATAGATATTTTTTACTTTTTAAACATCTTGTCAAGATCTTAGTGTGAAACATTACAGTCAGAATAGAAAGAATTCAGAATTAAAAGTGCTAAATAACAGTTATTTTGTCATGAAGGATCATGTTCTCTGTAATTCCCTGAGTTTTACTGTATTGTACTGTATATTACTGTAGTACATTTGAGGATACCACATCACAGTACTTCAGTAACATCCACAGTGACAAACAGAGAAGTGGGATGGACATGTTCCAGTTTGTTCCTGTAAAATTAATCAGTGCATATATCAACTGTAAAGGGAAAGGTGTTTTCTAAAAACATATTTTTTAGGAGAAGTATCCCAAGGCTTCTCAAGTCATAGGCCTCAAGTCAAGTCCCAAGTCACTGACTTTCAAGTCCAATTCAAGTCCTAAGTCTATTTTATCAAGTCAAGTCTCAAGTCCTAAAAAAAAAAATTAAAAAAATGAGGTGGTGACTTACAAGTCTGACTCGAGTCCAAGTCATGACTTACAAGTCCTCAAATCTGCTACAAAGTTTTTAGCAGACACTTTCTCTACACATACATAACTTAACACTTTAAAATGACCAAAAGACAATTCTCCGCGTCTACTTTGTGCACCAACTTGGTCTGTGCCAGAGTAGCCCGAGTTTTTGTTTTGGAACCCCAATTTTATTTTCCATTCCATTGCACGTTCTCGAGGTGGAGGTGGGTTTTATCTGAGTCCCGAGCACAATAGAATGCAGCATAAGAACAGTGTGATTGGTCTTACAGGTATCTGCACTACAAACTCTGCCCCCGCAGCCTGGCGTTTGTAATCAGCAGCACATAGCATAAATCAGGGCAGTCCTGTGTGATGTCACATAGTACTTAATGTTTGCAGTCTACATTGGAGGCAACGCTCGTTCATTTGAAAGTTTTGACCAGAAAGCTTGAAAATGTACAAAACTTGATTGAAGGGCACATATTACAAAGTTTTTTGATCTATGTTATAATGTTTTTGCACCACTTTGTTTCATACATACATCATATTTTAACACAAAAACCTCCCAAACAGAAATATAGGAAGTGCTCCACTGTGTTTTAAACTTTATAAACCTTTACGAGAATCATTTGGATAATTGCCTCTCTCTAAAATGTAAAAGGAAGCCATTAACTTAAAAACTACCGCTTCATGACAACACAAGGTGGAACGGAACATTTTGAATTTTGGAGGCATAAACAGGGGGTTACTCAGACATGTGTGAATGTAACAAAACACAACTCCAGGTCTGTTTTCGATGTGACTAAAGCTCACAAGAGTCAGTTTTGTGTAATATATGACTAGGAACAGTAGATTGTTCAAAAAATAAAAAATAAAAAATAAAAGGTTGACGTGGTGCTGAGGTCCACTTTAAGTTTAATACCATACTGTGACACATTCAGATCTCCATGGTGACAAAAAGCGGCGAACCCTCCACCGGTACCGTCTCAGAGCGCACTTTTAAAACCATTCATAATTACTGAACAGCATCCACCCCATTCTGCGCAAATGTTCTCTCAATGACAGTACATCCGCTTTAATCCGCCGGCGTCTGAGGCCTGGCTGAGTGCTGCTTTATTGCCTTGGAGCTTGTTTGTCGAGATGAACAATAATCCAGGCTGCTCAGAACTGCACGCCTCCCCGTTATCAACGAGAACCCGCTAACCCGACGCCGCGCAGTGTTCACCGTTTCAAGATTCGGCACCCCGCTAATGTGCGCGGGAGGTCACGGGGTCACGCTACGCTAAATTACACGTGTTTATGCAGTCGAGTGGAAATGCTTTAGAGTGACTGGTGGAGGAGGAAGGAGGGAGAAAGTGCAGGGTTTGTGGCAGATTTGTTGGTTGGTTGCAAAGAAAATAAACAAGTGCGATGGTGAAATAGAATACGGAATGAATTCTATCACATTTCAAGGCTTTTTGCGGCTGCTTTTAGGGCACGCTTTAGATTTAAAGGTGTGCTGTCAGTTTTCTAATGGAAGGTCTGTCACCAATTTGTTATTTGTTTCCATGGAGATTTGCAATGCTTAAATGCTCCATGGTATAGCAAGAAATGGTCAGATCTGTTAGGTTAGGTTAGGTTGCTTTATTCGTATCCGTAGGTAAATTTGTTTTGCAGATTTGAGAAGCTGGTCTAACATTTCACATTTCATTTGTCCACTTTATGTACATTAAGCATGTATAAAAACACAATTACAAATCAAGTGTTACAGTGCCCCAGTGCAGTATGGCTTTGTTCCATAAATAATTCATTCAATTCATCCATCACGCTTGGCTCACAATAAATATTAAAGGGCCCATCTCATGCAAAATCAACTTTTCAGAGTTTTCTACATTCTAAGAGTGATGTGTGGGCCTTGTATATGTTGCCGAAGTGGTTTTTAGATTGATTTGGCTTTTTTTTTTTAACAAATTGCAACGTATTTCTGCCACCCTCCCACGTGACAATGAACTAAAGCTGCTACAACGATGACAGAAAGCAGAAAGCACTTCGCACCCGCCCCCCGCTCCTCCGTCTCCGCCCCGCCTCTACCCCGCATCAGCTGACAATTCCAACATGAACAACTAAACAACAGTGACAGCATAAGCTCATTGTTCCTCACTGCAGTGTTCATGATATAATAAGTTTATCTACTAGTGTTTATTAATACTTTACCAATCAGTAATGTTCAGCTGATGTCAACGCGGTGCTTGAGCTTCGTGCACCTCCAAGTTTTCGTTCGATTCTGGGTCCAACACATGCGGCTGAACGCGCTGTATCGCCATGATGCACCCACAGTTCATGAAAATGCCCTCTGGGAGGCGCTATGTCACCCCACAGCAAAAGACTAACCGTTACGCCAAATCTTTTATTCCTTCTGCCATAAGGATTTTAAATGGAAAGTGAATTTGTTACTGTGTCCCTGATGCACTGAGGTTTGAACGTCTGGTGTGTGTCTTTCTTTTTCTTTATTATTTATATTTATATATTGTGCGTGACCTAAGATGTGCGAACTGAATTGCCCTTTGGGATTAATAAAGTTGTTGATTGATTGATTGATTGATGAATAAAAGTTTAGTCCTACCGCTATCAGGGTGCATGTCTGTCTCCCCCTCCCTCCCTGAGATGGGCGGAGGAAGGGCGGCTCACTCAGAGCCTACGTCACGTTTGGAGGGTGGAGCCTGTGCTTTCTCAGGACGGGCGGGGGGATGAGCAATAGTCGGCCTTTCATAGTTCCTGGTCGGTGACTCCCTTCAAGAAATCAGTAAGATTTCATCACTATTGTGTAATGGATGTTCCAAAACCCAAATTGTGCTCGTATATGTGCAGAAGATACAATGTGAAAAGAGTTATTTTGCATGAGATGGGTCCTTTAAATATATAAAAAACACACATGATTTTTTTCTAAGACAACGTACTAAAATCGATAGATAAATGGATTACAATTTATTAACAAGTACAACAGCAGCTGGAAGGAAGCTCCTTTTAAAACGATTCAATCTAGATATTGGGACTAAAAGCTTCTGACCAGAGGGAAGCAGCTGAAACTCTGAGTTTAGTGGGTGTTGCATGTCTTTTAAAATCCTCTGGGACCTCCTCTGTAACTGTCTTGAGTACAGGGAGTCCAGACTGCTCTGAGGATGGACAGTCACCTTCCCATTTAAACAGCTGATTCAGGGAGTTCTTGTTTTTAGCAGAAATGCTCCCAAACCATGAGACCATAAGTTTCTGTAGAGACAAGCCCGCACAGTAAGAGTACGAATGCATTTTTTATTAATTTTTTTTGTATTTTTTGGAATAAATAACAATAAAAGCAACAGTAATTATAAATGCTTTAAATTTTATGCTATATTGGGGTACAGTAGCTCATTTGGGTAGAGTGTTTGTCCACTAATCTGAAGGTTGGCAGTTTGAACTCTTGACATAAACATCATAGACCTTTTTCACAACAGCCAGAAGTGCCATAGGGTAAACATCACTTATGTTAATGCTTTTCTATGGCAAAATACCTGGATATCTTATGTTTTGGTCTTTCTTACCTTGACAGTTGTGGATAAATTCTTCATGGACAGAATATGTTTAAGATTTGGTGATGGGGCAGATTTATGAAGCTCGTGGAAAATACTCGAGACATTTGCCACCGATATTTTGCAAGAGAAAAGCATTAACGTAAGTGACGTTTACCCTACATGTGAAAAACGTCTATTGGTTGAGCGGTCAAACCCACTGACCCACAGGTTGGCGGTGTGATTCCAGCTCCCAGAGATAAATGCTGTCGTTGTGTCCTTGAGCAAGACACTTAACCCACTTTTTCTGTGTCTGTGTACACTGGTGTATGACTGTGTGTGAATGGGTGGGTGGTTCCTTGAAGTAAAGAGCTTTGAGTGCTTTGAAGGTGCTTTGAAGCGCTGTATAAAAATGTGACCTTTTACCATTTACATTCCAGGAAAAGTGATCACCTCTGTGCCGAAAAAATAAGACTTCTCTGTGTGCATGTGTGTATGTCTGTATCACAGACTGTATAAAAAAGTGAAATAAGCAAATGTGACGTCACACATAGTGTTCAGCTCCAGTCAAATGAAGCTCATCGAGGCTTGCGGTTACAGGGGCAAATTTAGAGCCAATTTTCATATTAGGAATAGGAATTTATTAACAGACAAAATAGTGAAATAATGAAAACAGGATCATGTAGAGCAGGCATGTCCAAATTACAGCCCGGGGGCCAAATGCGGCCCTCGAACAAATTTTTCTTGGCCCTCAGGCTTCCAGGTGAATTGGCCCAAATGACCTTACATCAATTAAAAATGAACTTTTCACTGCAAGTTTTTTGAAAATCTACCTTGATAAAGCTAATATTGAACTTTTTGTGTGTGGTTTTGAGGATCGTATCATGAATAGAGACTGATGGCTCATTCTAACGTGTTAAACATGCACATATTTAAATTATTCACTGTACTGAGCACCAATCTACGGCCCTCGATCGGCCCTCTGCTTCATCTGTGTTTAAATATGTGGCCCTTGATGGAAAAAGTTTGGACCCCTCTGATGTAGAGTAACCTGAATCATCAGCCGGTTTCACTTCGTGGAAACCGTCTGAACTCGCAGCATTAGGATTCGTTCGCGCAACGGTAGGCGAGTACTTTAATTTAACCAATCACTGCTATTTGGTCGTGATGTATGTAATGCACCCGAACGCTCAGTGGTGTCCAAATAATTGCCGGCACAACAGCTCTTTGGTGATTGGCCAATGCGCAGTCTACAACTTCCGGGGATTCTTGCAAACATGTCAAGTGTATTCCTGACCTAGTCGCTGGAGAGAAATGAAATTAAGCGGAGGCACTAGGTGACACCAGCCTGACTACACGTAGAGCGGGTTAATACAAACATTTTAAGACCAAAATGGTGAGGCTCATTGCAGCGGTTACAGAGAGAGGGGTGACAATTTTTCGATGTAAAGTCAACTGGAGTCGATGGAGCCAGAAGAATCCATGTATCATTCATTCATTAGTTTTTCAATAATAATAATAAGAATAAGAATAAGAAGAAGAAGAAGAAGAAAAACAAAAGCTAAAAAACTGTTTTCTCCATTATTTGTCTCCAAAACCAAAATAAAAAAAATAAAAAAACTGATAAAGATAAATTTTTTCAGTTTTCGATTTTGTGTTTAAATGAAAAATGAAAAAAAAAAAAAGGCCATTTCCCATTTTCGTGACCCAGAAGTGACACATTTACCTATGTTAATCAGAAAGTGCCATAGACATAATAACACTATTTCCAAAAAAATACTGATATGAAAAGTGTATATGTATACCTTGCACAGGCTTAGAGCTTGCACTTTCCTTATGTATTGATGACAGGACAGCAGTTTCCAGTTCTGCGTCTGACACACGTCTTTTACGCCTGAGTTGGTATTGAGCACAAAATCTTCTCACCAACATTTCCAAGGATCTCTGAATACCTAACTGTCGCAGCACTTTAGAAATCTCAGCATGTGTTTTTTCCATCCTCTAAAAGCTGTTTAATAATAATGATCATTTGTTCATTCGTTTTACAAAATAAAACCAAAAATAAGAAAACGAAAAAAACAACTATTTTCTTTATCATTTGTCTCCAAAACCAAAATGAAAAAAAAAAAATTTTATGTTTTTTTTTTTTTTCATTTTGTGTTTAAATGAATATGGGAAAAAGTGGATAATGGCTGTTTCCTGTTTCCGTGATTTAAACTGCCATGCCAAACTTTGGCGCCACAAAGGAACTGTATCTGTGTATTGTTTGTTCTTTCGTTTTTCAAAATAAAACCAAAAATGAGAAAATGAAAAAAAACAACTATTTTCTTCATTATTTGTCTCTAAAACCAAAATGAAAAAACAGATAATGGCCGTTTCCTGTTTCCGTGACTTGAACCAGGACTGAACCAGGACTAAACCAGGACTAAACCAAGACTAAACTGGTCCTGGTCTCAGTCCTGGTCTGGTCCCGGTCTGGTCCTGGTCTCAATCCCAGCCTGGTCCCAGTTTCGGTCCTGGTCTAGTCCCAGTCTCTGTCCCGGTCTCAGTCATGATCTAGTCCTGGTCTGGCCCCGTTCTCAGTCCCCGACTCAGTCCTGTTCCTGGACTCAGTCCCGGTCTCAGTCCTGGTCTGGTCCTGGTCTCAGTCCCTGACTCAGTCCTGGTCCTGGTCTCAGTCCCAGCCTGGTCCCAGTTTCGGTCCCGGTCTAGTCCCGGTCTCAGTCCTGTTCTCAGTCCCAGTCTGGTCCCGGTCTCAGTCCCTGATTCAGTCCTCTTCCCGCTCTCAGTCCCGGTCTGGTCTCAGTCTCAGTCCACCATTCAGTCCTGGTCTCAGTCCTGATCTCAGTCCCGATCTGGTCCTGGTCTGGTCCCGGTCTCAGTCCTGGTTCCGGCATTGCAGTTTAAGTCACGGAAACGGGAAATGGCCATTATCTGTTTTTTAAACACAAAATCGAAAACTGAAAAAACTAATCATTACCGTTTTTTTTTTCCCCATTTTGGTTTTGTAAAGAAATAATGAAGCAAATAGTTGTTTTTTTCATTTTTTTATTTTTGAAAAACCAGTGAACGAATGACACACGGCTTCATAAGTGCCCCCATGTTCACATCCGACATGATGAATCCGTCTTCATCATTATGACATGGATTACATTTTAAACAGTTACGTTAAATAAGTTGAATAAACTGTATAAACAGAACATAATAAATAAATCCATTATAATTGCACTTAAAATACAAAATATGAAAAGAGTGTTTCACACCTAACAATGAAACAGAGCTAGGCCGGCGTGGCGTGTGGGCGAATGACCCAGAATGCAGAACCGTAAACCTTGAAGATTTTTTGTGCGCAGATAAATTGGATAAAACCTTTTCACCAAACCCCGTATTATTTAAGTTCTTATAAGGAGGACGACGGGAGATGAAAAGACGTCACAAGGTCAGTCTTATGTACTTTTACCAGCACTCCTTTCATTTTTTCATGAATGTACCCGTGTGTTGAGATCTCTACTTGAACATGGCCATTTATGTCTTTGAGGTAATTACAGTGATTTCGGAGCTTGGAGAGTAGTTTCCAGGATACTCAAGTTCAGAGCAGCGGGATCCATGTAATCGCTCACTCAGTGCTTGAAGGAAGTGGACCTGTGTCAGAGGAAAACAATGGGACAAGAGAGAGCATGAATTAAGACTGAATGGGATAATGGAGAGGAGCAGGGTTTGTATTTCATTGTTGTGAAATGGGTGGTTAGATTAGCAAAACATGTATGGTTTTCAAATCCCGTGATAAAGATATTTTGTTTATAGCTGATTAGAAAGATTATGGATATCAAAATCGCACCTTATGACACCTTATTTTTAAGTTAAATAGCTGTACCACATTTGTAGTTTTTTATGTAAAGTAAGTTTTGTTTTGTATATTATGTTGTAAAAGGGTCAAAATGAAATCAAAATGTGACTGAGGTGCTGTGGGTTGAATCTCACAGATCAAAATAACACATCTGGAGAAGCTGGTATGTACTAGGATGCCCGCTGCATGTAAAAGTGCAGATAACACTACGAACAGTCCAAGAGAGGCATTCAACTGCACAAGGTAAGAAAAATATTAAGGAAAGGCAAGTTGAATTGTATAGCACAATTCATACACAAAGTAATTCAAAGTGCTTTACAGAATAAATCACAATACAAGCAAATCAAAACATAAATAATCATGATGAAATTAATAAAAAGAGAAAGAGACATTAAATGAGAAAGAATGAGAGAGAAGAGTGAAAACCTTTCAGTTAAACGCACAGCTAAACAGAACCGTTTCGAGCCTGTCTCACATGTTCCAGGTTTTCGCTGCGTGAATGTGCACTCCCTGACTCCCCTGTATTTAGTCCTGACTCTGGGCACCAGCAGGAGGCCCGTCTCTGAAGTCCTCAGAGTGGGAGATGGTTCATATGGCACTAACATGTCACAGATGTACTTTGGTGCTCGACCATGGAGAGACTTGTACAAAAACAGAGCCGCTTTAAAGTCTTTTCTCTGAGCCACAGGAGCCAGTGCACAGATCTACCAGATTTATGTGCTCATACTTCCTGGTTAAATGTGTGTTTTTTTGTGTACTCACTCATTTCACCAGCAACAATGACCACATGTCCTTCACTACCAGACTAGTCAACGTTTTTTTGTGTTTTGATTTTTTTTACAATAACTTTAAGTGTTACTTAAACCTCAACTCTGACACTGACAGGTGCTTCATCACATTCTGAAAGGAGCTCAGCAGTCACGACAACTTCGAAATCCACTCTGGTGCCTCAAGTAAACTTTCCATTCATTTTTCTCAAAGACTTTTCAAAAAATTCTAATATTACGAGTTCAAAGGCATTGATTTGGCTAACCAGATATGTCCATAACGCAGTTGTTTCAAGTCGACGAAGCATGTTTAGAATGCTAAGTTCTGCCTAACGCTTTAATAACTTTTCATTTTATGAAGTTTTTAAGTTTCAGAAAGGGATTTGACATTCGATTACAGGTCTTGGGGTCAATAGTTTCCACATAGATGATTAGTCTGGAGCAAACTTTCAAACTCTTTATATAATTTGTTTGCAAAAGTCTACGAAAAAATGAATGAGACCTTTACTTCTGGAACCAGGGCGTGGGCGGTCACTGTTGAGCTCCATTGTTTTAAAAAAATAATCTATTTTGTGAACGTACTTGATAATCCCACATTATGACATCACATCTTAAAAACCTGTACTTGGAATCTTCTTTTTTATCCCTTGCAAAAACACAACACTTGGGCTCTTCCGGATTAGCGTTTGTGCCGACTTCCAAACCCTTTTAATAACTGCACTCCTGACCTCATATGTCTTTATAATAAACCTTTTAATGCACTCTGCTAAACCCCAACTGTGATTTCATTTGAGATCCTACGGTAGGCTAACAGCTGCAATGTTAATACTTGTTTTGCACAGCCTATTCTCATTATCCCTGCACACTGAAATGTAAACTGCTGATTTAAAAGTACTTCTTGGCACTCCTATACGTCGTATCTTTTATGAGTTTAGTTTTGTTATCAGTCAGGACAAATATTCTCCTCCCATATTAGTTTTACAGCCTTTCCTTACCTTAAAGTAAATGTACAAGTGACAAAAGCTTTATGTTGACTATGTGAAATGATTTGAACATTTGTTTTTCTTGCACCGCTCCTTTAGTTTTTCTTTTTTTTTTTTGGTCTATCCTTTGAAAATACCAGATTTTCTGCCTTATTTAACGTTTTGTCCTTCCAATAAAATTTACTTCAAATTATAAACAATAATAAACAGTTACAATATAAACAGTTACTTATTACTCTAATACTTAGAGTAGTTTCCAAAATACTTCTTGGGTCACTACTCTTTTGTGAGTAAGATTAAGTAAATATGACAAAGTACATTTGAGGACAATTTTTTTAGCCAGACTGGTGCCACCTAAGTGCTTCGGCTTAGTTTCATTTCTCTCCAGCGACTAGGTCAAGAATTGGAATACACTAGACACTTCACAAAAGCCCCGGAAGTGCAAGTTCGGGCACCAGCCAATCAGCGAAGAACCTTGGATTTCGTGTTGGCAACGATTCCCGAGATCGAGGATTTGAAACCGGAACAAAGAGAATGTTTGGTGAATTTTATCAAGAGGAAAGACGTTATTGTCCTTCTTCCTACGGGATTTGGAGAAAGCTTAATATACCAGTGAGCCCCGTTAGCGGCGCATTACATACGTCACGACCAAATAGCAGCGATTGGTTAAATAAAAAAAGTATCCACGTATTGTCGAGCCAATAAATTCTAACACTGCAAGGTCAGACGGTTTCTACGAAGTGAAACCGTCTGATGAATCAGGCTACAATATTTTGGCCAACTCTACCCACTTTTTAATCGAGCAATATGTGACAGTTAAAGTAGTTTCACTTTTTGCACACTTAAATACCATGCTTGTGTATTTTTGCGTATGTTTATCAGGTTATTTTATCCATAACTCTAATAGTAAGTTCCTTGTCATGTGCTTTATTGACATAACACTTCACAGAATAAATAATAACTTATGATAAAGGAAATGTATTGCTGTGCACACTGCCAGCTCAGTCTTTGTTATCTTGGCCTAAGTCATCAGAGGTATAATACTCCCTACAGAAGCATAGCCAGACTGAACTGGACTAGAGTGGAAGGGACAACACTATCCCACTGTCTTGAGGGTTCATGTCTGTGGGTGCTGGGTCGTGTACTGCTGTAAATGAACTTCTCCTGTGTTAGAACCGCACTGCCATGTCTCTTCTTACAACTCCAGGATACTTCAGTTTATTCTACAAGAGCTTGGAGTTGTATGCACGGGAGCTGACGGGGGAACAACAAACCCCCTGTTGTTTTTGCCACTACCACAGACACCGTAAAATCAACTTGTAAGTGACATGTGTTTACCTTGACATTTTTTGGCACCTAACCGTGGTGTTCCGAGGATGGCTTCTTAAAAGGATGGCTTCGGCTCTGTTGCGTACAAGAATCTCCATGGCCGAGCACCAAAGTACATCTCTGACATGTTAGTGCCACATGAACCATCTCACGCTCTGAGGACTTCAAGGACCGGCCTCCTACTGGTGCCAAGAGACAGGACTAAACGGAGTCAGTGATTCAGGTTCATGCAGCTAAAACCTGGAACAGTTTTCCTGAACATGTGAGACAGACCTCTACTTTGACTCTGTTTAAATCCAGGCTCAAAATGGTTCTATTTAGCTGCATGTGACTGAAAGGTTTCATTTTTTATTCTGCATTCTTCTCTCTCATTTAATCTCTCTTTCTCTTTTTAAATTTTCTGATGATTATTTATGTTTTGATTTGTTTTTATTGTGATTTTAATATGTTTCTGATTCTGTAAAGCACTTTGTGTACGAATTGTGCTATACAAATAAACTTACCTTGCCCTAAAAGACAATAAGACGCTAACTATTTTACCTTCTCTAAAACATGTTAGTATTCAGAGTTTTGCTCAAGAGCACGTAAACAGTGTGCCAAGTGGGGACTGAACTCTAAAGGCTATCTTGAACATGACCTGATATCTTTAATATTGGTTTATTTTTAAATTCTTCTTCTTCTTTTTTTTTTTACTTTATTGAAGCAGTTGGCTCTCGTCAACGACCTTGTGCAAAGATCAGCATGACCATGACCAAAGTTTCCTGGATAAGAGGAGACACTACAGGTAAAACTTTCTTTTTTCAATTTTATATTTTGGTCAGTCTGCTCTCTTAGCATACAAGCTTTCATTTGGAAATAATACAATTTTCCAGTCTGCACCAAAAGATGTTTTAATATTTCATTTAATCAACTTGGACTCATAGATTTATATGGGACACTGTAACTTCACAAGACATTTTCTCCAAATGCATGTTTCTCAGGGTCTTGTTCACGAGTGAGGGGAGGATGGAGCGTGAGATTCACCGGTGGATCGGTGCAGCATCTGCAGTGATGCAGTCGCTGTATTGGACCATTGTGGTGAAGAGGGAGCTGAGCCGAAAGGCAAAGCTCTTGATTTAATGTTAGCCTACGTCCCCCCCCTCACCTATGGTCATGAGCTTTGAGTAATGACATAAAGAACAGGATCTCGGGTACAAGCGGACCAAATGAGTCTCCTCCGCAGAGTGGCTGGGTGCTCCCTTAGAGATAGGGTGAGGAGCTCAGCCACACAGGAGGAGCTCAGATTAGAGCTGCTGCTCCTTCACATCGAGAGGAGCAGCTCAGGTGACTTAGGCATCTGTTCCGGATGGCTTCTGGGCGCCTCCTTCGGGAGGTGTTCTGGGCATGTTCCACTGGAAGGAGACCCCGGGGAAGACCCAGGACACGCTAGAATGACTATGTCTCTGGGCTGGCCTGGGAAAGCGAAAGACAATGGATGGATGGCATTTTTCTTCCATAGGGACAGAAGGATCACCCCTTAAAGTAATGCCAAATTTTACAGCCTTGTACTTAAGACTTAGATTTTATTGATCCACAAGGGAAATTACCTGGGCACAGTAGCTCACACATCACAATATAATATAATGACAAAGAGTAAAAAATATAAATGGTAATAATACATTCTAAATAAGTAGCAAAAATAGCAAGAGACTGGTGTAAAATAAGACATAATTATATAAATGTATAAGTACAAATGAAAATAAAATAGAAAATAAGTAATAAAATATCTCAGCTACATACAAGAGGTCATAAGAAAAAAGAGATAGGGTTATCAGTTATATAAGGGTGAGTTGTTGTACAGTTGTAGGGAGTATTATCTGTTATATAAGGGTGAGTTGTTGTACAGTTGTAGGGAGTATTATCTGTTATATAAGGGTGAGTTGTTGTACAGTTGTAGGGAGGGATACTGTATGAATGTTGTCTGTATCTTTCCTGTACTTAATAAGATTTTGACGAAACAGAAGTTCACTCAAATACTACATAAAATATCCCAAATCCCCACTGTATGTTTAGTATCAAATATGTCAACAAAATGAAGCAAGGAATCTATTTTTGACATGTTCTTTATATGAAAATACAACATGATGAAAAACTTGTCATTCTTTTTTTTTCTTACATTTATATGAGTTAACTACAGAAGAAATTTCAAAATCTAAGATATTTCCCATTCACCAACAGTGTGTCTCACCCGCATGAGTCATTCTGAGGACTTTTCCCCGTTCAAAACACCCCATATCTCATTTTGAATTGCTTAATCGCTATGACAACGCTCCTAATATTTCGCCACTCTCAAACCCCATGATTGTTTACAGTGTTTACCCTTGCACATGTTCTGTCCATGTTTTCCTCTCCCTCTCCATGACCCCCTGCTCCATCGCTCTCCTCTTCCTCAGCATCCATCCTGTCTCCTAGCAACGGCCAGTCTCCACGGCAACCGGGGCCAACAAACGCCCCCTCCGCTCTTCATCCTCTTCAGCGGTACCCCACAATTAGGCCTAAAGAGTGGCAATCAGAGCTGCACTGAGCAACATGGAGGAGAAGGACTGCGGGTTAGACCGGACTGTTCCAAAAACCAAAATGCTGTTGACACAGAGCTTTAATGAGAACTAAGATGCCAAAGGGTGAGTCAGCGCTGGAGAAGGTTAAAGAGAAAACCGACAAAAAGAAGAGATGGAATAAAAAGACAGAGGAGGAGAAGGCAGCTCGAAGAAAAGAAGAAAAGAAAATCCATGGTGCCACATTCTTGTAGCTTTTTATTTTGATTGATTTTGTACGGCAACATCAATTCCAGAAAATGTAACTAAGTTCATATTTGGACATACAAATTTTATCTCAAAATTATATTTTTTTCATAATTTAAAGCCAAAATATGAAACAAAAATTAAAAGAAAGTTGTTTTATTTTGGTTGTGTTTATTGCGCTGAAAACACGGGAGATTTCTGTGAGGCCTGGACAAAGCCTTCTCCTGCTTGTCTTCATGGAAATATTTGTGTTTAATCTTCAAATCTTATCAAAGTAAAGCATAAACGTGAAGAATGTACTTACAAAGTTACATACTGTACCTTTAAGTTCAAATATTTCAAATCTTGAGGTTTGGGTGATTAAAAACACATGTATTTTATTTAATTTCACTGTTATATTGATATTTAATAAAAACTGGAGTATTTTTGATAACTCTGCTTCTTGTTTTAGGAATAAATAAAGGTGATTCTGCTTCTAGAAACCATCCAGTCCATCCAACACCTTTTTATCCGCATGTACTGAATGCTTTTTGCCACTAGAGGGAGATATACATTTATAAATCTCGTAAAACTGCTTTTCTGTGACTGTCCTGAAGGTGGCAGTGTAGCCCCACTCAATGGTGAAGAGGAGCAGCTCTGACCCAGGCTTGGCCCGTTCTCAAATTACAACTTTGCATGTTCGTTTTCATTTTTCGTGCGTCAATTTTGTCTCAAGATTTAACGAGTATTGTAAACAGATACACTTCTATTACAGATGTTCATTATGCAAAAAGAGACAACCGTGTATGGTCAGATTTGTATCATAAAAAATATTCCAAGATTCAAATTGTGTAGATTTTCTGGTCAAAATGTAACACACGTTTTATCTTAAACATTTTCAGTTTGCTCGGTAATTTCTTGGTAATGACTTTTTCTGATATAGCCACACTTAACGTTTGAATTTTATTTTTAAAATAATACTTAAAATCTACTACTAACCAAAGTCTAGAATGCCTGGAGTTTAAAACTGAGCTGGAGAACAGAATCAGAATTGAAGACCAAAGATTTGTTGACCTGGTTTTTGGTGAATATCTCCTCCACCTTTACATGAAAACAAAAACTGGCACAAAGTTCGGCGTCTTCTCTGTCAGTATCAACAAAAACCCAAGAAAGTGGTGCCATTATTCAACCCCAAAGACATCATAGTTGACAGTTCAAAAGACTTTAAGATGTTAGGTTAATTTGACAAGTTTGTGGAGCCAAATCCTTACCAAATAACATTAATTTCAACATTTGGAGATCGAACAATTGAGGATATTTCTTCCAAAAACAGGGAATCTTCCATAGACACCATCAAATTAGAACATGAACACAACCTAGAGTTAAATAAACGTGTTTAAATATCTTGATACCGATACTGCTGTGCTGATCCTGGGATATTAGCAGGATTGGGTTTGGTTTTCCGATTCTACAAAGTGATGACGTCATACTCCCAGACGAGGAACAAGAGATTTCCAGCTTTGATTACACTTTGCCCTGAAATGTCCAAAAGGTAAACACACAAATGTTGAACTTGAGCATTTCTATCAGTGACTAGACCCAAGAACTCATTATATTACAAAAAAAATCTGCCTCTTTAATTACAGTTTAATTACTAGAATACTGTGACGTCATCTAAAACCCAGCTATTGGTTCAAAGATACTGATGACTGATATTAATAATAAAGTCTCATAGCAACTCTGAGCTTCTTGTACATGTTTTTCTCTTATGGTTTTTAACTACAAATAGCAGACAAACTAACCCAACTAACGAACCTATACCCTGGTTAGGTCTTTACATTTTTAAGACTAATTATGTACTGTATACACATTATGAATTATTATGTTTCTGTAGTTGCATTGTTTCAGTCCCCGTGCTGGTATCGATTCATATCCAATATTGGCTTAAGACAAAGTATTGATATCCGTATTGGAACTGAAAAGGCCGTATTTATACTCAAAATCACTGTGCTGTCTTACTTTTCATTGTATTGTCAACACAGTATAACTGAATTATACTTTTTGTGACAACTATTTACGAAAAATAAAACGTTCTCTATTAATTCATACCCATAAATTGAAACAAGACATATCATTTATACACATATTGTTATTGTTAATTATTTATGCTAAACTTTTCTGTAGTTAATTGTGGAATAAATGAGGTTTCAGTCTTTGTGCTGGTATTGGTTCATACCAGATATCGGCTTAAGACAAAGTATCAATATCGGTATTGGAACTGAAATGGCATTAATACTCAAAACCACTATGCTGTCTTACTATTCAATACACTGTCAACACACGATATTTGATTTATACTTTATGGTACTTATGAAAAATTCAGTGATTATTATTCATTTTTCATACAAAACGTTTCTGTGGTTAATTGTGGAATAAATGACGTTTCAGTCCCTGCGCTGGTATCGATTGGTATCAGATATCGACTAAGACAAAGTATCGATATTGGTATTGGAACTGCTGCGACCATATCGGTGCATTTGTCCTCAAAACAACTATACTGTTTTACTTTTCATTGTACTTTCAACACACGATATTTGATTTATACTTTTTGTTACTTATGAAAAATTCAGTGATTATTATTCATTTCTCATACAAAACTTTCGGTGATTAATTGTGGAATAAATGATGTTTCAGTCACTGCAGTGGTATCGATTCATATCAGATATCGGCTTAAGGCAAAGTATCGATATCGGTATTGAAAATGAAATGGCTATATCGGTGTATTTGAACTGAAAAACCACTGTCTTGCTTTTCATTGTATTGTCAACACACGATTTTTGATTTACACTTTTTGTTACTTATGAAAAATTAAGTCATTATTATTCATTTTTCATGCAAAACTTTTCTGTTCTTAGTTAACTGCTCAATAAAAACATTTTCAATCGAAGGCACTGGTATCGGTTCATATCGGTTAAGGGCTTAAGACAAAGTTTTGAAATCTGTATTGGAACTGAAAAGGTCCATTTGTACTCTAAACTACATTGTACTGTCAACACAATATATTTGAAGTATACTTTTTGTGACTACTACTTATGAAAAATCAAACATTCTTTATTAATATATGCACATAAATTGATATTATTAATTATTCATGCAAAACATTTCTGTTAAAATCAAAATATCAAGATCGGTATTGGTAACTGAAAAGGCTGCATCTGTACATTAAACCACTGTTTTATTTTATTTATTTTAAATAAAATATATTCCTTATATTGTAAACATGCAGTATTTGATGTATACTTTTTGTGACTACTACAAGATTTTTGTATTTATATATTCCCATACGTTGTACTTAAACTGCACTGCAAAAACTAATATCTATACTCAAGTTTATTAAGTTAAAATGACTTTGAACTAAGAAAGTTGAGTAAATTTCACTTGACAATTAACACGATCTTCAATGGAACAGGACTTTTTTTTTTTTATTTAAAATATGAAAATACAACTTTCTACACTTAAGCACTTAAAATCAGAAACAAAATCAAAAGTTGCTTGAATTAAAAAAAACACACACTTAGTTTTACTTGTCAAGTTGAATCTACTCAAATGAAGCAAAAAAGTTCTTAATTTAAGTCATTTTAACTGACCTAGATATTAATTTTTGCAGTGTGGTGCTGGTTTTACCCTGGAGATGCCAATGTGGATGGAGAACTTTTCCCATCAGAGCAAGAGATGACGACCCGGATTGACGACCACACAAGAAGTGATATGAGAATGACAAAGTACTCGAGATTTTCCCATTTTTAGTTTAGAAATGATGGTGTTGGTAAAGAGCACTCTGATAATATTGCATTCCTGGTAAAAAGGTGTGGTGAAGAAAGAACTTTTGGGTGATTTTTGGTGAGATTTTCTGGGCCTAGTATTTTCAAGGTTGATTTAGAACAAATACAGCTTACTTATACTTATTACTTAGTTCGAAAAAGGAAATACTTTTTGTCTGAATTAAAAAGGATGCCTAAACCTATTTACACAACTGAGAAAATATGAAAATATGAACCATCTACACATATATAAACATTTTTAATATAATTTTACAGATTAAATGAAGGACTCTGTATATTTTGATCCAGTGTTCTTATTGGTAACACTTTACAATAATTTTAATTAACTCATAATGAAGTTATTTACACTACAATAACTAAAATCTAACCAAGTTAAGATGACTTGAATTAAACTTGACTTGAACTGAAATTATTTTATCAGGATTGGAGTAAATTTCACTTAAGAAAAAATATCTACCAATGGAACAAAACTTTTTGCACTTAAAATAAGAAAATACATCTTGCAACACTGTAAAACTCCGCCTTATGTAATAGATAATACTCCCTACAACTGTACAACGCACCCTTATATAACAGATAATACTCCCTACAACTTGCCAAAAAAAAAGCAACAAAAACTTTTTGCACCTCAAATAAGACACAAAATGTAACGTTGCTTGAATTAAGAAAAACACTGAATCTACTCAAATAAAGTAAAATGTTCTTAATTTAAATCATTTTAACTTACATAGATATTACTTTTTGCAGTTTAAGAGTGACTCACGCAGTAACTACTTTAACCTTAACTCCTTAAAGATACAGTATGTAACTTTATGGAGATGGCACGTCACCTGCATGATGTCTTGGAAAGTGGAAGTTTAAAAACGTGCTTTTATTTTAGTATATTTAGCATAGTTTGTGCAAAAAAAGTTGGCTCTAAGTTACTAAAAAGAATTATTGTTAGGTGTTCTTTATGAATTACTTTCCCTGATTAAGTTACTAGAAAGTTCTTCCAGAAAATCCTGCAGTATTTTCTCTGATATATGTCTGAATTTGAAGTATCCACATTTCTAAAAACCATTGCGTTATATTCATCCTGTACGCTGTTACGTCTCTATCTTCCTACTTTCTCATGCACTCTTCTTCCTCCTCTCCTCCCTCATCCTCCTCTCCCCGTGCTCGTGCGCGTGCCCCGTGTGAACAGAGCCTCCTCGTGCAGTTTTTTGGAGCGCAGCCTGTTTGTGGAATTTAGCAGCCCCCCTCTCACTTTTTAATTTATGCGCATATTAATTGCTCCCCATTGTCATCTCCACCGTGGGATACGACATGCAAATGCGGCGTGCGTGCGTGAGAAGCGCGTGCGTGGTCGCCAGTGTACGCGCGCTCTGAATGCTTCTCCCTCAGGGCCGTGGTACAGGAGACTGGTACAGGACACGTATACGCGCGTTAGTGCGTAAAAACACGTTGGAAAGACGCGTGACTTCATTTTCACGTATGTAAAAAAATATAAGCAATAGGCTGTAATGACACTAATGCTGAATACAACCACGTGAGGCTTAATAAATCCCATGGGACGTAATTACAGCATTTTCAGGAGAGATAAACCACAGCAAAGTGAAGAAGCTTTCAAACGCGATATCTCCATACAAAATAAAACGTAAAATAAGTCGAATATAACGTGCATGAATCTTTTTTTGCGGTACGTTTGCTGTGCTTGGGTTAGACACGTCATAACAACAGATTAACTTGAAATAAAATTGTAGATAAATTAAAAATATATATATGTGGGACACTTGGTTTGAGCTCAAAGTCGAGCGCAATAAAACGGAAAATTAAGTGGGACACGTGGTTACCCTAAAAACGACGGGTCCACTGGAGATTACATTCATAAATTCAGTGGCCCACATGTCTACAGTAAATATTACACTTGATTTAAACTTATATGTGCCTATTGTGTTTATCCTATCTGCTATTTTTTAGTATTTTTCGTGGTGCTTAATTACAACCACAGCGTGCAACTTAAGTGGGACAAAATCTTTAATAATAAATTAGTCTTAACATTTTCAAAACTTGAATTAAAAACATTAAAACTCCATTGTGTTGAAAACAAACGTCCCACGAGTGTTTTAGAGTGAAAGGCCCTGTTCCCAAATTGTAAAAATGACTCACAATTTGCAGACGTTTTTAAAAGTAGAGATCTGTGTCCTAATCAGTGCTCTATAATTCTTAAGAAAACTCTGGCCTCTCTGCTCCAGGGCATCCGGGCTTCACCATTCCCATCAAACACAACTAGATGAAACTGTGTGTTCTTGTTGTTGCTGCAGAGAAAGCAGGAGACCATAAACTGATACAGGCCTGTTTTGATTTTAATGGCAGAATTCGTCTCAGCCTTGACCTTTCCAAATAAATCCAATCCACTGTGATTTTGTGCTTTTTATTTGGATTATTTTTGTTCAAGTTGATCGTGCTTCGTCACCTTTGGAAAATCTAGTGGAAAGGACTGAACTCAGAATCTCTCCAGACTTTCTACAGACCTGTTGAGTGGAAACAAAACTTTTATGAGGACAAAATATACGGACAGTGGTTTATTATTCATCATTAGTGAAAGATTTACTGTGTGACTCGTTCTTTTTATAGCAAGAGCTTTGGAGATGTGAGCTCCAGAGAGAAGACTAAGTTTTGTCTCGGGTGTATTTGTATTTTTTTTACTGGAGCTCCTTCTATTTAGCAGTTTATATGTCAAAAATTACGCAAAAAACAAGTGTGACGTTTGTGCGTAAAAGCGACGAAAGTCCAAAAATAACGACTTTTTAAAAACTAAATTTTAAAAGTGTTATAAATGATTCGTCTTCTTTCAGTTGTCCCTTGAACACATGAATAAACAAATATTTATAAAGTGTAAACTGTAGGTGTGTTATGAAAAACCCACTGCATTATTACGCACATGTTCAAATCGTTTATTACATCCTCACGCACGGTTCATTCATTCCTCCACACGCGGCTCCTCACGCGGCCTGCTCCCGGAGGACCCCCCACTGCGCATGTGCGTCTCACCTAGCGCTAATAGTGTCATAATACTACACAGGCCTAATGAATGACGCGTCTCATTTAAGGAGGAATGAGCCGCACAGGTGAGCCACAGCTAAACGGCTCGGGGCACGTGACCTCGTAAACGCGAAGGCCTCGTAAACCCCACCGAGCATTTCAGTCTACTCTTACTACTGCTCATTGTACAGCTGGACTATTTTAAGCTTCTACATTTTCCTCATAGCTTAGAGTATATATTTAATTAATAAGAACTAATTACCAGTTGTTTGCTGTGCGCTTAAGTGCAGTATAATACCGGCATTCCCTTCATATAACGTCACCTGATTATGTACACACTGCACTGTGTAATAAAAGAAGTGGCACAGACATACCCTAGAATAATGACATAACTCTAAATCGACGTAAACATGTTTGTGCAGATTGTACACCAAATAAACTCCACGTGTTTAGTAGTTTGTAGTGTGACTCATCCACTTGCGAAAAAGCAGAAAGAAAATCCTGTGGCTAAATGTAGTCAGGCTTATAACACTGTATTACTTTAGTGCTATTATATGGGCCCGTAGTATAATATATTACTGCAATACTATATTCTAAATTTGAGTTTACTTTGCATTTATGTGAAACACTTGACATGTTTAAGCTGTCTGGTTTCTCTGGTTATAAGTTGTATTGTTTAAAGGAATGTGCTTCTATACTATCCTCACCAAAACAAACTGCAAACGTTTTAATTAGACTATCTTTAAACATATTTCATTTTCAGACTCGCTTTCTCTTTTACAGGCTTTGGGCTGGTCTAGAACTGGGGCCTTGAACACATAATATCGCGTTACGTTTGCCCGTGTGTGTTTTGCGTTATTAACAGTCTGTAAATGTCTGCGGAGGCGTGTTAATTATTAGAACGCCGTGAACGTGGCTCATTTGTGAAGGGAACACGACGTACGGACGCGTCAGACGCACCAGCGCTCATTTACCGTCATTAAAACCCCCTCATTGAGCCAGGAAGCAGCTTCCACACGCTCACGGGCACAGACGAGCTGGAGGAAAAGGGCTGCGATTACGATTATTGGGCCTTTGGTAGTCGACTAGTCACTGATTATTTGTTCTATTAGTCGATTAGTGAAACAAATGGTGGTTTTCACATTCTAGGATGTGATGATGTCATACTCTCAGAGTCAGTGTTCTCTATTGATGACATTGTACTTTGCCATGAAATATCCATAAGACAAATGCACAAATGTTTAATAGAATCATTTTGAATCTATTTGAGAACAAAGACCCAAGAACATGCTATTTACAACAACACAGTTCTTTAACGAGGCTACACTTAGACTTTAGCCTATTGATCCACAAGGTAAATTGGACACAGAAGCTCACACATCACAACATCCTAGAATATAATAACAAAGTGAAATGTTAAATTAAAATGTTATATTCAATTGTAATTATTTTGCAATATTTAGGCTGTAATTTTAGTAATAGACACTGTACAAATACACAAATACATAAATAAATTAATTTGGACTGCCTCCAGATTAAATATTGCTTAGAACGTGTAGATGCCATCTGAAACCCTCTATTTTAATCTACATTAATACCATAAATACATGTATACATTTTAAACCAGAATAAAGGTTGAAATGAATCAATATAGTGACTGAAAGCTTCTGGATAGGCGAAAAAATATTTACAAATTAAGTGTATGGATGTTGTAAATGTGAAATAGTTCATTCTTTATGGCATTTTGATTTAATAATGTCACTATTTTTGTTTTAAAATGTATTTAAAATGTCTCTTTTGATTCTCCTGTTGCCTTTTTGTCCAGTGTTTTTAAAGAATGTCCCACTTTTTCACTGATGCCACATGAACTGTATAAAAAGTGAAATTTACACAAAAAACATGACAATATCCTATAGTATTTTTTTATAATATATTTTTCCTGGTTGTAGCCTATTATGTTGACACCTACTTCTATTCTAATCTCTGTGCGTTACCACTGATACAAACTGAAAATCATACATGGTGTTGGTGTTATAGCATTTCTTACCATCATCTATAGCAGTATTGTAATACTTGACTAGTTACGATTATTACGATTAATCGCCTCAGCTCTATTGAAAAAGCCTTTCCTAAACATTGAGATTTAAAGTTGAGATTTACGCGTTGAAACCTTGGTGGACGTGCAGCCTTTTTGGGGCCTGTAACAGCCGTGAGAGCATCCATCAGCGCGTGTTCAAAGTCAGGCACAAGAAAGACCGCGAGGAGCCCCCCCGTCTCCCCCCGCGCGCGGACATGCATTTCTGCCTCATTAGCATTTATGCAAATCACTTTCTAATTGCACGCGTAATGACTGTGTGGCGTGGGAGATTTTTTCACTCCGCCATGTTTTTTTGTTTCGGCGCGCTTTCTACTGGATGCCTTTCCCCCCCTTTCGCTCCTTTTGCGCAAAAACAAAAGCGGGAAGAAGACCGTTGCGTTATTTCGACATCGGAATGGAATCCTAAAAAGCTTTCTGTCAATTCCGGGGAGCGCGCGAGAGGGACGTGCGCATAGGCCGCGGGTTTACGTGCCAACCAGGACAAAAGACGTAACCCCGTTGGTGCACTGTATACCAGGCAGGAGAAGGCAATGCGAGGCTGGGGAGGAGGCGAACTTGGAGGTGAGTGCGGTGGTTTTTACGCACGCCTGGCTGTGGCACCGTGGCACCGTGGCACGACACGGTGGGGAGAGTGAATGCGGGGATGGATATGCAAAGTGGCCGCGCGTAAAAGCATGCAGGGGGGGAGAAAAAGAATGACACCCCCGATCAAAGCTCATTAAAACACGGAGTGGGTGGAGGAAACGTGGAAAATGTCAAATATTCAATACACCAGATACATTAACTTCAGAGTCTATTAATGAAATACATTTTAGTAAATACAATAAAATTATTTCTCCTCTAGGGTTGTCAAAAGTAATGAAAATCAGACACTAATAGATTCTAAAACTAGTATCGAAACTACTTTTGAGCAGGTATCGATACTAAAAAAAGTGACATTAACAGAACATAAATGAACCTTTGCTGAATAGTTTTAGAATGATCTTGAGCTGTATCACAACAAATATAAGCACACATAGACTAATATACGCCCATGGACGACTATGGAGCTTACCTGGACGACTCACAGATATAACACCAAAAAAGTAATTTAATTTAATGTTGAAAATCACATTCTATTGTCTAAAGAAAAAAGTAAACAGTGTTTTTTTATGATCATTTTGGTATCAGAATCGGGACTGAGTATCGATTCTGTTCCTTAGTATCGAAATTGAGTTTGAGATTTTAATATCGCAACACACTAATCATCACAAATAAGCAAATTAACATTGGGACACACATCTTGAATTTTTATACTTTTCCGAGACATTACATTGACTTACATTCATTTCCTGCCCTAATCCTGGTCCCAGTTTGTCTGACCTTAACCTAAAACACAACCTGTTTTAACTCATATCTGGACTTTAAACCATGTTGTTGATGTATTAATAATCATAGATTTATAGGAACCTGATTTTTGTTCGTATAAACAAAGTCCCAATGTAAAAAAAAAAAAAAAAAAAAAAAGGTCCATGGAAGAATATGAGTGTACAGTATGTTACATCTCCCTTCCCAGGAAACAAGCCAAAGTACTAAAGAAGAATACGACATTTTAATGAATTGTAATGTTTCATAAGTAAAATGCAACTATAAATTGTATAAAGATGGAATATGGATTTAATGACCATCAGTGTAACATGAGTGATTGGGCTGGTGATTGATGAATAGGTCCATATGCAGGCGATAAAAGCCTTTCCATAGTCAAAATGAGGTCCTCAATTTCAGGACTAGAACAAGAACAAACCAAGTCTACATCAGAACTAAACCAGGACTAAACCAAGTCTATGTAAGAACTAAACCAGGATCAGACCAAGTCTACATCACAACTAAACCAGAACTAAACCAAGTCTACATAAAAACTAAACCAGGATCAGACCAAGTCTACATCAGAATTAAACCAGAACTAAATCAGGAGTCAAACAGAACTAAACCAAGTCTACATAAGATCTCAAGGAGAATCAAACCAAGTCTACATCAGACCTTAACCAATACCAAAGCAAGTCTATGTAAGAACTAAACCAGGACCATACCAGGTCTACAACAGAACTAAACCAGTATCAGAACAAGTCTATGTAAGAACTAAACCAGGACTAAACCACGTCTACATCAGAATTAATTAAACCAGGATCAAACAAAGTGTACATCAGAACTAAACCAGAACTAAACCAGGAGTAAACCAGGACTAAACCAAGTCTACATAAGAATAAACCAGGATTAAACCAAGTCTACATCAGAACTAAACCAGGACTAAACCAAGTCTATGTAAGAACTAAACCAGGACCAACCAAGTCTACATCAGAAGTAAAACAGAACTAAACCAAGGCTACATAAAAACTCAAAGAGAATTAAACCAAGTCTCCATCAGAAATTAAACAATACTAAACCAAATCTACGTAAGAACTAAACCTGGACTGAACCAAGTCTACGTAAGAATTAAATCAGGACTAAACCAGGTCTACATCAGAACTAAACCAGGACCAAACCAGAAACATGACTACAGTCTATCTATACTACATTTCTCCACAGAACGAAAACAAATTTGACACATTTTTCACAAAATAGTTAATAATAGATTTGAATAATATAGCAAATTTGTGGACCAAATCCCTCACAAATTGATCACATCCCATTTTTTTCTATTTTGATATTTTAAATCTCCCTTTCTGATCTCTTCAGGGCACTAGTTGAACCCTCCTTTCAGTTTGCGGTCCGAGCCTATCCAAGGTTCAGCCCACAAGCTCCTGCACGGCCAAGATACGAAAGCCTGATACAAAATAATACACTACAACTTCACAAACCTGATGCGATGTAAAGTAGTTTCATTAGCAGGACGCGCGCTGATTCTGTTGAAATATACCGCTCTGAAGGGGGAGTTACTTAGCATGGAAAGCAGAGGGAGAGGTGACTCAGAGCATCAAAAACAAAACTGAAATTTATTCATCATTTTCATACATTGTTTTTGTCAAATATGGCATTTTGAAAACAATAAAAGGGAACACGGTGATCTCAGTATGTTTTTGTGTTACCAATGAATACCCCAGAGAAGTGTAATACCTGCTCTCTTACACAAACATAGACCTGTGCTTTGACATTGTGTTGAAGTGAAGGTTGAGAATGTGGGCCTGCTGTTAGAGAAATGATGAATACTGTTCCTTTGCTATTCCCGACACTTAGATGGATGACTACATAAGAGCTGCCTATGGTCCTATGGCACTATGTATAGAATATAAGTGTAGTGTAGTAAAACTGTAAGGTATGAAAAGGAGAAAAGATAACAAAACCAACTGAAAGATTAGCTGGAGTACTGAACAGCTGCGCCGCTAATGTAGTTTTAGCACCAATAAAAATGTGAATTATCATCATAACATTTTATAATACAGTAAAGTTCATGGTCTAAAATGCACTGGTTTTGGCAGAAGTGGGTAGTTGTTTTTTCTCAAGTACTTTTACTAAAATCGTTCTTCTAGGGGGAGTTTTACATGAGTAGGATTTGGTACAGCTCAGTAGTTTCTCTCTCCCCATTGTGAGTAAGTCTACAAGTAACAAAAGCTTTATATTGACAATATAATGATTCAAACATTTGTTTCTTGTACCGCTTGGTTTAGTGGTCTCTCCTTTGAAAATACCAGATTTTATGCATTATTTAATATTTTATTCTTTTACTTACTTGAATTTCACTTTCTAAATCAGATGTTATGTCCAGTTACTTTTGCTTGAGTAGCAGTTTCCTCGAATACTTTTACACTCTTACTAGGCCAGTAGTTTTTACTTGATGTTATTTTGAAGCATAACAGGACAATCATTGCAAGAAATTATGTTATTAGGTTCTTTTTACCGACCAAGAGTTTGTTTTCATACCTGACAGTTTCAACTGTTCAATAGCGGTCTTCCTCAGAGTGGTCACGTGATGTTGCTGTGACGTGTCCGGTCAGCTGATTTATACAGGTTTTGGCGCTGTCTTCCTACTGGTGGAGGCAGGACAACAGTGCCATCTGCAGGACGGTATCCCAGGTGTGTGAGAGTAAAAAAGTCTTTTGGGTGGATGAGTAATTAAGTTTTGTGTACAGTTTCACTGGTGTCTTCATATTGTGTTTTCTCATTGCCCTGTGCACTTTTTCTGTTTTGCTCCTGATGTACGACAAAGAGTTTGTGGGCTGTGGGATGTTCCGATGTGCATAAGAGATATTGATCAGTGTGAGCTGGTTTTCGTGAGTTGTTTTTTTGTCTATTTTTATTTTGATGTTGCCGTCTTCCCTGTGTGTAATGTTCATGTCTAGAAAATAATTTTCTGGGCATGCTCTGGGCTAGACAGGCTGGCACCACTTAGTGCCTCCGCACAATTTCATTTCTCTCCAGCGACTAGGTCAGGAATCAGAATACAGCAGATGATTTGCAAGAACCCCAGACACTGTAGACTGCCAATCAGCGAAGAGCTGTGAAGCTATGATGTCAAACTCAAGCGCCTGTCTGGGTCCCTTTTGCGGTACAGCACAAGAGTAAAGAAAGCGGTCGAGATGGATGTAGACGAAGACATACATTCTGAATTTTATCAAGGGGAAAGACATTATTGCCCTTCTTCCTACGGGATTTGGCGCATTACATATGTCATGACCAAATAGCAGCGGTTGGTTAAATAAAAAGAATACAAGTACACAAGGTGAAACAAACCCTAACAAAACCTGTATAAATCATCTGACCAGACATGTCACAGCAACATCACGTGACCACTCTGAGGAAGAGCGCCGGGAACAGTTGAAACTGTCAAGTATGAAAACAAACTCTTGGTCTGAAAAAATAACCTAATAACATAAATTATCGGAAGACCAAATGAACCCTACTGGACTAGAGCAAGAAATGATTGTCATTCAGGGGCACATATGTATGATTTGGACCTTTAATTGTATAATTGACTTGTCAATCACACACCTCTGACCTCAAAGAGATAAGGCTGTAGATTTGCTTGTACACAAGAGTCCTCCCCCAGCACATCTCCCACACAGCTGCAGAACCATCAGCCTCCTCAGCCTCATTCTCCTCTTTTACTATCACTGGGATACACCATTACTACCTGACACAGCACATCAAACTTATTTAAGTGAAGATTTGGTGACTGCTTCATTCGGTCATGTCACTTTGAGAATGTCTGATCTGTGAGACTAAGCAGAGTTGGGGCTGCTTAGTCCTGGGATAAGCACTGCGAATATGAATTAAGTTTTTAAAACAAAAGATAAGTGAGCATTTTGAATTTTCAGAGTAGAAAAGTCAGTTCGGTTTGCAAATTTTTACTTCTATGGGGTATGGCTCCCTACGTTAAATCACTCCCCCTTCAGAGCACTATCACAACATTATCAGCTTGCATCCCGTTAATGAAACTACTACACATTGCATCAGGTTTGTGAAGTTGTTGTGTATCACGCTTTTGTACATTTATGGAGAATTGTCGTGTGGGAGCTTGTGGGTGGAGCCTTGCACAGAATCTTGCCGCTAACCGTAAAGAGCGCTCGAATAGGGCTCGAGAGAGATCATTAAATTACTGAAACATGCTTGGATTACATTTAAAACCTTTTTAGACATGTTTTTGATGAGGGAACCACAATACAACATGGTAGAAAGCGTAACATCCTTTCTTTAAAATCTTTAATTAATTACCTTAATTAAAAATGCTGAATATCTATTGTAATTGTAAATATCACTCATATACCACTTAAGTTTTTTTATCAGACAAACATGCTTGATTTTTCATATTTTGTGATATTCTGTTGTCAATCCCAAGGCCCATTAAAACCACATCAGGTTCCACTTCACTTTTCATTCCAAAATTCACTCGTTTAGAAAGTTTTAAATTGTATACTCTCTACATATACTGTGACTTTTTCCGGTCCACCACTTGTTAGCCGCACAATACGCCGCATGGTAGCAGAGGTGCGCGTTCCATGGGAGGAGAAGGGTTTGGGGTTTGGTGGAGATGGGGCTGGAGGGTGGGGGGCTGTCTGGCTGTGTGGCCCCTACCGAGCGCCAACAATATGTGCGCGACAGAGGGACAAAAGAGCCGGCTTTGACTTTCCGAGCACGTCACTGGTCCAGACTGGGACTAGACTGGGATCGGACCAGGTCTAGACCGGGAGCAGGACCGAGCGTGAGACCGCCGGAGGTTCACAGATGCAGAGTAGGATGGGTTCCACCATAAAGATGTCATTGGCTTTGTGTTAAACAGGAGTTAGGGTTGAAAGTGAAAGTAATGGTGCTGTTAAGCTGTGTGCTGAGAATGTATAGATGTGAAAGTGCAATGGTTTCTGTTGGGCTAATGCGCAATTTATCAGCATTGGTGTGGATGGATAGGGTACAGTCAGTGTTGTGTGGAAAATATAATGCAAAATGATACAAATTTAGGATGTTTTTGTAAATGAAAAGTGTCACTAATCTCAGAGATGGGCGCAGTAGACAAAAACTGTATGATTTCGCAAACATTACTTAAAATAATGTTAAAAGTACAAAGTAGTGGTCCAGGAAATGACTCAGGTTAGGGTAAAAAAAAAAGTATTTGGAGGGTTGAAAATGAAAGTAATGGTGCTGTTGATGATTACAGTCAATGTTGGAAATGGAAAATAGAAATGTCAGATGTTTTTGTGAATGGAAAAATTGCACGTTACTAACTTCAGAAATGGGTACAGTAGCTAGAAGTTGTACAACATTTCTTAAATAATTTTACTCAAGTAGAAGTAGTGGTCCAGAAAAGGCCTCAAATAAGAGTAAAAATATTTGGGTAAACTAAATACAGTACAAAACATTAGGGCCTAAATAAGACATAATGTGCTTGTGTTTGCCATATAGTTACAATCTACAGTATGACACCCATGGATTGTTATGTTTATAATTTAGACATTTTAAATCCAAAATTCATCTAAAACAACTTAATAAAAGAAACAAGTCGGCTGTCTGCTGTGTTAGAAAAATGGGGTGCTCAATGGGAGCTGTCGTCACAATAAAGAGCTGTGAAGTTGTTGCTGCTTCCTATGGATAGTTGCCAATCAGTGACTGAGTAGGGGATTTTTAATTTTATTTTTTCCAAAAATGGCCACACAGCGCTAGCCAGGCTGGCGCCACCTAGAGCCACCTCTCAATTTCATTTCTCTCTGGCAACTAGGTCAGGAATCAGAATACACTAGATGGTTCACAAAAACCCCGGAAGTGCAAGTTCGAGCACCAACCAATCAGCGAAGAGTCATACATTCAGTGTTGTCAACAATTCCCGAGATCGAGGATTTAAAGCTGGAACAAAGAGAATGTTTAGTGAAGGGGAAAGATGTTATTGCCCTTCTTCCTACGGGATTTGTGAAGAGCTTAATATACCAGTTAGCCTCGTTAGTGGCGCATTACATACGTCACAACCAAAAAGCAGCGATTGGTTAAATTTTAAAAAGTACCCGCCTACTGTCAAGCGAACGAATTCTAACGCTGCACGGTCAGACGGTTTCCATGAAGTGAAACTGACTGATGAATCAGGCTAACATAGCGCTGCTGAGACCAATTAAGAAAATAAAATTGTAGAATGATGTACAGTATATAACAGTGGCAGTAAAAATGGGATGATCGGCGCAACGACATTTTGAATACAGAAGAATAAAGGTTACTCAAACATGCACGAATAACACTAAATACAACTTCAACAGGGTCAAAGAGAGGGGAAATAACTATAACATGGATAAAAGCTTTTGTGCATAAATAATGCACAAAATCAGTTACTGTCAATGGACAGACACAAAAATGAGAAAAACGAAATCATATCTGAAGTCATTTCATATTGTCAATGTAAAGTTTTTGTCACTTTAGACTTATTTAAGAGTACTGTTACACTGTCAAAAATTACTCAAGAAGTAAAAGTATGGTGTTTGGAAATAACTTAGTAAATGTACTTGAGTAAACGTAACTACTACTACTACTTCCATCTCTGACTAAACTACTACAGAGTAAGGAAAAGTGTGGTGGTGAGTTTTGTTTTGGGTGGGAGTGTTTGCTGCTTCAGAATAGACCATTACTTATTTGCATGATTAAAAGGTTGCCAGGGTGACTTTTTGAGGCAGGGGTACAATGTCCCTACTCATGAGTTTTTAATTGGTTTAATAGAAGGTCATGGTACACTCTATTGTCTCCATTAAAAAAAAAAACATCTACTCTGCATTTGACCCAGTCTTCTTGGTACTGGGCTTGGTCAAATGGACACATATACATGGAGACAGTATACTGTACCTAAATCAGTATAATAAATCAATACTTAAAGGGTCCATATTATGCTATGTTTAACACACAAATCCTGCATATTTAGACTGAGTTCTTCTCTCAGAACAGAAAACACTCTGTTCCAGCTTGTGATGTCATGAGGTAATACAGGAAGTGCTGCAATGTGTTAACTTGAAAATTACCACTATATGACATCACAATGTGGAACAGAGCATTTTGAGCTTTGGAGATGTAGACAGACAAATAATAAAAGATAACTCAAATGTGTGAATGAAACAAAACACAACTCCAGGTGTGTTTTTGATGAGGTAACAGCATTTTAATATGACTTAACACTCACAAGAGTCAGTTTCGTCCCTTCCATACAAGGCTCCAACCAACTTGTCATTTACAGAAAAAACATACATGAGCATTGGTGCTTTTCAGATTCTAGAAGATTCCAATTCTGTGGTAGTTTCATACTCACAGATGGGGGTAAGAGCCACGTTTTCCTATTGATTACACTGTATTCACCATGAACTATCCAATTTGTGAATGCACAAATTAACTTCATTATTGTTATTAAAGAGTGAGTATTATACACATAATTTTTTTAAGCTTTCTACTGTGTTGTAAAATCCCTCAGTCATCCAGGTAGAATCCATGGCAAAGGTGACATTCAATTTGTCAACTGGACAAAAGTTTTTTGACTGAATATGTTCAGGAGCTCATCCAAGAAGCAGCTGTCTACCTTGTTATAATGTTGTTTCCTCATCAAAAACATTCCTGATGATATTTTAGAGGTCATCCAGGCATGTTGGAGTATTTTAGCGATCTCTCCTGGGCTTACAGTTAGCATCACACCTTCAGGGAATGATGATGACTTCAGAATGATGATGACTTCAGCAAAGTATCAGTACCAGTGTTGAGTGTATCATTTGCGATTAATTGGATTTGAGAATGACTTCTTAATGAGAGTCCAAATAATCAATACAACACAAAACTAGGACTGGGTATCATTAAGAAATTGCAGATATGATAGATATGCCTCGATACACAGGCCACGATATGACACATACCTCAATACATAGGCCACGTTGCAATACATATCTCTATACATAGGTCATGATGTGATACATACCTCGATACATAGGCCACGATACGATACATGTTTCGATACAGTACACTTTCGATTCAATACGATATATTTCAAATTGATTCAATACAGTTCAATAAAAAATAAAGATTAATCATGGCTGTGATACTAAAAGTCTTTGTTAAACCACTTCTTGTGCTTCTTGTAATATAAAACACAAACATTTAATCCTCAAAACTGTGAAAATGTCAAACGCGTTGCAGTTTTCTTCCTCTAAACAAGCAACAAAACTGTAAGACTGTACCAAAATAATGGAGTAAAATATACCAAAAAATACTCTTGGCGATTTATTGACACAGCAGCCCATGATATCGATACTGTATCATTATATTAAACTAGAGGTGTAACGATATCTGAGTCTCACGATACGATATAATTACGGTATGAACCTCACGGTACGATATTTAAGCGATACCGTAGAAAAGCTCACAATATGGTGGGGAGGCTCATGATTAGGGATGTAACAATATCCAAATCTCTTGGTACGATATTTTCACGATATACATCTAACTGTACGATATTTATTGCGATATTTTATGGAGACTAACAAAACTGTGAATATGGTACTTTTTCCTCTTAAAATGTCTTGACAAGATTTAATCCAAAGACTTAGACTTAAAGTGCTTAGAACTGTTATTTCTTCATGTAGTCTGCACTGAAATGGAGCAAAGGATCATGGTCTATGTAGTTCCTTCTGTGTTTTTTTTAGTTATTGCTGCACCATAACTATTCATTTAAGCAAAGAGACTTGTAATTTGATATATTGTGATGGTCCACGATATTACTGTGAGAACTTTGACGATACGATATCACAATATTTCGGTTATTGTTACATCCCTACATTAAACAATACGATATATCAATATTTCAATATTTTTACACACCCCTACTCATAACACTAGGATAGACCATCACCTGCTTGTTACTATGGATATGCAATTTCTCTGCCTGGAATGTTCCACAGTATGACATTAAAGAACTACACCTTATATTTATTCAATCACAGGTGGTTTTATAGCTCAAAAATACCTAGGAAAACGAACATTCTGACTGTGAACGGCGTTGCCTCTTCACAGATCTGACCTGTAACTTTGCTTGGCTTGGTCTCTGTGATGATAGAAAGGTTTAATACCGTTCTGTGAAACATTCCAGACAACGCAATAACATTTCTATAGAGACAAGCACTGGACGGACCCTTCATCAGAAAAGTTAGACAATGCACCTTTAAGGCTGGCTCAATAGCACGTCTGGTTTCAGAGACAGTTACAGACTCGGACATAGAGGTTTTAGTGACCACAGGACCCGTGTGTGCTGGAGACTGGTTTGGGCTGGTTCAGTTTGGCCCATTCAGTCTGTGTTTGACATGCAGCTCAGGACTCAGACTAACTCACAGCACACACCGGACACACTGGGCTCTGTGCTGGTCAACAAGTCTACTGTTTGTGTGGTATCGGACAGTTAATAGGCCTTATCAGGTTGTAATTACAGGCTGGATTTACGAAGCATCACAATATTCTCGAGTCCCTGTAGTTTGAAATGGACTTGGAGGTCGGAATTCTGGTGGAGTTTGCTGTGTTACCGTCAAACTGCAGATTTGTTGAGCTGGTTTATGGTTAATATCTCTGTAATCACTGGGCCTAGCCACATGAAGCAAAAAAACAGCACAAAGCAAACTTCAGTGTCTTCTCTGTCAGTATAAATGAACAAAAGTGGAATTCCATTTTTACAATAGCTTCAGAAAGTGGTGCCCAAAGATGTGTTTGTTGTCATTTGAAAAGACTTAGAACTCAAAAAGATTAATATGGCAGGTTTATGGACAATCCCAAACAAATAATGATAAAGTTTGACATTTGTGGATCGTAAGTTTGGATATTTCTTTCATAAGCAGTGAATATCCAATAGAGTTATATAAACCTTCCATCTGAAATTATCACATCATCAATTTCTATTTTGTTGAATGTTATAGATAGCAATTATAAATAAGTTAAATAATAAAACTGCCAGGAATCCAAAATACAAACACATACAAATACAAAAAATATTCAGATGGGTGTGATTAACAGGTGAATTAGCCAATTCACACCATACCATACCAACTTTATTTATAAAGCTCTTTAAAAACTTTACAGGTGGGCAAAGTGCTGTACACAAACACAGGATGGAAAAGGACAAACGCAGTACAATACAATACACAATACAAACACAATACAGCTACTAAAAACATAGACAATAATAAGATACTCAACAACAAGAAATTTACATGTCACTTGTTAAAAGCCAGTGAAAAAAGGTACGTTTTTAGGAGTGATTTAAAAACAGATACAGACTCCGCCGGTCTAAAAACACACGGTCCCCACAAAACTGCGTTTAGTCTTTGGGACGGTGAGCTGGATCTGGTCTGCTGACTTGAGGGTGCGAAAGGGGGCGTAAGGGTGGATCTAGTCAGTGAGGTAGGAGGGAGCTAAGCCGTGCAAACACTTAAGTAAATAAAACATTTTTAAAATTGACTAAAAGACACTGGAAGCCAGTGGAGAGAGGCTAAAAAGGTTTGATGCTCTCATGTTTCTGCGTTCCAGTTAAAAGTTGAGCTGCTGAGTTTTGGACCCGAAACAAATGGCAAAGTGCATTCTGGCTGACACCAACATAAAGTGCATTACAATAATCCATTACAATAATCCAATCTAGTTGTCGCGAATGCATGTATGACAGTTTCACAGTGTTCTGCTGACAAAATGGGTTTAATTTTGGCTGGTTGTCTTAGCTGGAAAAAACTAGACATTACAACAACACTAATTTGCTGATCAAATTTTAGATCGCATGGTCCATCAAAACAAATATTGCTGCTTGGGAGGGGAAAAAAAATCACAGGAAACTGAAAAACATGGCATTTTTCTGCAGAATAAATGAGTGATGCAGTAAATTTTGTTCAAAATAACAGATGACATGAGAGAATATATGAAAACAGGACATTTGTATTCAGTATTTCTTCTTGCAGTTTGACTCTTTGACCTGTTGTGTACCTCATTTTTGTTTGTTTTTTTCAGTTTGTCTAAAAACAACACTGCAGTTCTTTCTTGTAAGTGTGTGTTCAGATGCGTGTACATTAGTATTACACAGGTGTTGTACTAATACTAATAGACTAATACATACACACTAATACTGTTCCTAAACAAACATCTGTGCTTGAATGTCATTTCTTATGCAAATATGTTTTTAATGATCACGACCCAAATAATTCTTCAATATTCCTAATTAGTCCCGAGGCACTGTGTGGAGATTCTGACTCTGGTAATCACAGTACACAAGAAGATGACTTGATGTAACGAAATATATTCATAATTAACAAAACTGACTTTGCTATTGTGCTAATAAAGTACCTATTATTAGACAGAGCCCCATAGTGCTGAGTGTGTGGAGGAGCCCATGTCAGATCTCACACACACACACACACACACGCACATATGAGAGCCGTAATGGCCGCCGTGCTATGTCTGTCTGAACAGCAGTCGCTCTTTGTCTCACACATGAGCCACAACCTGTGGATTTTACAGGCGGCTTCCAACACATTTGATGACAATCTGTACAGTATTATGTAACAATGCTATAGTGACATTGCTCTTTTATAAATCTCATCATATTATACACTTACTGTAGATGCATAATGCGAATGGTAAAAAGGTCATGGAACATGTAGACCATTTATTTGTCAAAACGTTAATACATGAATTAATACACTGAGGCCAAATTTAAACACAAAAACATGTGAAATTTAGATAAAAACTGTGATTTTCATATCTCATAAAATGTATTTATTTATTTTAGATGATGGCTCAGTGTGACACAGACAAATTCCTCCTCTCACATATGCATACTGCTGTTGTGTCCTTGGGCAAGACATGTCCTGTGTGGCAGTGGTCAGTTGTTAGGTGACAGGAAACATAGACTTGAAAAAAACCTGAACCTGACCTGAGTGCAGTGTTTCGTTTCTGTGTATTTTTATACTGAAATGACAAATACATTCTGATCCTGAAAATTACAACCACTTATTTACACAGATAATGATTATTTCTATATGCTACATTTTTTTAAAAAAATTATTTTTTTCAGGAAAGTTTTAGGTTCATTTCCCAAACTATGAAGAGTAGGGCTGGGTCTCATTCAGAAGTTGCCAATACGATACCTCGATACATAAGCCACGATATGATACATATCTCGTTACAGTGAGCTTCGGATTCGATACGATTCAATATGATATATTTCAAATAGATTTGATATGGTTCAATAAAAAATAAAGGCTAAATCAGGGCTGTGATACTAAAAGTGCTTGTTAAATCACTTCTTGTGTAAAGTTAAGATGAAACACACCCATTTTAATCATTAAAAAGTGAAAATGCGAAATGTGTCGCATAAACAAGTTTCCTTCCTCTAAACAAGTAACAAAACTGCAGCTGTAACAAAATAATTTAGTAAAATATACCAAAAAATACTCTTGGTGATTATATCAATACAGCAGCCAATGATATTGATACTGTATCATCACATTAAAAGATACGATATACCGATATCTCAATATTTTTGCACAAACCAAATGCAGAGTATGTCATTTTTCTTCTGCCTGCAGGTTCAATTTCTCCTGCCAAACTAAAATATTGATCCTAAACCATGTTTCGATTGGTTTGCTTTGGAGTGAATCGCTGTACTAGAAAATGTATATCTTGATCTTGTAACATGGCCACAAATTAGATTTTTATCATGATTGACGTACACTTAGTATTTCTTTATTGGGTCGAAGAGGTAACTGAAGTCATCTGATTCTTTTGAAAGTTCACTCTTCATTGCAGTTGGATAAACACACCTGTCACTCACTCAGGTATTGCTGAAACTTACCAAGAGACATGGATTGGAAAAAGTGTTTCTTCACACATGGTGATTTTACCGAAGATCGTGATTTGATTTTTATCACCACATTGCCCGTCCCTTTTGTATATTTATTATGAAAAAACGTACCCATTAGTCCCACCCACGACCTTCCATCTGAAACCCTCTGAAACCCTGACACCGCAATGACAAAATAATACACTTAAGTAAAGCCCCCACAACACCAGCCCTGTTCTCACCCTCTTATACACACACATGGGAGGAGCAGGCTAATGTAGCGTCTAGCCTAGCCTTAGCTCACTGCCCGTCTCCAACAGTAGCACATTCACAGACCCTCCGGACCCCCCCCCTCCCTCCCTCCTCCTCCCCCCTCTCTCCCTCCCTCACTGTGGACCTGGGGGGCTGACAAAGTTGTCTCTTTGGCAGTCGCGCCTCCTATTCACGCACTAATTTATTCAAAGGAGAGTTTTATCCCCACGATGTGATTATTATGATAATTCGGAAACCCGGGCCCCCATGTGCACGGCTCTACCCCTCGCTGCCGGGACAGTGAAGGCTGATTTGCACGCTCTTCAAGGCTCCTCGGACACATTCCTGGACTGTTGGCTATCAAAGAGGGGGGACAATGGGGCTGGAGCATGCTGGATGTGGTGTTCTTGATCCAGGCGGGCCCAAAGCTGGAGAAGGGGGGGGGTTAGATTTTGGGGGCGCGGGCTTTGTGTCAAACGAATACTGGTAACCTGACGAGATTACATGGAACTTTTATAATCCCACTTGATTTGTAAAGGGGAGCTACAGTAGAGAAGGCGCGCCGTCCATTATGGGTCTTTGTGAGATCGAGCGCTTTCAAGATGGAGGATGTTACGTGGATGGTTTAGGTGGAGTTAAGGGCAATTTAACTTCTAATCAGTTTTTCATGGGCTTTGGTCGAGTTTTTGATGGAGTGGATAAGGATAAGGATACGTTCAATCGAAGCATCAAGGTTAAAGGTGCATTGCGTAACTTTTCTGTCGGAGGGTCCGTCACCTGCTTGTTTCTATGGAGATGTCATTGCACTGCCTGGAATGTTCCACAGTATGACATTAAATGGCTCTAACTTACATTTATGAAATTACAGGTGGTTTTATAGCTCGAAAAGAAAAAAATTTAACTAAAAAAAACAGGCATTCTGACTGTGAGCGGGGTTGTCTCTCCACAGATCTGACCTGTCACTTGGTCTGGTTTGGTCTCCATTCCAGACAAAGCAATAACATCTCCATGGAGTAAAGTATTTGATAAACCCTCCACCAGAAAAGTTACACAATGCACCATTAAAGTGGTAGTGTGTAACTTTCTGGAGGTGGAAAGAGTCAACAGCTTGATTCCATGGAAATAGAAAGTTAAAACTATACTTTGGAACATTTTCCATGGGGATAGATAAGTTTTATGACATACTGTGGAAAATTTAAGCCAAAGGAACAACATTTCCATAGAAACAAGCTGGAGGAGGTCCTACACCAGACCAAATAAAAGTCAGGTTTGTGGAGATGCAAGCCTGCTGAGACTGGACGCAGGTTTTTTGTGAGTTTTTCATTGCAATCAAAAAATCAGTAATGGAATTTTAAAAAACATGCTTTTGTTTTAGTCTATTTTTGGCAATCACTGTATTGTCCCTGTAATTAAATCTGTCTTTGATTTGACTCATCCTTCAGTGCTGCTGGGGCAACTTGTCAGAAGCAGTGGGAGCATCTCCAGATCTTGAGCGAGTCTTGGTTTATTGGACTATTTTCGATGGATCATTTTACCTATTGTGCATGTTTTGGGTTGATGAGTGTCTAAAGTGTCTGGAGGAAACCCAACCAGGCACGAGGAAAACATGCAAACTCCACACAGAAATGCCCAACAGCTCAGGACTTAAACTTGAACCCTTCTTGTTGTGAGCTACGCAGCAAATCTGATCCTAAAATGTAGAAATACTTTTATAGTGCCCAATAAGATAACAGGATAATGAGAAATATATAACAAAAAACAAATATATAGCAAAAAATGACCAATGATCACCACATGAACAATGGGCCCAGGCTAAACTGGACGTACTTTTCATCGCAGCAATTTGTTTATCTCAGCTTTGTATCAGAAAAATTGCTTAAGATTAAGATACACTAAACTGTATTGTTCCCATAGGTTACCGTAATTTGTCTTCACCATTCAGTAATGCTTCGAGATGAATCAAAACTGACTTGAAATCGCAATTTGAATGGATTCAGTTTTAGAAGTACCATAATTTCCTCTAGAAACGACAACATATCCTGTCTAATTTTGCATAAAAACTGCTTCCTGAAGTTTAGATCTGTAGAAATATTTTGAAATAATGTTTTAGTCAGTTCATATTTCAGTATTTTTGTCATTTTTCTGAACATGTGTAAAATGTGAATTCTATTATAAAGGTACATTTTGTAATTTTTCTAGTGAGTGGAGATGTTATTGCTTTGTCTGGAATATTTCACAGTGTGGCATTAAATCATTCAGTCTTCATGAAAACCAAACTAGACCAAGTGACAGGTCAGATCTGTGGAGAGTCACATTCAGAATGCCTGTTTTTATAGATATTTTGAGCAATAAAACCACCTGTAATTAAATAAATGTAAGGCAGAGGTGTTTAATGTCATACTGTGGAACATTCCAGACAGAGCAATGACATATCCATAGAAAAAATCAACAGTGACAAACCCCCAACCAAAAAGTCACATTTTGCACATTTAAAAATATAAATGGTAGATCTAATCGCAATAGCCAAGCTTGTCAGGCAAATTGCAATTACATTTTTTCTCCAAATTGTGGAGCCCCACTGTTCAGCCCACCCTTGAGCGCAGCTGGGGCAACCTATGGAGAGTAATAAGCGGTTAGCAATTAGCAATTAGCTCATCTTGTGCTGTGGTCAGGAGGAGTAGCTAGCTGGAGGATTAACATTCTGAACATGTCTTAGGTTTGGGGAAAACTAGTGCACCTGTACAAGATCTACCAGACAAGAGGACCACTCGGCAAACTCCACAGGCCACATACAGTCTGGAAGTCTCACCCAAAATTCAAAACACCTCGCCATTTGCAGCTGGCATTCTGATGAAATACTTTTGAAACAGAAATTGATCAGGTCACATTGGTTAAGTTATTAGGATTCTCTTAATAGCAGTGTCTTGAAAATTAGAACAAACGAAAATGAAACAAAACTAGCCCATGTTAAATGGTTTGCAGTGGTCCAAAGTTATTCATCACTTACTCAGACAATGAAACCCTTTATAATTACATGCAGACCGTACACTGTGCATGTACTCGGCAAGACACATGTTGCTGAAATACAAGAAAATCAGGTACAGGCTGTTTAACACTTCAGTCTGGGCACTGTTTTCCATTAATGTGAAAGGATGAGAGTAATGGCTTTGTTTGGGAAAATATCTCTTCTGACTGAGGAGGCTGATAGTTCTGCTGCTGTGGTGGAGATGGGGCAGAATGTGAGGAGCACATATGGATCTGAAACTGTAACACATAAAATGAGGAGAGAGATATGTAGTACATTTAAAGTAACCTGGCTCCCTATTGATACTAAAATAGGCTGAAGTTTGGTTGGTGTGGGTACTTTGCCTTCTGTTTATTATTTGGTTTGGTGTGATAGTACCTGTGGTAAATATTTATCATAGGATAGCATCAGTCAAGTAGCAGTTTTAGAAGTTAATTTTTTTACCAACTTATCTTTCATAAACAGAAAATCTCTGTCATCAACACCAAAAATAAATAAATAAAAATAATAGGCAGGTTTTAATAAAGTCTTAAATATAGTGATGTTAGCTTTTTTCCCTGTGAAATATATGTTCTAATTAGAGATGGGCTTGATTAGTCGACTAACTGATAATTGATCATTAAGAATTAAGAAGGTCATCGATCACTTTCATTTTTAATCGACAAACTGAATGTAGGTTGCTGTGCGTATCGTAAGGAGATGAGGCTGTGTCTGACAGCGCAAACACTGGAGTTTGTGGCCTCACAGTCCCACGTTTGGGCTCTGGCTGCCTCCTCAGAGATCACTGCACCACTCAGTGAGTGTGTTTACATGCACATCAGTGTCCCGGGTATGTGCATGTATACACAGTATCCCAGTTACTGCGACATAACGTTGAGTGTGCATGCATCCAAAAGACAAACACTTTTCAGTCATTTCATCACAACAGTAGCCAAAATAAATAAAGAGATCAAAATAAATAAAGAGCTGCGCTAAACCTGCAAACGTATGATCTGTGAAAACATGAACCATCTCCAACGCTACGCACACACACAGAACAGACTCACCACCATCATCCCTCTGTCACAGAGAGAACACTCATATTTCACTGAGTCGTGTCCTTTAGTCCAACAGAAGCTGACCACATCAGCGCACAAGGAAAGAGCTGTTTTTTCAGCACTTATAGTTTATGCAAATGAGCCATGCAGTTTTAAGTTTTGTTTCTGTAAAACATAAACAAATGTGTCAAAGCTGCATTAAATATTATAATGTCAAATGGGCTGATGTGGCTCTATAGTGGTTATGGTTTATATGTTGTAAAGTTGAGTTTATTTATGCAGATTAGTAATAGTAATAATGATGAAAATTTTAGTATAAAAATGTTAATGATTAATTGCGATCTCAGGATCAGGATTCTCCTGACGAATGCTTGAGAAATTTTTATCAAATGCCCATCCCTAGTTCTACCCTGTCATATGCACTTTAAATGAATGACCTGTTGAAAGGCTGAGAAGATAATGACGAGAGGTCAGAACAATCTGAACAAGTGGAACTATTTGGTCCTTGATCTTTGTATTACTAAGTAGATTTTCTAGCCATTAACAGCATCAATTCCTCAATAGTAACCTATAGTACCCCAACATCCCACCCTTCCAACCAATCAGAGAAGACTTGTGAGGACCTATGGGAGCGAGTTCACTGGGTTCAAACTGGTAACTATAGAGTATTGTTTAAATTGGAGCACCAGACGTCTATTTATCCAGATGCAGGCCATGTAGTGTTCTGTGCTGCAATTTCGAGATCAACCGTAACGCAAAAAAAGAGAGAAAAAGTTGGATTTGACAGCACCATTATTGAGAAAACGTTGTACAGAAATGTGATAGTTTTCATTGAAATATACAACAGGATTGTGACATCATACATACATTTTCAGTTACCCTAATGTTAAACCAATGGATATTTTAAGAAGTGAAATACTATAGTGATTCATTCAAACATTTTCTGAAACTAAAGAATGATAATTATATTTACCAGTACTTCTTGTAGTTTAGGAAGTTGTTCCACTACATTTCATTTACTTTTTACCAATGTATCTCTATAGTATTTAGCTTTACAGTCAGAAAAAAGGCGGATTTCCATGGTAACAGTAATTTTTTGGCGTTCCATCCAAAGCTCTTTAAGTAAACATGGGAATGGTTATGAATTTGATATTTAGTATTTTTGGTGTTATGGATGAGAAGACAAATGGAAAGCCGGTGAAAACTGTACGTCAAAGTTACGCTTAGATTTGGTAAATTTGCTTGAGAAACTGATATGCAATGGTCGATTTACCGTGGGTTTCAGAATGATGAAACGTTACGACCGTTGCTATAGTGACTAACATGGGAAAAAGTCCTCAAAAATCACACTTAATCACACTCTGTACGCACAACAATAGCTATAGTAACATCACGATACTTTGGCACTATAGCTTTAATTACTATGTTGTATGAGCGTACCAAAATCCACAACGTACAGAATAGACTCTCCACTATGCAGTCCACTTTCCACCGTGTGAACTGCCTCTTATAGCCGCCTATATGCTCGAGACCCCCTGCGCTTTTGGCCCTCGCATCTGCTCTTGTCTGCGTGTGTAGTTACGCCCTGACCCTCACCATTGTACCTCCTTGATTTTAAGCTTTTAATACGAGAGGGGTGGAGACTATACCAAACCTGGACCGTGTCATAAGGGGAGGGTCTTATGGGGCTGTATATGTTTTGCGCGCAGACATCTCCAAACTTCATATTATCCTGACTCCGGGAATGGCGAGTGCGCGTGACTGGAGAGGGGGAGCGGGCCGTGCGAGCTTGAGCTGAGGAGGGGGGCTCCGGCTTATCCGCTCTTGATAGAACCACCTCTTTCTTTTCTTTTTTTTTTTTTTTTTCTTTTTTGGAAAATAATGGGGACGTTCATTAAAAACCAAAAGGGGCACCCATCCTTTCGTCCTCTCTTTCCTCGCGTCTCAAATCGGGGAGGGAGAAGCTGAATGGACGGCGCCCGGGCCACGTCACGACGCAGCGCAGCCATGAAGAGCGCGAGAGCCAACCGCGAGCGCTTCTCCGCCGTCCGCCCGCCGAGGAGGACACGCACACGGGCACTGGCAGCGGCGCGCGTATTAAGGCTCCGTTACGTGAGTATAGCCGCTAATGGGACATAATGGGACGTGATTGAGGAGGGAATGGCGCGCGCACGGTGATGGGTGTAGTAGATGAGGATGGAGATGGAGAAAGGAGCAGGGAGCGCCGGATGGGTTCTCCTCGTGTGCGCACGTACGGAGGAGAGAGCGTGCGGCGTGGACGTAGCGTTGTTGCGACAGTGTGAGGCAGGTGTGATGGGGTAATAGAACGATTTCACTTTCGGCTCTGCCAATTTACGCGAGTCTAATTAAGAAATGTGGAGAGTGGATGTTGTGTAGCAGGATGCGATTTTTACAGTATGTGGAATGAATTTGAATAACACAAGCATATTCTAATAATAATAACCGTGCGTGTAACTGCAAATGGCTTCAATGGAATACTTATGCGGCACTTTATTTTATTATCTGCGTGTGTCTTGTGTGTTGTGTTGAAACAGCAACAAGTATAAGAGTATCAAAGACGAAGAGGTAATTGGCTAAAGTTGACCGTTTGTTGACGTTAATATGAAAAGTGTAATTGGAAAACGTGAATTAAAAAGGTTGCTTTAGTGCCAAATGGGAAGAATCACATGCAAAGTTGTTAATAATTGAAATAAAATGCGTGTTACTCAAAAAGATGTAGCAAAAAGCTGTAGATGGCTGGTGTTTTTCCTCTTCCAAATTGTTTACGCAGACTTTCCAAACTGTGTGACCTTGCAAACTGCGGTAAATCTGAAATTTAAAATCGCATACATGGCCGTCTTTTGTCTTTGCTGGTCATTTCTTAGTCCATTCTCCCCACGCAAACACACAGCTCCTCGTGTGCGCGTGTGTTAATTGGAGCTCTGCAGCCCACGTGGCTCCGATACGAGGATTACGCGGGGAGCACACCGGGCCCCTGAGCGCGTAATGGCACAGAGAAAAGTGAAGTGAAGTGAAGTGGTGGCTGCGCACGGCTCGCACCCACAGCCCGCACCCACAGCCCGCGGATCAACTCGTCACAAGGCCAAAGATCCCGAGCGCACGTGTGCACCGAGGACCGGGCCTAGACACGTGCGTGGGATATAGCTCCAAATGCACAAAATAAAAAGCAGATTACGAGACATATGCTGCGGCTAATACGTGTTGGATAATCTGGCGTTGCGTAAAATCAGATTTATTTTATTATAAGTCTATGAATTGAACATATCCTAATTGTTTTTTGGTGTTTGAGAGTGTATTAAAAATAGGACACCCACGGAATTCAATATCGTTATGTTAAAAATATTACCTTAATAGCTTTGGGAAACGTTGAATTAGAGCAGAAAACATAAAAGGCTGGTCATTTTGTTATATTGGACACTTTTAAATTCATTATAACAAAACAAAAGAAAGCAATACACTCCTCGTTAACACACTCACTGCTAATGTACAAAGATAATGGCGTCCGGCTGTGCGTAATATTTTGATTCCCATCCCGTAATAATACCAGCAGTAATGTGCAGGATGAATACACACACCTTTCACACCTACTCATCGAAGTGATTTTTTTTTCTTGTGCCCTGTAAATTGTCCAGTGGTTGTGTTCGTAAACTGGGCCACTTTGTTGTCTCGTGATGTGGTGAATAAAACGTTGTTGTTGTTGTTGTTGTCTTTTCAGGGTTCCCCGGAGAGACATTGAGCGGCCTCTCAACACGTGGCACGCTGGAGGTACTGTCACACACACGCACACAACACACACACACACACACACACACTCACACACACGCAGAGTAGCCTATGGAGTTATTACAGAGCACGTTTTGGCTCGTAAAATAAATATACCGTCCACTCTTGGTCATAGAAACGTTATGATAATGTCTTTTGGCAATTATGGGTTATTATTAGCCCGTATATAGTATTCAGTTATGTTAGGAAAAAAAAATGCTTTACGTAACAATTTATATGTGTCACCTATATGGGAGGACATACCACACTAGCAAATGTTTTAAAAATGCAAACTATTTTTTAACAACTCGAGAAAACGTAATTTTAGGCTATCACGTGCTCTATCGTCATATTCAGTTAGCACGTTAACTGCTTAAAAAAAATTGCATTTTCAATCTTCGTTTAGCTGATTTTAAAGTGATAAAAAAACGTGACTGCAATACGTAAAGTCGTGCGTAAAACTCGTGCGTAATTATCAATTCCCGCGTAATAGATGTTTAATTTGGTGAGGTCAAATTTAATCACGTGGTCTGGAGGTGGAGAACGTGTGTGCCAATTAATGTATGACGTCTTTGGTCGATTTAAAACTTAAAGAATGTTGAAGAAGATTACAATAATAAATAAAAAAATTATAATAATAACAATAAAATGGTAATGGTTTTAAAAATATTGAATTTGGCAACACATCAGTTAGCCCAAATCGCCATAGCTTTTAAAACACATAGAATAAAACAGGAGAATGCTTTGAAGTCAATTATCGAAATGGAATAAATTCATTAGGATTATATAACAACCGCACAGTCATGGCGTTAATGAAGGGACTATTAATGATAATGGGGAAATAAGTGCAATCTGCATATAATTATCTTTGTGTGCTGCCTGGAGAGAGTGGACCAGATCAGATGTGAGTCATAAAGCTAGCAGCCATCTTATTCCTATTGCTAAATATTAGTCTGACGAATTAGCCAGAATTAAGACGCGGAATTAGAGGCAGGCGAGGATAAATATCGTGAGGTCTATTTGACAAATGCAGTAATTTCTCAAAGCCCGAGTCACAATGGGTTTTGAAAGGCTAGCAGAATTTTTGTTTGTGCTTCTATAGGTGTAACAGCACAACAAACAGTATCTTCGCAATCAAATAATGTAAAACAATAATACAACAATTACTTTTTCCAAAAACACATTGAATTTTGATTATTGAATGACATTTTTTAATAGTTTTGTTTGTTTGTGCAATCAAAGATGGAGCATTCTATTTGTACAAAGAGTGTAAACAAAGCAAGAGCGTTTTTAACCACCTATTTCCGTTTTTGCCTTAAAACAATGCGAGCTACCGTTGATGAAGCAGCGTTTAGCCTCATCAGACCATGCCTTCTCGAGGTGTACAGCAGATGTGACGGGTAAACGTAACGCCTCGCCCCCTCCATCGGCCTGTTCTCATTTGCTCTCTGTATCTCTCCATCATGCTGTGATTGGAGTGGGTGGGACCAGGCTAAACCATAACAGAGATGGGCACATGCACATACAGCAGCACCTGGAATTAGACCGTGCCACTCGCCAACATGGTGGTAGCGTATGGGGGTCGAGAGCTGTAAATATGTTAGTGTCCTATTGAAATAAAGGCTCGACGTTGGTGGATGTTGGTATTTGCAAGCTGTATGAGCGCGGATTGTTTAGCCTGTAATGATCGACGCTCTAGGCCTATGCTAATTAACAGAGCGTACTAATTATAAAAGCACATTGTTCTGTTTCTACCACTCTGTTAGCTCAGATGTAGATGTAATAGCCACCGCTTTCCTCGCAAGCCGTACGACTAAAGACATGAGCTGAACTTGCTTTTTGTCAATGGCTAATTTATTATACATAGACCCATACTGAATTAAGCTATAGTTTAACTCACTTACTTTTTATAGATATGTTTTACTATTCAATTAACCAACAATCTTTCAAATTTCATTATCACATTGACTTTTTAAACGATGCCTTTCCATATCTGTAGTAGTTGGTCTAAATCACGCTGCATTGTTGACATCTGAACCTATCATCAGATATTGTAAATTAAAAGTGACCAGATATTTTTGTAGCGTTTTCCAACTAAACAGCATGGATCTTTTTTCATTTAAAATGCATTTGGGCATTGCGGGGGTCTGCGTTTGAAGCCTTCACCCTCCTGTAGCTTTGCCAGTCAGCGCTCGCATGCGGTGGGGGCAGTGCTCGCCGGGCGCCAGGTTGAGGGAAGCATGGAAGACGTCAGCGCCTCTGTAGTTGAACTTGGATGCGCTTTTTGTTAAACCGGTGCCCCTTTTCTAATTGTCTGACGTTTTTTTTTTTTTTTTTTTGTAAAGAACAATTAGCACGGCAATCCAATCAGGGCTTTTGTGGGGCGAAAGGAGCGCTCTGATTGGCAGCGGCGTTGTGAGGCGGAGCCGAGGGGCCGCTTGGCGATGTCATAAAACCGAGGGTGAAAGATTTAAGGGGAGCTGTAGGCCTCAACCCCAAGGACTAGGCGTAAGTGTAGGCCCGGCGCTAGTTCACCCGCTTTTCAATCTACTTTACTTTCAAATATTTCATACTTTTCGAAATATATTCTCAATCAGTGACCATGTTTGCTTACTGTAACGCTGCTCTCTTTGTTTTTAGGTCAAAATGTTGGCCTTGTTTCTTCACCTACGACATGAGAGGATGGGTAGCCTTCGGGGTTGGTTGTTATCTTTGGTTATCTAGCTGTATGAGTGATGTACATTCTTCATAAAGCTAGATAACCGAAAGTAACAAGAATCCCATTACGCTCCTTATAAGGCATTCAAGAAACCCAAAATTTGCATCTGCTACGAACACCACCACCTGCACTGGACAATGTTCGAAAGGGATTGGACCGCTTTGCAAACAGAGGTGAGTGGTGTGATTCGATAAAACGGAATGAATTGTTTTTTGCAACTTTGAAATGTCTTGGATTCTTGCTTTCTAAGAAGTTGTAAAAATGCGACATGTTCAGACATATTTTAATTATCCACTTGGATGCACTGGCTATACTCCATAACAGTTGAGTTGGTGCAACAGGATCAGTTCAAATCTAATAGGCTTTGTGATCCTTGTGGCCGAATGCCGAGGCTTAGACTTAGCGTCACATGTGAACCAACTTTCGCTCCTATAGCAGCTGGACTATGACGATCAGTTTGAAACTCACTAGCGTCATTGGCATTGCTCAGAAAGAATGTTGGGATGCATACGGCGCTTTGAATTATACATATGTTCCGACTTGGATGGGGTTGTGCGAGTTAAGAATGCGAGTTAATCCAAGCTCGCGACACCCTGCTGGTTCCTACGCAAAAATACCAGAATTTGTTTAAAGCTAGTTTTGTTAAGTTAGTTGTTGTTGATTTTTTTTTCGCTCTCTCTACTCACTCTTCTTCTTCTCCTCTCTCTCTTACTCTTTTCTTGCATTGCCAAGAAAAGATGTTTGATTTGGGGTCCGGGTCCTTGTTTGATTTGACGTGACAGTTGGCTTGGCTGTGAATGGGCCGTAGCGGAGCCTCCATTGCGAGAGGTGCTACCATGTGGAAAGACCTGATGGGATCGCGCTCAATGCCACAAGAGTTAGGCAGGCGGGCGGGCGGGCGGTAGGGAGGGAGGGAGGAAGGGAGGTTGGGGGGAGTGGTCCAGGGGCAATCAAGCAGAAAGTACCCCTGGTGACGAGAACCGTGGGCTAGAGCAGGGGAACAATCTGAGCCCTTTAGGTTCTTTGGCCGGGCCCGTGGTGAGGAGTAATTGGTCAATCAGATCCTCAACCTCCAGGCCCGCTATGGCTGATTGAAGGTGTGATTTCTTTTCTGACCATCTAAGCTAGAGGGTCACTCCTGCTGCGCCGAGATTGTTCGCCAGGTCCGAAGGTTTTCCCCTCTGATTTGGAGCGACCATGCTAGCAGCGAGCTCCAATACACATCCCACAATGCCTTCTCAACACGCCTCTACTAAAACATCTACTCCCGTGTCCAAATATTCGACTCGGCGCGGTGCAAATTTTGGAACGTTCAAGCCAGGGGAATATTAAATTCCTAAATGTGCGCATGGCAACCCTTCCCTGGTGGTGTCAATCTGGACGAGGCCCGCAGTTGTGGAGGTTTACATGGTGCATTGCAGCTGCTGTGTGTGGAGTTTGAGCTCCAGTGAGGGAGGAAAAAAGGCCGTGACAGGAAATGACAGCCAGAGATGTAGCAATGGAGCATGACTTTAACCTTACCTGGGCTTCAATGTAAAATAAGATGTTAAACAAAGCCTACATTTTGTTGTGGTAACAGTACAGCCATTAAAAAATACCTATTAGTAATTCAGTCGATGACATACCAAGTCAACTTTCAAACAGCATGTTACTGTAATCCCACATAAGGCTTGCTCTAGATATAAAAATGCACTTTGTCACTAGGGGGCATATCATTTTATATATTCATGACCTTGAGAGTGATGATTGATGTGTTATTCCTTCCACTATTAGCTACTGTTTTTGCTGTACCTACCTGTTTTGTCTAAGTAACCCATCAAGCCTCACAAATAATAGGGATTTAACATGTGTCAAAGATTTTATGAAGTAACAAATCACTTAAAAAAAAATACTTAAGTTAATGCAACATTTTGATTTATAGTGAACGTGAGTGTAATCCCTCAGTCTTCCAGGTAGTATCCATAGCCAAAAACAAAATTAATTCTATCAAATGGACAAAAGTTTTAGAATGAAGATGTTTCGCTGCCATAGTGAATGTCCAAATGTGACATAATAGAGCTTTAAAAGTGCTTTGGGTGACCCCTCACCTTAAACCTCCATTATTGATTCCTCCATACTTTCCTTGCTGTTAGCCACATTGTTGAGGGCTAAATGGAAGGGAAGTCCTGGACAGATTGCGCCCGGAGCAGTGCCCTGGGAGACTCATGTCATGGTGCAAGCCCTTTATGCTAACGCCGTGTGTGGCTCTGTTATATCGCTAACACTTCACACTGGGGACCCCGGGGTGGAGACAGTCCTAGTTTGTGCTTCCCCGCGAATGGCGAAACGGGATGGGAGAGTTCCGAAACCTCCGCCACCTCCGGGCTTCATTCTCTGTTTCTTTTCTCTCCTTTCTGTGTGTCCTGGGGCAGTGTTGGAAATAGAAAGCGAACGAAAGAACAAGGAAGCCAGGAAGAGGAGAGGGGAAGGGAAGGAGGAGGGTTGGTGGATTTGTCTTTGCTTTCACGCACTGGGCAAGCAGATTTAGACTCCAAGTGTCAACTAGAAAAACAGCCATTGTGGAAGGGCCCTACTTGCCCCCCCTACCAGAACACTTTACAGTCAATAGAGCTAGTGCACTTGTCACTGAGGGTACAATGCAGCCCTTTGCCTCCCTTTCAGCCCAGCCGGGTCCGAGCAGCCAGACAGTTTTCTGAATAAGAGCGAGTGATTCTTGCCCCCCTCTTCCTGCCTCTCTTTCTGTAGCCGGACCACACCAACGGGGTTTGGAAAATGGCTTCGCTAGAGAATGTTATTTTGTGCAACAGTGGCATTCCCTCCACCCCTTTCTCTCAGCGCCGAATGAATGTATCGAAGGCGGTTGCAAAAGTCAATGAGCCCCCCCTACAGACAAAGGAGATTAGGTTTGGCAACTTGGCAGTAACAGGTGTACTTTGACTGTGTTGGGACCACACGGGGGGTGGCTTCTACTGGCTGACCCACCATGCTGCCTGCTTCCTTTTAGTTGTGAATTTCGCAGAGATAAAGATGGAATTGGCTTTGTGCTTTTGGACGGTTTCAGATGTTGTCATTCTCGTCAGAGGCATGCCCGACCTAGCTGCCCGCAGTGAGCTTTTGAAAGGCCAAACACTAGCTTTATTTTGCTACATTCGTTATGATTTACAAAGTTGTCTCCAAAGGGATCCGGCGGATATCTTTAGATCTTGGCTATGCTCACCCAGGGGAGTGAGTTAAGGGTAAACAATGCGGGCACACAGAGAAAGAGACACTGTTAGAGTGAGCTTTGCACAGCGCCAGAGCATGAATACATTTCCACATTTAGGCCAGACACTGATGCTGAGGAAAGGAAATATCTGACAAAGAGAATAAGGGAACTCTTTCTATCAACACCGTCAACCACAATAATTCAAGCCATTGAGTAGCAGGACAAACAGTCTCTCAGACGCTGAGCAAAACAGTGCATGCATTTGTTTGTTCCAGCAGTACAGCTTTTACTGAGAGCTCCAGAAAAGCCCATTCTAGTGAAATGACTTGGCAAAGTGTCAGTGAAGGGTCTGTTCAGACTGAAGCTGCTCCCGCTGCCATTGTGCTGTTCACTCTCACACCTACCAGTCCTGAGTAAGTACACAATTTCATTGTTGCGTGAGCTGTTAATATCAGAGGCTCCACAATAGACCCATTCGCCATATTTGCATAAGGCACTTTTCCAACAAGGACCCAGAGAGGGCTTGAAAGCTGGCCCACTCCAGCTCCAATGGCAAAAAAATGTCAAGTGCCAATTAGGAGAGGTTTGCCACAATTCAGCCGTACCCCACCCCTGTATGCAGCCGCTCCCCTGGCTGCCCACCCGCCCCAGCTTATCACACTCCCAGTCACCCCTGCTTCTGTCACCTTTTACTGGCCATTTCAGACACAGACACTGGAGACAAAAGCTGCTTCCTCTGCTGCTGTCTAATGGAAGATCCTTTCTGCCGGCCCCCTGTGCTAGCTCCTGCAGACTGTTGTGCGATTAGTCAGCTCCCTTTGTTGATTTGCTTGAATAGAGGTGCTAAGTATCTATATGTGGCTTAACCTGCGAGTTACACTCCATCTGCTATAGGCAATAATGACGTGAGGCTGGGATGTTTGCATGTGCAGGGGAGAGACATCTGATTTCCACACTCGTCATGACTCTGTGTAGGTGTTAATAGTATTACATACAACTATAGCACATTCTATTAGGTGGAGGATGCACTCACACACTATCACGATGGTGTGTGCTGGATCTTCTTTAGATGTGTCAAATCAAGACTTGCTAGCTTTGGTGAATAACTGTTTATGTCGGTGCAAATGCTGAAAAGCTGGATTATTTTATCTAACGTAAAGTGATAAGACTGCAGGAGATTGTCAATGTCTTCTATTTCCAGTAATCGAATGTTTACATCTCGCCAACAAAAGGCTGGATCATCAAACACCTAACGGCGGTGTGTAAAATCACAGCAATGCAGAAAATCAAATAAAAAAATGAAGTCTTCCACACAATAAAAGAATGTAATCATGTTTGCCCAATTGGACTACTGTTGTTTTCCGGCGAGCATTTACCTAACTTACTGCCTCCTGCCACTCACGCAGATTTTTCCTGTGTCCCTTTTCTCTTTCATTCGTTCATTCAATCTCTGTGTCGAGCTCTTTTTTCCCACCCTTGATTCTCAGATGGTTGGATCTGATTTGCATGCATTTGCATAATGAAAGTCATTTGCATGCTCAGGGGCAGACTGTACCATGAGAACAGACATGAAAAGGTGTGTGTATGTGTGTGTGTGTGTGTGATCACCCTGCATCTGCACGACTCTACGCGCCATACACTGCGCCGATGCTCAAAATGTGTACCCTCTGATTTTTTTTCTTGTTTTGTGTTTTTTTCGCGTTCTACAGGCTACAGTACCAATGCCACGCCAACGAAGAGAAGCTGGCAAGGGGAACAACAGATCGACGGAGGAGGGGTTGCTGTTGATTCTACTCCTCTGCATCGCCACCCGCCCCCCCTCTCTCCCTCTCCCTCCATCCTCAGCACACTGCCCCTCTTTCCTGTACAACAAGACGCCACCATCTTAGAGCAGCGCTGGCACGAAATGGAAGAGGACCAATGCAGGTAACGTTCGCACAAAACACGTCGCCCGCCATGCCATATGTCCCCCGTTGGCACGCAGACAAGTCCGCGACCCGCTGCTTTTTCGTCCCTCATCACCGCCATTTATGGATAGGCTTCATTTCTAATCACCTTTTGTTAATTGCGCGATTCACGATGGGTGCTTGCGAAGGGGGGTTGGCGTAGACGAGGGCAGGGCTGTTTTTTTCGATGTACGTTCACATTAAATCACTCCAATCTCAATGCTTCTCTCTGGAGGCTTTTAGTGGGCATCTGTGCTCCGAAACTCGTTTTTGTTTTTTGTCTTTGTCATTTGGGAATTCTCGTGCCATCCTTCTATACAGTACGTGCCCCAATGTGGCGACAGCTGCCATTTTGTAGAAGGTACGTGGAGTGCCATGCTGTTTGGACAATATAGAAGACGATTTTTGCATAGTTCCCAAATACAGTAATTGTTCCTTATTAACACAATTACGCCAGTTGTAATCCTCTCTGTGCTTTGAAATGAGGTCACTGTGTGAAGAGAGAGTGATAACTGCAGCCTCTCCATCTGAATATGACCAATATAAACCCACAGCTAAAAATAGGCAAGTGAAGGAGATCAGTGGCAGATGGAAGTTGGAAATTGGGGCATTGATAGTTAAAGTCAAGATTCGTTTTCGTGGCTGGTGTCAAAAGCATTGTTCTCAGTGAGTGCACTTGTTGTAGCAGTCTATTATTCCATCCGGGCATCTTGCATATTTAAAAACAGCTTAAACTGAAATACCAATTAGTATCACACAGACTTGATTAAGTAAGCCAAGCAGTAAACAGTGCACACTATTGTTCTGGGAAAGAGACCTAGTTTGGAGAGGTCAGGGGCAGACATTGAACAGAAGTGCAACTATAAGGATGTAGTATTTCTCAGGGGATGTCTGGGTAACTTACAACTCACTGATGTGTCCTTATTAAAAAACATTTTGGCCAAAGTATTTGTCGGGATCTAATATTGTTTTCAAATGAGGCCAAGCTTTGCAAATTAATTTTTTAGTCGAGGCGTCGCTCGCCTTGCCGAGACTTGCGTTGGTAACTGTGTCAAAGGCAATGTGCGCTAATCACAGAAAGGCCTCCATAAACAGGTGGTAGATTGAGCCAAGGGGCCAGGGCCGTTCTCAATTTACTGTGTAAATTATGCAGAGCCCAAAACAATACAAACAGTAGACAGTGGAGTGGCTGGCGTTGGCTAATGAGATGATGAGAAGAAGCCTGGGAGGGCTGAGGTGAGGGGGTTGTGTCTGCTTGTGTGCTGGGAGTGTGTGAGGGTCTGGGGCTGGCAGGGCTGCAGACTGTTCCATCAGACTGTGGAGAGTGGGAGGGAGGTGGCAGGCAGCTGGGGCACCCTGCCCCCATTCAGCACCAGCCTTGGGAACCCCTATGGCAGGGGTCTTCTGAACACTGGCATAGAGGGGCCCCTAAAAAGTCTGTCTGCAACCCCCATCTCCGCCATTGCCACCAAGACTGGCCCTCCTCCCCCTGTCTCCCCTGAGCACCCCCACTCCACACTAATGTGAGGCTCGGGGCCTGGGAAGGACTTCAAGTTCACGGCCAGACCTCCTATTGAGCTGACAGGCTGACTGTTTGCTCAATTCGGATCCCTATTCAGAGTGCTCTGGAGGACTGGGGGAGGAGTATGGTTGGATGGGACACCATAGAGCCGTGATAGCTATTCATTCAGACGGGGAGGGGGACACAGAGGAGAGGGACGTGGTGCATAAATAAAAAGTGAGGAATCCAGCCTCAAAGTTTGCTTTGAGCGGTGTGCGCCTCTCTCACACTCTTTTAGACTCTTAATTACCGGCACCTTCCACTTTTCTCCCTCCCTTTCTCTAACTATACCCCTCTTTACCCCCACCCACCTCTCCCCATCTCTTTCTCTCACACACACATTCACACACACAAAATCACAATCATTCTCATCATCCTCTCCATCCTCTGGTTTTATTAGGCCACATGCTGAGGCTGTAAATTTACCATTAACAAGCTTATTCACTGTAGTCCTCTCAACAAAACAAGACCATGATGCCGATAACTCAAAGCGACACCAATACCCGAAACTGCCTTTTATACCACCAACCTCAGTCTGAGCCCCTCCTTCTCTGGCCCCTTACCCACGGATTGGAGCATATTTGCAGTAATTTGTCCCACCAATATCCCCTGTCCGTCTGCCTGGCTCATTTACATTGAAGGGTATGGGGCGGTAAGAGGGAGGCCACTAAACTTAAATTGCACCCTTAGCGAGAAATCTGCTGAAAATGAACTGTAATATTGGTTCACACTGCACTCTTTGACCTGCCATAATATGTTAAGTTGCTTGTCTGAGCTGAAGGGAAAAAGTAACAAAAAGTATTTCAGAATAGGCTTGTGAAGTCCACTTCAGCCTAGCTTATCGCGTGTCACATGCTTCCACTTTGTATTAGCAGCTTGTTGCGTACCAGGCTCCCATAAGCTAGACCTTCCAGTTTCAGCCCCAATCCGTCCTCTTTTAGAACAATGTACTTACCTCACCCTTACTCAGCACACAATTGGACAAAATTATAAATACATTGAACTTTTCCAGCTAATCTTTCATAATGTCCATGTTTTTGACTGTAACTCTTATGACACATTTAAAAGGAGACAAAGATTTAAACTACTCGATAGAGCTCCCTCATGATTAGTTTACCCCGACCTAGTGATATCACCATACTAACATTTTAAACTTTCAATCATCATAAGGAACAGACTCAATACCAAATTCAATTCCAAACACTCTTTAGTTTGACAACAGAATGTGATTTCAACAGAAAAAAGTACTTTCCTTTGTATTTCCATTTTATAGTTGTATATATGTGTAATCTAGGGTGACCAGATGTCCCCATTTACCCAGGACAGTCCCAGTTTTGAGCCTTGTGTCCCCTGTCCCAGCAGATTTATACAAAACCAGTGATTTGTCCCAGTTTACACAAGAAATGTCCCAGGTGTCCCTATTTTTGACCAATTTGATAATTACCAACAGCAAAGAGAGGCATACATTGACATTTGTTTAGGTAAAATACAAAAAAGCTGCTTAAAAATGACCAAAACACAAATAAAATGTGACTATACTGACTCATTAGTGCTGAGTGCATAACAATTTTCCTTCACAATTTTATTATTATCAACCAACCACAAACCAGGGATGTCCTAGTGTTTTATTTTGAAAATCTGATCACCCTAGTTTAGTTAGTGTAGAGTTAGTGTTGTCACGATACAAAAATTTCAAACTCGATTTCAATTTCATAACTGAATACGCAATACCAGTTCCAAACACTCTTCATTTAGACAATAGAATGTGATTTCAACTGTAAAATAGTGCTTTCGTTGATATTTCCATTTTATATTTTTATCTGGGTAGTCTCTCAGTCGTCTAGGTATGTTCCAAAGTGGTCCATGAGTGTATATTAGTCTAGGTGCTCTTATACTTTGCTCTTATAGATGCTCTTATACTCTGATACAGCTCAAAATCATTCCAAAGCTATTCAGAAAAGGTTCATTGCTGTAACAAGAATGTAACTATTCTAATATTGATACCTGCTCAAATGAGTGTTTAATTTCGTTGTAGTATTGATTAGTATCTGATTGTGGATACTTTGACATCACTACTTTTGCTGTATTTTGATTGATTGATGCACATTTTAAAAATCTTGCATTGCCCCGAATTCAAAGCATGAGTGCGCAGAAAAAGTCTGTTTTCACCTCCCCCCTCTCTGCGCAAAGCCGTCTCGCCACTTGCAATTAGTGAAAGAAATCATGTTGCCATTTTTCAACCGCAAAAATATGTAAATGAAGCCTCTATTTAACAATTTCTTTCTTTTCTTTTTCAGAAAATTCATTACGTTTGGGATGAAAATGGACAAATCGCAGTAAGAGGGACAAGAGGACAACGTTCTGGCTTCTAGTTGACGCTTATATGAAATTCCCTGGTAGCATTCTCGCTGCTGGATGTTAACTTTGGATCTTCTCTTTTCCTGGATGGCAGTGAACACAACAATGGACTCCGAACACTATGGACACTTGCATATGTGAAGAGGAAGAATTTCAGCTTTCGAATTTGCATTAACCTAACCTTATTTTGTTTGTATTTTTATTTAGGTGAAGTTAGCAACTAGCTTCTTTATTGTTTATTTGAACTGTAGCCCTTTTGATTTATTTTTTGTTTTGTTATTATTATACAGTAGTTGCTAGGACAAGTGAATGTGAGACCCACGGCAGCAGTGAATATTACTGCACTGCGATTGGACGGCTCCGTGTGTCACATGACGCAATGGCGAAGGAGAGAGCTGTCGACCTTTATACTCTATGCAACTGTTTGAGTTATTGTTCAGTTTTTTGGTTGTGTTCACGCTGCGTTTACTTTGAAATGGAGGGCTGGTCAGTATTCTATGGTAGAAATTTGGGATTCAAAATGTAGAGAGGTTTAGTCCTGGTTTACGGTTGATATCTCAATTATTTCTTGAGCTATCCAGATGTAACGAAAACTGACGCAAAGTTCAAGTTCGAAATTTATCATCAGAACTGCAGTGAAATCAAGTTTTTTTTCACAAAGTTCAGATTTGTTTAGACCTTCTTATTTGGATATTTCTTGCAAAAAATGCACTTGAATAAGTATTGAGTCTGCATTTTGGGGGCTATAAGTTTTATTATCAAACAAATCAGCTTCTACTTTTTCACAAACTGTTCAGATTACCGTAGACCTTCATATTTGGATATTTCGCCCCCAAAAAGACCACCCATATAGTTATAATGACTCTCACCTTCCTTTTCTTCTTTCATTTTTGGGGCTACCAGTTTTATTACCAAGTCTCTGTTATTTCTAGATCTAGCCAGTTGTAACAAAAATGGACACAAAGCTCAACTTTGAGTTAATGAGCGCAATTGCCATGGAAGTCTTCTTATAAACTGTTAAGATTCTTCTCCAAAAATCCACCCACATAGTTATAATGACACTTGCCTTCCATTTCTAGTTTTGTTTTCAGGGCTACCAGTTTTATTACCAAGTCTCTGTTACTTCTAGATCTATCCAGAAGTAACGAAATATCCAGATTTCTGTAGGTCTTCATATTTGGTTATTTCTCCCCAAAAAAGTCCACCCACATAGTTATAATGACCTTCGCCTTCCATTTCTAGTTGTGTTTTTGGGGCTACCAGTTTTATTACCAAGTCTCTGTTATTTCTAGATTTATCTAGATGTAAGGAAATATCAAAATATGTAGACCTTCATATTGGGATCCTTCTCCCAAAAAAGTCCACCCACATAGTTATAATGACCTTTACTTCCATTTCTAGTAAAATTTTTGGGGCTACTAGTTTTACTACCAAGTCTCTGTTATTTCTAGAGCTATCCAGATGTAACGAAATATCCAAATATGTAGAACTTCAGATTTGGATCCTTCTCCCAAATATGACCACCCACATAGTTATAATGACCTTCACCTTCCATTCCTAGTTTCGTTTTTGGGGCTATCAGTTTTATTACCAAGCGCTACATGTCCTAATACAGTTGAACAGAAATGAAACGGGCGTCGTGACAGATGACAGCGCAGTTTTCATCTCCAGATATATTGCGTTCCACATTCCCGGGCCTTAACAGACTTTGATTCTACGCTGCACCCACGAGACAATCTCTATCAATGCGCATGAGGCTTCCGCTTTTAATATCCCTGACAGAACTGGTACGTTTGATCAGTAGTATCTGAGGCAAGCCTGTGGAACTATGTATACACTACATTTCCCAGAATGCTTTGAGGGCAGGGGCTTTGTACCTGCTTTCCTTCAATGATATAGTGTATGGTGTGACAAATACACTTAAAGTAGTCTCTTAATTTCCTGTCTGTGGCGTTAAAACACTCCCATACACACAGTAGAATGTAATAAAGCAAAGTGCGTATTATCGTAGCCTGATTCATTCAATATTAATTTTCGGAAAGTGGCAATTTTTTATTACGTTTGATAATCTATGCAAATCTTTTTAAATATGACTTTAAACAATCTATGCGTGTGCAATTGATTCAAAAGGGCCTATCTTGGCCTAATTTGGGAAATGTATTCTTTTGATAATCATGCAGTGCTCCAGACAATTACTTATCTGCCTGGATAAGCTTGAAATGATGTTTTTAATCTGCAGTACAAAAAGTCACTCTTCTCATATCAGGCCAGAGGCTTGGAAACTATCAAGTCAGGCTTAAATTAGATTGTCTGTCCCTTTAAATCCAGATCAAACATGTCTGCTCATAGGATTTGCACTGGTTAATATTGTCTATATGTGTAATACATGCTGTGAATGAGTCTTCACCCTATGTGCCTTATTGTGTATGGACAATTTTTGTATGTTGTAATCATAATAAAGGTTTACATTGAAAACAGTGCATGTGCGTGTATGAGTAATATGTCAAACTATATGAAAGAATTAATATTGTCATTTGGTGTACTGTATATATGTGTTGTGAGTGAGAGAGAGAGAGACAGAGAGAGAGAGAGAGAGAGAGAGAGAGAGAGAGAGAGAGAGAGAGAGAGAGAGAACTACACATGTAAGGACATGGAACACACAAAAACATGTACAAAAAAGTGTCTTAAAAACATCCATCCATTTTCTTCCACTTTATCTGGGGCTGGGTCGTGGGAGCAGCAGTCTAAGCAGGTACTCCCAGACTTCCTTCTCCACACACACGTCCTCCAGCTCTTCCGGCAGGATCCCGAGGTGTTCCCAGGCCAGCAGAGAAACATAGTCCCTCTAGTGCGTCCTGGGTCTTCCCCGGGGGAAGATGCCCGAGCCACCTCAACGTGGAGGAGCAGCGGCTCTACTCCGAGCTCCTCCCTTGTGACTGAGCGCCTCACCCTATCTCTAAGGGAGTGCACAGCCACCCTGCAGCAGAAACTCATTTCGAGCGCTTGTATCCACGATCTTGTTCTTTTGGTCATAACCCAGAGCTCACAACCATAAGTGAGGGTAGGAACGGATTGACTGGTAAATCGAGAGCTTTGCCTTTTGGCTCATCTCCCTCTTCATCACAACAGTCCGAAACAGCAACCGCATCACTGCAGACGCTGCACCGATCCGCCTGTCAATCTCACGCTCCATCATCCCCTTACTACTTACTCTTAAAAAAATGAAAAACAGAACTAGTTCATTTTAAACAGTTTGCAGTGGTCCAAATTTATTCCTCAATTGCCTTGTACATTTAAAGCATTCTTGGTATTCACCACGATGAGTTTTCACTACTCTCAAAGGCCCAAGCGTTGTTAGCTTTGCAGTCATAGAGAAGCTAACAACAACTAGCATGCTAACACGCGCTTTCTGATTATCGGGCAGTAACAACTTTACGATTAGATACAATAGCCTACATGGAAAGAAATCTGGTGCAGACTTCTTTTCCTGTTGGTAAGGGGTCTTTTAACTATAGGATTCACGCTTATGTCACAAACCAGGAGGACGTTTGGAAACATGCAATGACAAATTCCTGTGTTGTTACCGACACTGGGCTCACTTACTGACTGTGATAAAACCCACTGAAGTAAATGTCATCAGCAGTGAAATAAAGACTGCATACGCATGTGCTGTTTGGGATCATCTTGAATTTGGTGCCCTCATCTCTTCTATTCACATGTACCCAGTGCATTCAGAGTTGTGTGTCAGCGGTGAAATGATGAAAACGGAGGTATGGTTGTAATTGTTGATTAGCCGAACATAACGGAACGCTACAATGATACGTAGATGAAGAAAACTGGGCCATTTTGAAATTTTTCCTAGATTTTTTCAGACTTATTACCACAAACAGAGTCCTCCGGCAGTTGTCACAGCATCTTTCCAAACGTCTTCCTAGTTTGTGAATAGAGCTTATTTCTTGTCTGAGTGTGTGGAAGTCTTGATCCATCTCCAGTCCTGCTTGTTTCAGTGTTATTGCTTTGCTTGTGTTGTACTATTTCACAGTACAGCATTCAACATATCTATATTGCACTTATTAAATTACAGTTTTTAATTGCTGAAAATTACCTCACATTCCTAGTGTGAGCGGGCTTGTCATTTTGCAGATCTGCTCTGTAACTTGTCTTGGTGGCACCACTTGCTTGTTTCCATGCAGACAGATAGGTTTGATGCTCTTCTGTGAAACATTTTGGAAGATGTAGAGTGGTAAATTCCCCTCCACAAAATGTTCTCCACTTTTGTTTGTCCTTCCATATTGAGTGTTATGATCAATACTGTGCCCATGGATCCTTCTCCAGATCTTGGTCAGGTGTACCAAGTTCTAGAGGATTGGCATATTGTGGTTCAAAAAGAATATACTGTTGGATTGTAGCAAAACACTGAGTCTATAAACTGATTTGCATTGGTATTGGCGCTTTACTGCCTGTACTGTATGGTGTAAGAAAGCTTTGAGAAATATTTGTGTGCATAGGATAGAAATCTGTGCATATTTGGATGTAGTTGAGCATAAAATAAAGATTTGTAAACTCTTGAATGAGTGCAGTTGTACATAAAATGCATTGTGTGTATTTTATCCATCAGAAATACGAATTAAAAAGTTATGACTTCAAGAATTACAATCACGAAATGAAAATGTACGATTACGTTTTCTTCAGTATGAACAAGAATTCACAGATGAGACTTTACTGTTTTCATCCTGTTTTAGTTTTGGTTCAGCTCTGGTTTAGTCCTCCTGGTTCAGTCCTGGTTTAGTCCTGGTTCAGTCAGTATGCGGCACAAATGTCCAGCATCTCGATCGACGTTTCTTCTGCTCAATAAATAATACCTGTGAAGTGACGATGTATTTTTGACAGTAAAGTTGCGTCTGTGAATTCGTATTCACACTGAAGAAAGCTTAATCGCAATTTTTCATTTTGTGAATGTAATTCTTAATGTCGTAACTTTTCAGTTCATATTCTGTATGACTGGATTCATTCGAGAGTTTATGAATTTTTATGTTATGGTGAACTACAGCCACATATGCACAGATTTCTATCCTATGCACGCAAATATTTCTGAAAGTTTTCTTACTCCATATGTCTGCATCTAATCATATTTTATTGCCAGATAATCAGGAACAACTACGTGATAGCATGCTAGTTGTTAGCTTTGCCACGATCGCAACACTTTGCTCTGACTTTGGATGACAACAAACCGTTTAAAATGAGCTAGTTCTCTTTTTTCACGTTTTTTTAGATAGTAAAAATCAACTCCAGCACCTTTAATAAAAAACTTCTGTGTACATGTGTAGTAACATTCCAACACGTTGCAACATCAGACTTGTTGTGCTGTCATTTAATATCGCTCTAATCCGTTTTCGCGCGCACGTCTTTTTCACGAGTGTCGCCGTTGCTGCCATTCGTTATACATGTTTGCCTTCTACATCCATCACATCGAGAGAAATCAAACGCACTCCCAATAAAGCACTACGGCCAAATGAAAAGATTATCACCTCACTCTCGAGATCAGGCGGGTTTCAAAACATCACCGTGAGGAAGAGGTGGAGGAGGAAGAGGAGGGTGTGTGTGTGTGGGGGGGGTATATTTGTCGAAGCATGTGGCGCTCATCTCCACTGAGGCAGGCAGGAGCTATGGTAAAGGTATAGACAGTAGTAGCGTTGCAGGCATGGACGCTCAATATAGTAGCGAGTGATGAAATCTTAATCTCCTCTCGCGGCGATATGAAAAATGGGCCAATATACATACACGCATTAGCACGCCGTTAGCTGCAATCGGGATGAAACAATAAGGCTTTGATCACGCGGAGACGGTTCTGTGTAGGACACCGGTGTAGTGCCAGAGCTGGTTTGCGTTTGGTTGTTATGTAAACAGTAATGAATAAAGTATTGCTATTTCAAAACAATGATAATCAAGTAGAAGTATTTTGAACATATCCATCGAGCATTTATTCGTTGCTGGTGTTTCTATTGCTCAAAAATACAATCATTCTTTCTGTGAATAGGGGCAACTCTTCACAGATCTGAACTGTAATGTAACGTAATGCTAGGGCTGGGTATCATTCAGAAGTTGCCAATACGATACACACCTCGATACATAAGCCATGATACGATACATATCTTGGTACAGTGAGCTTACGATTCAATACAGTTCAATAAAAAATAACAAACTAATAACTAAAAGTCTTTGTTAAACCACTTCTTGTGCAACGTTCATTATGAAAACCACCCATTTCAATCATCAAAACAATAAAAATGTCAGAGTTTCCTTCCTCTAAAGGCCTGTTTACACAGGAACGCTTGTGGGTAAAAACAACAAAATATTTTATCGGAAGTGCCTTTTGTTTAGGTGGTGACTGCGTTTTTCGGCTTAAAAAAGCAAAAATCTGAAACCACCCTCCAGAGTGGAAAAGTTGAATACACTCCACTGTAGCATTTCCGTCTACACTGCCCAAGATGCAAAACTCTGGTCAGGTCTGCTCACGTCATGTATGCGTTTATTACACATACATACAGGACACAGAAATAAACATGTGGGATCATTTCCATCCCGGACCTTCAAGCAGCTCTGGCAGCTCTAATAAACTTACAGGAGGCATCCCAACATTCTGGATTGTACGTACAGTATGCGTGCAGACATAGCGGTGTTGTGTGATAGTGTATCAAAGCACCACCTGGCCGCCTGCCATGCATACCCAATCGAATTCTTTTTCTTTTAATTTATAATAAAGTGGAAGATACACAGAATTCATGCCATCCCATTTCTTTTCAAAATACGCAACCTAAACTTAGAATGTTGTGAATGTATGTCAGTATGTTATTTTGTACGACCATAAATGATAAACTTTTGTGCCTTCGATAACATTATTATTAGTCTGGACGACCTTAAGGGGAAAAAAAAAAATCCTTACATTCTTCATTCTCATTTTGCTTATTTTGATACAATCACAAAAGACATTGGGTTAAAATTATATTTAGTATGCAAAGTGTGTAATTTTTTATGAATTTTTGAAAACTCTAGTGAATAGGAATGGGTTAATATAAGTGTTTTTTCTTCTTCCCACTCGTTATTCGAGAAATGTGCTTTTCTGTTGTTGTAGTATGTATATGATTAATGTTTCTCTTGGCACAAACTTCAAATAAAAACGAATAAAAATGCTAACGTGTACTCTTGGATAGGGCTGGGTAATTCATCAGAAGTTGCCAATACGATATATACCTCGATACATATCACATATCTCGAAACAGTGAGCTTACAATTCGATACAGTTTATTTCAAATCGATTCTATACGGTTCAGTAAAAATAAAGGCTAAATCATGGCTGTGATACTAAAAGTCTTTGTTAAACCACGTCTTGTGCAAAGTGAATATGAAGCATAAACATTTTACTCATCAAAACAGTGAAAATGTCAATGAGTTTCCTTTCACTAAACAAGCGACAAAATTGTAGCGCTGTAACAAAATAATTTAGTAAAATATACCAAAAAACTACTTTTGGCGAAATATCAATACAGCAGCCCATGATATCGATACTGTATCATCACATTAAACTAGATAGAAGAAGATATATCGCTATTTCAATATTTCTGCACACTCCTTCTCTTGGAACAGTATTATTAGTAGAGAAAAAAAGAAAAAGAATATGAAAAATCTGGCTATATTTATCTAATCGCACCACAAAAATATGTAGCCTGTTACATTTCTAAATACAACAATTTTTCTTAATAAAAAAAAAAAAAAATCAATTACATTACATTTAACTTAAAAAGTTAAAGAAACACATTTTTCCCATAAATGTTTCTTTTCAATGTACACATCTTAAACTTACCACGTTGCTGATGTGTCTTGGACATTGCAATGCTGCTGCTAACAACATTATTCCAGTAGAGAAAAAAAAACTACTTAAAGTAAAATGAGATTCAAGTCCATTTCCAAGCTAAAGTACTTGTAACTGAGTAAATGTAATTGCCCCCCCCCTCTGCTGACACCACATATGGCTCCCGCGCCCATGTCGGCATATGGGCCCCTCACAATTCATTAGCATTGTCATGTAAACGAGGCTAATCCCACTGTAAAACAAATGGAATACGCCGCTTTACTGTATACGCTCGCACATCTCACGCCCGTTTTTCATCCATTTCCAGGTCTTTTATTCCTCTCTGTGTAATTCAATCAAAGAGCAGATTTAATGCTACTTCCTGAATGCACAGATTTTACAAGGTGCTTCCTCTTTCGTGTTTACAGGCGCTTTGAGAATTCGGTAAACTGCTGACTAGGGATTTCAAATCGTCAAAATGAACCTTTCCTTTTAAACACACTGTATAGGCCTATGTATTTATTGCTCTAGAGGCGGATTGTGTAACTTTTCCGGTGGAGGGTCCGTCAAACGCTTTTCTCCGTGGAGATGCTATTGCTTTGTCTGGAATGTTTCACAGCATGGCATTAAAAACTTTTGATCTTCATGGAGACCAAACCAAAAGTTACAGGTCAGATCAGTGGAGAGGCGACCTCACTCACAGTCAGAATGTGTTTTTCTAGGTAATTTTGAGCTTTAAAACTACTTGGAATTGAATAAATATAAGGTAGAGCAATGACATATCCATAGAAACGGAAGAAGATGATGGACTGTAAGGGTAGATCTTAGCTGTAGTGAAAAGTTTTTTTTGGTTTGCTTAGAATGCTACAAAATGCACATTGCAATATCTTAGAAATTTAAATTTTCTTGGTTCAATGGATACTTGAAATAGGCTAAAATAGGCTTATTAAAGGGACAGTCCAAAATTTTAGACATAGGGCCTCATTTCCTAGTGAGTCAGAGTATTGGAGACGTGTGGAGACACTTTTAAAAATATTCCATCCAGTCCTTGTATTTGCAGAGGTCGCTGGTGCTAGGCTAGTGCACGTCAATGGCCATAGTTAGCCTGCCACTAAAAACAGTCTTACCCACTCCACAAAACACCTGAAGCAAAACAATTATAATGCCAGACTGTTGATGTAAATGTCTGTGTTGATAGAATCATTTTAGAAGTAAAACCAACCTTGCATTTGAAGGATTTATGTCTGAGCAGCAGCAGCGAGTTGTACTTCCTGATACAAAGTTTGGCAGCTGCGGACTGATATATGAGAAAATAGCCCCTCAACATGTGACAATTCATGCGATGCAAGGTTACAACACAGACATTCACATAGACAGTCTGCTGTAATAATAGATTTGCTCCGAAGTGTTTTGTGGAGTGGGTAAGTGGAGTGGGTTTTTAGTGGCAGGATAACTATGGCCATTGACATGCACTAGCCTAGCACCAGTGACCTCTGCAAATACAAGGACTGGATGGAATATTTCAAAAAGTGTCTCCACACGTCTCCAACACTCTGGCTCACTAGGAAATGAGGTTCTGTGTCCAAAATTCCAGACTGTCCCTTTAAACTGCATTCCATAGTGGGTCAAGATAGATTAAAAGTGCATTGTGTAGCTTTTTGGTTGGGGATCTCTCACCACAGTAAGATATTAAACAGCTCTACCTTACATTTGTTCAATTCCGGGTGGTTTTATAGCTCAAAAATACCTAGAAAAACAGGCATTGTGACAGTGAGCGGGGTCGCCTCTCCAGATCTGACCTGTAACTTGGTCTGGTTTGGTCTCCATGAAGATAGAAAGGTTTACTACCATACTGTGAAACATTCCAGACAAAGCCATAACATCTCCATGGAGAAAAGCATTTGACAGATCCTGCATCAGAAAAGTTACACAGTGCACCTCATCATTAGCAGCTTTTAAAGATACTGATGGAAGTTTGGTTTTGAATGTCAAATTTCTGAAGCTTAAACTGTGAATCACAGACTAAGTGAGTCAGAGCCTTATTGCTAATGCATAAGATACAATATATGTCTGTGCTGTATGCTCAGTGTATTATGCAACTTTTCTCGTGAGGGGTCTGCCACCTGTCTCCATGGCGTTGTTATTGCTTTGCCTGGAAAGTTCCACAGTATGGCATTACATTTATCTACCTTCATTTTTTTGCATTAGAGGTGTTTTTATTAGTTTTATTTTACAAATTTGAAAAACATTCTTACTTACCCTGGTCTTGGCTCTTGACTTGCGTGTTGGTGCCATCTTCTTGTCTCCATGGCGATAGATGCCTTCACTGTCATACTGTGTAACATTCCAGGCAAAGCAAGAACATCTCCATGAAGACCACAGGAAAAGCTGAAATTCAAACAATGAGAGAAAGTTGAACTCAAAAGTTAAAATAGTCATGACTATAGGCTAAGTGATAGACTGTCTAGATTTGATTTGATTTTGAGTCTTGTGAGCTTTTAGTCATGTTATAATGCTTTTACCTTCTCAAATAAAGACCTGGAGTTATGTTTTGTTTCATTCACACATGTTTGAGTAGCCCTTTATTATGAGTCTGTCTACATCACTAAAGCTCAAAATACTCTGTTCCACCTAGTGATGTCATAAAGTTAGACCCCTTTTAATTTTTATTTAGTAGAGATTTGAAATTCGAGGGCTGAATTCATCCAAATGCATAACTTTTGCTGCGTTTCTCCCTGGAAATGGAATTGCTTTGTCTGGAATGTTTCACAGTATGCCATTAACCTTTTGATCTTCACGGGGACCAAACCGGATGAAGTTATAGGTCAGATCTGTGGAGAGGCGACCCCACTCACAGTCAGAATGCCTGTTTTTCTACATATTTTTGAGCTTTAAAAACACCTGTAAATGAATAAATGTAAGGCAAAGCTGTTTAATGTCATACTGTGGAACATTATAGGCATATGACATATCCATAGAAACAAGCAGGTGACGGACCCTCCACCAGAAAAGTTACACAATGCACCTTTTTCACATAACCAAATCTAATCCCACTAAAATTATTAAAACACAGCCTTTTACTGTCCCCACCTTTGCAGATTCACCTCTATTTTTTATGAACTGATTTTTTTAATTCACTGAGTGCGCTCTCGAACTCAAACCGTCACATTTTACAAGACATTTTCTTTTTGTTTACAACTTCACAGCGCGTCAGAAAGAGACTCACTCCTCCCAGACAGCTACGGTATGCAAATATTACGCTGGCCTTATTAACTGAGGCAGACTGCAATTACATTACGCCCAGTGTGTGTTTGCTTGAAGACAGCCAGCGACGCCACTCTCTGACAACTCCCACTGCTGGATGAAGTACTCAGTTTTGTTACTTAAGTAAAAGTACAGGTACAGGATCAAAAGTAAAAGTATCACATGAAAAAATCTAACTAATAGCATTAAAATACCTGTTTAAAAATGTACAGTACTTAAAGAATCAAAAGTAAAAGTATTTTGCAGGGATTTTTAGAACAATTAAAGAATCAAATGTAGTGATTTTGATAAAGAATTTAGCTGATTTTAAGTGATTCAATTGATTTCTTATTTTTTCTAGTAATTCTTTTGTGTTTTTTGATATTTGATTTGCTCAAATTTGGGACACAAACTCAAATTAAATGTGATTTAAAAAAAAAGTCACTTCAGCAGATCTCAAACATAAAGAAAAGTACTTTTTACTTTTCAGTCCAGATCTAAAATGTAGTGGAGTAGAAAGTATAGATACATGTTCTCAATTTTATTTTATTAAGTAAAAGTAAAAAGTATCCACTGTAAAATGTACTTAAGTTAAGCAAAAAATATGTAAAATTTGTACTTAAAGGTGCACTGTGTAACTTTTTGGTTAGGGGTCAATCACCTGCTTGTTTCTGTAGAAATGGCATTGCTCTCTAGAATGTTCCACAGTATGACATTAAACAGCTCCACCTTACATTTATTCAATTACAGGTGGTTTAAAAGCTCAAAAATACATAGAAAAAACAGCTTTCTGACTGCCTGACCGCAGATCTGACCTGTAATTTACCTGGTTTGGTCTCCATGAAGATAGAAAGGCTTAACACCGTACCTTGAAACATTCCAGACAAACCAATAACATCTCCATGTACACAAGCATTTGACAGACCCTCCACCAGAAAAGTTACACAATTAAGTCTTGTACTTTTACTTTTGTATTTCGTTACCTTCCACCACTGACATCTCCCCGTAGGCCGAGCTGGTTTCTTGGCTCGGTGCTCACAGGCCTCATAATCTGATTCACATCTTTTGTCGTGCAGCCAAGGAGAGCGTTAGCGTTAGCATTAGCCGAAGAGCTATAGGTCTAAATGAACTGAGTGTCAGCGTTAAAGGCGCGAGAACAGGGACGAGTGACGGAGAACAAGCTCACTGTCATTATCGGCCATGTTGGATTAGACTAATGTGTGGTGGATGGGTTAGGTTAGAAATGTCACAAGGAAAGAGAAAAAGAAGTAGTTTATGCAAGGATATGGTAATGCTAATCGATAGACTAAACAACGGGTTAGCATGTCAAAGTCAAATTTAGTGTTTTCATCGTCATCTTTATTCCAGACTCATGGTCCATTTAAAAAAACAGACAAGGACAGTGACAATACAAAACAATAAACATTCATGTTTTTAAAAGAGCCACACCAGTGTCTCCACATGTTGGACTGACACCTTATTGCACTGAATCTCAAATTTGTGAGTGACATTATTATTTCATTGTCTGATTTGTTCAGTCTGCAAATAAAACTGTACATTAAAATTCTTAGGGCAGCTTGCAAAGTGTTCACTTGAGCAGTAACAAACATTTCAGTCGCACTCCATCGTGTTTTGTTAGTTTTTGTTCTTTTTCTTCAGAATGTGATGATGTCAGACTCCAACTTGGGGTCAAGAGGCACATTTTGCTATTGATTACACTGTATTTTTACTCTGAAATATCCAGAGGTAAAAGCACCTGATTTACAGACTTGAATGTCCCTATTACATCATAAATCTGCATTTTCATAATACATTTTAGCTACTCCCACTTCTATTAAATATTGCTTGCCAACAGAATTTTGTGATGTTCTCTGAAAGTAGAACACTGCTAAAAATTAATTATCATAGCTTTATGTACTTCAATTTACTTAAGCCTGGAACAGACTTGGGGTTGATAGCACTTCTAAAGTAAGGTGACCAAATGTCCCTATTTCCTCGGGACAGTCCCAGTTTTGAGCCCTGTGTCCTCTGTATTAGCAGATTCATATAAAAGCAGTAATTTGTCTCAGTTTTATACAAGAAATGTCCCAGGTGTCCCTATTTTTAACCAATCCCCAACAGTAAAGAGAGACATAAATTTGTGTAGGAAACATGCAGAAAAGCTGCTTAAAAATCACCAAAACACAAAGAAAACATGACTATACTGACTCACATTAGTGCAGAGTGTCGAACAGTTTTCCTTTGCACTCGTTTCACAATTGTATTATTACCAACCAACCCAAACCAGGGATGTCCCAGTTTTTTTATTTTTGAAAATCTAGTCACCCTAAGCCACAGTTGCCCCAAAGGAGACTAAAAAAGAAGTTGCACATCTACACTCAACCATCACTACACAGAGCCACACACGCACCACATCAAAACACCATACACTGGATTTGACTGATGGACCAGCTCAAGTTCCAAAATAACTCATTTTGACACAAAATAGAATTGTCATTTGGCAAACGCAAGTCAATTGTTGCCTGTTTGAATGGGGTTTCTGACTTGTCAATGTCAATAGTGTTCAAATTAGCACTGAAATTAGCACGAGGGTTTACGAAGTTTATGAGCAATGGTGCATAACAGTGCAAGTATACGGCACATTCATTACCTTAAAGCGCTCATACCAGATAGTGTATAAGCAGCTGTCAAAGTAAGTCCGCTCTGTACTGTCTGCATCTAAATATAAACGATTTATTGTCCGAGAATCAGAAGTTGTGTGGTTAGCATGCTAGTTGTTGTTATCGTTACTGTGATGGCAAAACTCTGCTCTTGTTTCTAAAAGTTGTCTACACTCATCACAGTGAATAAATAGGACAGAATGACCCGGGGCAGTCCCAGTTTTGAGCCCCGTGTCCCCTGTCCCAACAGATTTATCCAAAACCAGTGATTTTATACAACAAATGTCCCAGGTGTCCCTATTTTTGAGCAATTTGATCCCTGCCAACAGTAAATAGAGGCATAAATTGTCATCTATTTAGGTAAAAAATAGAAAAGCTGCTTTAAAAACGACCAAAACACAAAGAAAATCTGACCATACTGACTCACATGTTTGTCATGAATGGGCCGAGTGCAGAAAAGTTTTCCTTAATTATGAACTCGTTTCACAGTTTTATTATTAACTATCACCACAAACTAACTCTTTGCAATTAATATGGACAAGTTCCTTTTTTCATGTTAAATTACAGAGCCTTTCATTTGCATGCTATCAGTAATTAAAAGCTCATAAGTAAATCTTTTTTGTCGTCTAAAAACTGCACCTGCGAGTTGACAATCACATTCAGTCGCACATCGTACAAAATGGTCGCCCGCCCCATCCCGAGGTCGAGGAAACTAAACAATTACAAGATGGCGTGTTGCAAACGGGCGTTATATCACCCCATCAGAATGCACGGGTCACTGCGGAGGGGGCGTGGCTTGAACCCTGGTCTGAGGGTCTCCAAACCCTGGTGCTCCTCTTTCTCTGTTTCTACGAATGGTCATTGGTATGCAGGAATGCTAGCTCCAGGAGGCCGCTCTTCTGTTCGCCGTTTTTGGAGGGAAAGGCATCTCCGCGAAGAATGATTTGTGGGACGTTGGTTTGGACCACGGTGAGTGCCAAGAAAAAGTGGGCAAGGGTCCAGACCGGTCCACCTCGGAGCTGCAGCTGTCCCACTGGTGCCCAGACAAAATGGCGCCAGAGGATTTGAAGCATTTGTCAAACGGAATTGATTTAAAGGGCATATGACAGATTAGACTATTACTTACACTATGACTATATTTAGAATTTTACTACAAATCTTGCCTGGTTTGTTTCTGTTTTGTTTTGTTTTGAGTTTATAATTTTACTCCAGACTTTTGACTGGTTGTATATGGTTAAAGGTGCACTATGTAATTTTTTTGTTTGGGGTCTGTCTGCTTGTTTCTATGAATATGTCATTGCTCTGCCTGGAATGTTCCACAGTATGACATTAAACAGCTCTAACTTACATTTATTAAATTACAAGTGGTTTTACTGCTCAGAAATAACTAGAAAAACTGGCATTCTGACTGTGAGCGGGGTTGCCTCTCCATAGATCTGACCTGTAACTTGGTCTGGCTTGGTCTCCATGAAGGTATAAAGGTTTACTACCATACTGTGAAACAGTCCAGACAAAGCAATAAAATCGCAAAGGAGAAAAACATCTGACGGACCCTTCACCACAAGAGTTACACAATGCACCTTTAAACTAGCCAGGCTGGTGCCACCTAGTGCCTCTGCTCAATTTCATTTCTCTCCAGCAACTAGGTCAGGAATCAGAATACACTAGACGGTTTGCAAGAACCCCGGAAGTTGTAGACCACGCACCGACCAATCAGCGAAGAGCTGTGAAGCCATGACATCAAACTCAAGCGCCTGTCTGGGTCCCTTTTGTGGAACAGCACAACAGTAAACAAAGTGGTCGAGATGAATGTAGACGAAGACAGACATTCTGTGTTGCAACGATTCCCAGATCGAAGATTTAAAGCCAGAACAAAGAGAATGTTTGGCGAATTTTATCAAGGGGAATGACATTATTATCCTTCTTCCTACGGGATTTGGCGCATTACATATGTCACAACTAAATTGCAGCGATTGGTTAAATAAAAAAAGTACCCGCCTACTGTCGAGCGAATTAATCCTAATGCTGCGAGGTCAGACTGTTTCCACAAAGTGAAACCAGCTGATGAATCAGGCTACCTTTTTGGTTCCTATTTGTTGTAATGTATGTAGTTTTCAAACAGAACACCAGTCAAGTTTAGACAGCTCATTCAGTGTTTTTTTTTTTTTTTTTTTTTTTTGTTTTGTTATCACTGTCTACATTTTATATACATACAGAAGACATTAAATATATGAAGCCACATATATGGAATTATTTAATAAAGATAAAAAGTAAAATGACTACTAAATATAATTTTCATAAAGCAAAAGGTGGTTAATTTGAGGATTTGATTATATATATATTTTTCTTTTTAATTAGTGGAGTTATTTAACTTTCTTTGGTACATAATTCCATACATCTTACTTCATATATTTGATGTCTATCAAATGTAGAAAGTAATATATATATATTAAAAAAAAACATCAAATGAGAATATGAGTCCAAACTTTTGACTGGTAGTGTACATAGAGGTAATTCTAGTGTGTGTCTTGCTAAGTGTTACTTAGCAACCATTATGTAAACAAAAGCTAAAATGTATTGAAATTGAACAATAGTTATGATTAGACTAATAAAAATAAAAGACAACACCTTTAAAGGTTTAAACTGTCATAAAAATGTGTTTCTTACATGTAAATTGTCCTTGTATATTCAGTGGAATTTTGTGATATTTTTGTACTTTTTTGCTTTTTTCCACAAATTGAACTGCCGCTTAAAGGTGCACTGTGTAACTTTTCTCGTAGGGGGTCCATCACAACCTTGTCTCCATGGCGATATTATTGCTTTGCCTGGAAGTTTTCAAAGTATGGCATTAAACTCATCCATGTTGCATTTATTCAATAAGTGGCGTTTTACTAAAATACAATGAAAAACACACAGTCTGACAGTGAGTGAGCTCGCCTCTCCGCAGATCTGCCCTGTAACTTAGCCTGGAGGCATTGCGAGCTTGTCTCCATGGATATAGATTAGTTTAATGCCATACTGTGGGGCATTCTAGAGAAAGCAATAGAAAAACATGAAAACCTGTCATATCCACTTTAAATAAATGGATAATGTAAGGGGTGGCACTTATACATTTGTGTTTATTTAACGTCAACAACCAACAGTTAAGTGGAATTACTGCAAATGAAATTCAGCTAATGTAATGTTAGCGCTGCAGCAATTAGCTTAATGGCGAACCAGGCCCAATTATCCTATATGTGTGTAACAGAAGTGAGGCATGTACTTTTGTTGCGCCAGTGTAAGCCCGTCATCTCCAGTGCTTCTCTCGCACATTACTGAACCATTACAAGGTACCGAGACTGATTTGGTTCAACATTTCATCTTAGAATGACCAACAGCATTATTTTTTTATTGTTTCGACACTGCCACAGTTTGGGACACCAAGGCCCTGCCCGCACGTACACAGCTCTCTATGTATTGTAGTTTTCTGCTAAAGTAAAGAGACTACAGGGTTCTGGCAGTGATGACCCCAAGCACTGACAATATCAAATGAGAAAACGTTAGACGCCTGCAGAGTAAAAAAACAAAGCTGTGAAATGAACTCTGTGGGCAAAAAGTGTTTGCTGGGAAGAGTTTATAGTGATTCAAGAGTATAGAGCCAAACAGGAGTGGAGCCTGGCAGTGGCGTTAAAAACTGTAAAAACCTGATGCATGGTGAGCTCAGGCGAAGACCGCTGAGCAGTGACCTTTAAAAGCCTTTCTAACTACATGCTTAGTCATTATTCTTTGTGGAGTTACTTCACAGATGTAGGGTGTAGACAGTTAGATCTTGGTTGGTTTTACTAGTTGATTATTTAAAGAAGTACAAGAAGCTCTTATGTGGAAGAAATGAAAGTGAAAGCACTGTCCCAAACTTTGGCTTCTACGACTCTGTAAGAACACTTTACGAACTGTTGTCAGAAGACTGTGAACTAGGTGAGCGTGACGTCAATTACAGCATTCAGCTTCAGTCAAATGAAGTCAACGAGGCTAGCTCTTAAAGGGACAGTTCTGAAGTTTGGACATTGGCTTACTAGGAAATGAGGCCCTGAGTGTTGGGAGATGTGTGGACTTTTCTAAAAATTCCATCCTCTTCTTGTATGGTCTTGAGGCCGCTGGTGCTAGGCTAGCACATGTCGATGGCCATAGTTAGCATGCCACTTACCCACTCCACAAAACACCTGAATCAAAACAATTCTAATGGCAGACTGTCTATGTGAATATCTGTGTCGATAGAATAATGTTTGAAATAAAACTAACCTTGCATCACATGAATCGTTGCATGTTGAGGGACTATTTTCTCACATATCAGTCCGCCGCTTCCAAGCTTTCTATCAGGAAGTACAACTCACTGCTGCTAGTCCGACATAAATCCTTCAAATGCAAGGTGGTTTTACTTCTATAATTATTCTATCAACACAGACACTCACATCGACTGTCTGGCGTTATAATAGATTTGTTTCGGGTGTTTTGTGGAGTGGGTAAGACTGTTTTTAGTGGCAGGATAACGATGGCCATTGACATGTGCTAGCTTAGCACCAGTGACCTCTGCAAATACAAGGACTGGATGGAATATTTTAAAAAGTGTCTCCACACGTCTCCAACAGTCATTCCAAACTGTCCTTTTAAACAGGCGAATTTGGAGCATATATTCAGAATCTATGTACTGTCACCGCTATTGAATGAGACTGAAGTGGAGAAGACCATTAAAGAACCAAAACAACAAACCCACTGCAGTGCCCACAATGAAGGTGACTACAGACCTGCTCTGAGATGTTCTCCTAAGCTGGTCTCCTCTGAGCTCCTGTTTGACTCAGAGCTTCAGGTCCCACATTCTGCTCCAGTTACTGAAGCACACACACATACCCTCAGACCGTCAGACCAGGGTACAACTCACTGGTCTAGACCAGAGGCAGTGTCTCTTTATTAAAGTGATCCTGTCATGTCGAGCTCTGTAACTATTCAATAAACTGTACAATCTTGAACAGTGTTTCAGTTTGATCTTTTTGGATTATAAGGCACACTTAAAATCCTTAAATTTTCTCAAAAATTGACAGTGCGCCTTATGTATTAATTCTGGTTGTGCTTACGGACTTTGAACTGGTTTTATGTGGTCCACAGCACTCAAAAATCTGTCAAAATGTACTCTGTTAGTACGACTTTGGTAAACTACGAAGCCGAACCACTTGATGGATTGTCAGAGCATTACGGCTACCATAGTCAGGAGCCTCGCAGAGTTCGACAGAAGCTGAATAAGATGTTTTTTCAGCGCTTATAGTTTACGCAAATTAGCCATGTGGTTTTAAGTTTAGTTTCTGTAAAACGTAAACAAATGTGTGCAAAACTGCAATAAACACAGGATTACTCAATGTATATTTGAGTCCTCCTCGTAGGAAAAAAGAAAAAAGACTTAAATGATCCACATTCACATTCATAATACATATTAACATAGACAGGGATTCAACGCTGGGCAAATTACGCCATAATCTGCCATAATCTGCCATAATCTGTCTCAAGTGTCGTCCGTTTGTTTCATGTCATGCACCTTATAATCCGGTGCGTCTTTTGTACGAAAATAGACTAGATAATTCAACATTAATGATATTGCACTTTATAATCCGGTGCTCCTTATAGTCCAAAAAATACGGTAATTGCAAATACTATTACAAAATAAACTCCTTACTCTCCTCTCCCCTTTTCTGTTTTTTCTTCCAACTGTGAAAATGCTAAATTCATTAAAGATTTAAAAAATAATTACATAAAAAACTACCACTCTTTTGCTTGTACGGACACAAGAAAATCTCTGTCCGTAGCTCCGATTATAAATGTGGAGCAGTCCTCGTGGGTCTGGCTGATGGAGCGGGCAGTGCTTTGACTAATGTTTTCTCTTCTCCCTCCTCGCCCTGCGCCAACCCGCCAAAACTTTGTGCCCATGTCATTCATATGTTAAATAGGCGTGCTTTGAGGGCGGGCTTTCAGGGGCCGTCCGTGTGTGCCCGCGTGTGTGAGTCTGTGTGTGTGAGTCCGTGTGTGTCTGTGTGAGTCCGTGTGTGCGCATGAGCTGCTTGAGTGGCTGATTCCATTACTTGAAGGACCATTACACTTGCCTGTCAACAGCCAAAAGAGCCCAGAAAAATTAGCAGATTAAATCACCCGGCTGCAGCTATCCTCCACACTGGCCTCCATCAATCGGCCTGACTGCATGTGCCCCCCGCCCCATTCCCAACTTAAACCCTCACACTCCCATAGCACGCAGACGCAATGTGATCTGGTGATTTATGGAGCGGTGTAAAGATGGTGACGTGTGTTGGTCAATCACTAAAGATCACAGTTTTTGACAGTGCTGGTGCTGTGTTCTTGGGCATTACACTTCATTGCATATCATGGACACACTATCTGAGATTATAACAAGGTAGTTTGAGGCGTGGAGTGGAACATGAGATTGACAGGCGGATCGGTGCAGCGACGGCAGTGATGTGGTCACTGTATCAGACCGTTATGGTGAAGAGGGAGCTGAGCCAGAAGGGAAAGTTCTCGATTTACCGGTCAATCTTCGTTACTATCCTCACCTATGGGTAATGACCGAAAGGACAAGATCACGGATACAAGCGGCCGAAATGAGTTTCCTTCGCAGGGTGGCTGGAGATAGGGTGAGGAGCTCAAGTCACACAGGAGGAGCTTGGAGTAGAGCCGCTGCTCCTCCACTTTCCACTTCTTTTTGGGCAAATTTTTTGTTGTGGTTATTTTTATTTCTATTATGATTTCACTTATATGTTCCATTGTATAAGAATGTAAATCTCTAATTGCCCAAAATAAATACATAAATAATGATAATAAAAATAATGTTAAGAGGAGCCAGCTGAGTTGGCTCAGGTCTGGGGAGGTGTTCTGGGCATGTCCGACCGGAAGGAAGCCCTGACTAAGACCCAGGACATGCTGGAGGGACTACGTCTCTCGGCTGGCCTGGGAACGCCTTGGAGTCCTCCCGGAGGAGCTGGAGGAAGTGAAGGAAGTCTGGAAGTCCCTGCTTAGACCTGGCCCTGGATAAGCGGAAGAAAATGGATGAATGGATGGGTTTGCTATGACAGTCAAGGTTTATGATTAAAGGTCCTGTATTACACACACACTTTGAGCTTTAAGACCAAAACAAACCCGGAGTTGTGTTTTGTTTCATTCACATGTTTATCTACATCTCCAATGCTCAAAATGCTCTACTCCACCTTGTAATGTCATTTAGTGGTACTTTTCAAGTTAACAATTACCTTTTATCTTTTGTGCAGTGGAAATTTTGTGCAAGTTCAGGTCTAAAATTATCCAAATGATTCTAGTGAAGGTGTATGACGTTTAAAATTACAGTGGAGCACTTCCTGTATTACCACATGACATCACAACATTATAACATAGATCAGAAAATACCATATTCTTGAGCAAGGTTGTTGGTGAATTTCATTTTCAGAAAGTTGATTTACTTACTAATAGCAAAACCAGTCTTTCAAACAGCATTCCTTACTTTGCATGAGGTTGGATGTTTATTCACATTACCATGACGATATGGGGGTCGTGGGCGCATGACATGACGTGAGACATGTTCAGCCACTTGTATTAAATGTATTCAAAAGCCGTTCTCGAAACACAACTTTGCCTGTCTAGACTTTCAGACACTGAACTTAGACCAGTAAAGTTTAACATTTAACCCTCTGTCTGGTTTTAGACAAATGACAATATTCAACGAAAAATACAATACTCAACTAGGACTAGATCTGGACTAACTTAGAATTAAATAAGGACTAAACCAGGTCTTAGACAAACTTTACTGACCCACAAGGGAAATGTTTTGGACACAGTAGCTCAAACATCATAATAATAAGAAAGAGCAAAAATATAAATGGTAATAATACGGTAATGATGTGGTTTTAACATTATTTTGTTGAATGCATATTTGGATGTTTTGCTTTGTTGCCAGAAAAAAAGGCAGATTTTTGAAGTTTGATCTTTTCTACTCTCCTGAAAACTTGAAAACTGAAACTGTGCTACATAAAATAACAATTTAGAAGTTAAAAAGAAGTTTAGGCTGTAAAATGATTGACTATGATCAGAGCAGTCACTCGCAACCATCACACTTTTAATGACTCAACTTTTCTGTTTCTTTTACTGTTTCGCTCATTTTTCATTGTCTCTTTCTTTCTCTCTCTGTTGGTCTTTATCTTTTGTTCCTTCTCTCTTTTAGTTTCTTTTCTTTCTTTCATTTCTCTTTTTCCTTCTTCCTCTGTCTTTCTGTCTTTGTTTCTTTTTCTTTCTTTCCCACTCTCTCTTTCTTTCTCTCGCTCTGTCTTTTTGTCTGTTTATTTCTCTTCTTTATCTCTCCCCTTTTTGTCTTTTTCTGTCTTTCTTTCTTGCCATTTCTTTTCCCTTCTTCCTCTCTCTCTCTTTCTGTCTATCTTTGTTTCTTTTTCTTTCTTCCCCTTTTCTGCCTCGCCCTTTCTTTCTCTCGCTCTGTCTGTTTCTGTCTTTCTCTCCATTTCTTTCCCCTTCTTCCTCTCTCTTTTTTCTGTCTTTGTTTCTTTCCCTCTTTCTCTCTCTCTCCCTTTCTTTCTTTCTCTCGCTCTGTCTTTTTCTCTCTTTTTGTCTGTTGCTTTCTCCCTCTTTCTCTTCTTTATCTGTCTTTCTCTTCCCCTTTACTCCTTTTTCTGTCAGTTTCTTCCTTTTCTTTCTGTCTCTCCATTTGTCTTTTCTCTCTCTCGCTCTCTATTCTTCCCCTTACTCTTTTTTCTCTTTCTTCCTTTTCGTTCTGACTCCATTTCTCTTTCTCTCCCCTTTTCTCTTTTTTCTGTCTGTTTCTTTCTCCCCCTTTTTCTTTTTGCCTTCCTCTCCATTTCTCTTTCTTTTTCCTTTCTCCTCTCTCTCTCTTTCTGTCTCTCTTTTTTCTTTTTCTCTTTCTTTCTGTCTCTATAACTCTTTCTTTCTCTTTTTGTCTGTCTTTGCTTCTCTTTCTTTCTCTTCGAGATCTCGATCTTTCTTTCTCCTCAACAACGCTCCAAAAAAAAATGCTCCAAACACGCTCCAAACCTCAAACCCTCACCCAGACTCCGTGGAAACCCGCTCCCTCGCTCCCTCGCTCCTCCACTCGTTTAACAGGGGCCCAACGCACTTTTTACTCTCTTGTTAAACCCAATAACAGAGCCATAGCACGCTGTCAGGAAGTAGTTTACGAGGTCAGGGGTCAGAGGTCAGATGTCGGGGAGGGTTTAACTGCTGTGACCGTCAAAGCGTTACTGTACACGTCCGCGCCGATGCTGGGTTTTTTTTTTTGTTTTAATTACGCGCTCGTTCTATATAGTGACATTACGTCGGAACAGCAGACACACATTCATTGTCGCAGTAATGGATAGACAGTGTAAATGGTATTGGAGCACTGTAAATCTTGAAAAATAAAAGACTCTGATCTGGCCTCATACATAAAATTTAAATATTTAGACAGCTCATTGTACATCGCATTTGCTTAATGTAATGTATCACCGACATAAAAACAAATGTATACAGTTGTAATGTATGTAAGTGGTGGGATTAAATGGACAGAGGTGACGGGATAAAGAGATGGACGGTATTACACAAAATTGTACAGCTGTTGACCCGCTTTGATTGAGTGGGGATGGATTTCATTTATTTATTTTTTTTTAAAGATTGAATTTATTTAACAGGAAATGTACACGTGATAGAGGAAAGCGAGCGAAAAAGGTCTGAGGCAATTAAGGTCTGAAATAATGTAAACGTCCTTTATTGGTTACATGAGAAGCAGTTTTTATACTTCAAAAACGATATCTAGGTAAGTTAAAATGACTTAAATGAAGAATATTTTACTTTATTTGAATAGACTAACTTGACTAGTAAAATGATCTACCAAAGGAATACAGTATTTTTTGGACTATAAGGCGCACCGGATTATAAGGCGCAGTCTCAATAATGTCGAATTCTCTATACATAAAGTGCACCAGATTATAAGGCGCATTAAGCGAAACAAACAGACGACACTTGAGACTGATCCCTTAGCCCATCCACGATCCACGATCCATTGGCAGATCGTGGCGTAATTCACCCGCCGTTGCCTCCCTGTCTTGGTGAATGTGTGTTATGAATGTGGATGCGGGTGAATAAATAATTGAAGTTTTTTTTTTTTTCCTACGAGGAGGACTCAAATATACACTGAGTAATAATGTGTTTAATGCAGCTTTGCGCACATTTGTTTACATTTTACAGAAACAAAACTTAAAACCACATGGCTCATTTGCATAAACTATAAGCGCTGAAAAAACAGCTTGTTCCTTGTGTGCTGATGCAGTCTGCTTCTGTCGGACTCTATGAGGCTCCTGACTACAGTAGCCGTAATGCTCCGACAATCCATCAATCGGTGTGGCTTTGTAGTTTACCAAAGTCGTACTAAAACATTTGGACAAATTTCTGAACTTGACTAGATGTTATTAGATGTTGTTTTGTAGTGTGGTCATCTTCACAACTTTTTTTTTTTTTTTTTACACAATATTTCTTTATATATATTTTAACACTGGTGTAAGAACTGAAAGCAGCAGGTCCTGTATTACACAAAATTTAGTCTTGGGAGTTGTGAGTTGTGAGTGTTATAATGTTATAATTTTGAGCAGCCCTTTATAGGGTTCACTGACAAAATTTCTAAACTTTTCCATTACTTTTTTATGACCTAAAGTGAATTTTCCATGACTTTACGGCACCTACATGTGTAGAATTGATCAGACTTTTAGGGCTAAATATGAAATGTTAACCCTTTCCACTCACCTTATGGTTTGGTTTTATAGTTTTTTAACATTCAAAATTCTGTCAGTGCATTTACTGTTGTCTCTTTTTAGCAAAAGGCGCAGACCTTCTGAAATAATCATAATAGCCTAACAATAATTTAACAGAACGCTGTAGTTGCGTGAAAGAGATTCCATGACTTTTCCAGGGATGGAAAATGACATTTTCAGTTACCATGATTTTTCCAGGATTTCCATGACTGTGGGAACCCTGTCTTTATTAGTCATTTATAAAAGGCACAATTTGTAACTTTTAAGACAAAAAATAGACTAAAATAAAAATATGCTTTTAGTTTAGTTTAGTTTTTTCCCCAATTTGGTTGTGTTTATTGCACTGAAAACCACGAATCCTTACTGTGAGCGGGCTTGCATCTCCACAAACCTGGCTCTTATCTGTGTTGTTGTTGTTCCTTTAGCTATAATCTTCCACTGTATGGGATAAAACATTTCTATTTCCATGGAGAACATTCTCATGTATGGTTTTTAACTTTCCATTTCCGTGGAATCATGTGGTGACATTCCATCTCCATACAGTTACACACTGTTTTGTTATTTTTTCTTTTTTTAATTCTGTCATGTCTGTCATTCCTGAGCTCTTTTCCTCTGATCTGAGCCTGTTCTGAGATATTGTGCGTATATGTAAATGTTGGCGGTTGTTGTTGTTGAATATTGCATATTAAGAGCTGGGCGTGGCTCTTGCCCGTCTCAGACCTTGAACTTGAACCCCCAGAGGTCCCCTTGACCTTTGACCTTTTCCCGTGCTCTGGTGCCCTCAGCGACGGTGGCGGCCATTGTGGAGCTGTCGGCATTAACTCTTCCCAGCCCTTCCCCGCTCAACCGCCCGCCCGCCTGCTCCTCCCGCTCCTCCTCTCCCTCCTTCCAGCCTGGCTCTCCGGTTTTCCCCTAGGTCCAGCTCTCTTCCTCTGCTGCTGCTGCTTCTTCTTCTTCTCCCATCTGCTCTGTGGTGGGGAATGTTGTTTTCCCAGAATGCTAATCTGATCGGCAGGAGGCTGGATTCCCACATACTGAGACTTGGAGCTGTCCTTTTGTTTTTGGAGGGGCGCGCCGCCGGGGTCCTGTCATCCCCTCAGAAGTACGACTGTGCCCGCGCCCTCCGGAGGTCAGCACTCATATTCATATTTGTGAACAGATCAGACAAGGTTTGTAAATAGAAGTGTTAAGTCTTTACTCAGTAGGCGTCATCCAAGGCAAAAAATTGAGTTCTTTCACATTGGACTAGACAAAATGATTTACAGTCACAAAAATTCATTCTAAATCTACATTATAAATCATAATGGAACATAAAATAAAATATGGACGTATTTTAAAGGTCCAATATTACACAAAATAGACTCATGAACTTTAACCACCACCTCAAAAAGGGTCCATGTACTTTTTGTTCTTTTGAATTTCATCTAAAACAGAAAACAATAAAATGGGAAAACAGTTTGTTATTTCATTTTTCCGTTTTAGTGTCAAAAAACCCCCCCAAAAAAACAGATTTAGACCTCAAAGTTTATTTTGACACCTGTCTCTTTCTATCTTTTTCGCCAATTTATTTAGAATTTATTATTATTTAGATTTTATTATTACTATTTATATTTTTTACTCCCTTGTGGATCAATAAAGTTTCATTGTCATCGTGACTATTTCAAACTGTTTTCCCATTTTATTGTTATCATTTTTAACTGAAATACAAAAGAACGAATGGTACACAAACCAAAAACATACCCATAGTTATGGTTTGTTTTATTTGCGCGTTTGAGTAGTTCTTTATTATTAGTCTGTTTACATCTCCAAAGCTCAAAATGCTCTGTTCCACCTTGTGATGTCATGAAGTGGTATAGTTTTGAAATGATCAGCTATACTTTTTACCTTTCATTCAGTTGAGATTGGAAATTCCACGGCTGAAATGATCCAAATGATTCTAGTGAAGGTGTATGGAGTTTAAAAACACAGTGGAGCAAAACCTGTATAACCACATGACATCACAAAGTAGAACAGAATTATGTTTTTGATCACGAAACAGCATTATAAAATAGAAAGAAAATAGCGTAATATTGACCCTTCAAATATATTTATTTAATTTCAAACACAGTAATTTCAAAAACAGTTCAAACAGCACATCGAAACTGACACTAAACCTGGACTAGACCAAGACTAAACCAGGACTACAGCAAGACCAAAGAAAGTCTACATCAGGTCTAAACCAGGACAAGTGAGAGTGCAGTCTAGATTGAAACTACACTTCATAACAGATTTTTGCTTTGATGGAAATGTCCTAAATACATCAACGCACCTCATGTAGAATAATAAGTGATGGTGACAGGTGCATGTACATACAGTATAACCATTTAAAAGAGTCATTTCACTGATTCACTGATATTTTTTTTTAGAGTTTACAAAAAAGGTGAAAATATTAGTACAGTTTCACGTTTTACTTCGAGATTGGACACCATAAATTGTATACATAAATAGGAAGGGTTCATGGGTGTGCTTCTGGCTCCAATTGATTTACATTGTAATACTGTCACCACGCTCTCTCATTTTGGTCTTAAAATGTTCATATTAAACCGTTCTACAAGATCCCAGTGTTTTAATTTCACTTTTTTGTCCGTAAGTAAGTTCCTATTCCTAACAAAGAACTCAACTTCAAATGCCCTCCTGTAACTGCGAGCCTCGATGAGCTTCATTTGACTGAAGTTGAACTCTATGGGTGACGTCACACTCCATTAATCCACTTCTTTATACAGTCTACAGTGGACACGGGCAGTAGATATGACACATGGTGTGTAGAGGTAATTCCATGACTGTTACCTAGCAACCATACTGTAAGCAAAGGCCAACATTTGTCTAATGAACACAATAGTTATGATTTGATGAATAAAAATACATTACAGCATTTTTATTTTGTTAAAAGTTTGTTTAAACATTTTCAAAATTGCATCTGTTGCCTGTAAATAGTTCCTGCATTTTGAATGGAATGGAATTTGATGTATTCATGACATCGATCGGGGTAGGAAATTCATTTTTTCATGGGGCCACATGAGAAACAGAAAATATTGTGGGGGGCCGGGCCAAAATGCTTAATTCAATTATGCATAATTGTATTTCTTTATAAAAAGCAGTAAAAAGCATTGTTTTGACAAGCTGCTAAAACTGCTAAGAGTTTATGTTATGACTAAGCAATGAAAAAGTCAGGCAGCCTTACAAAAAATGTCAATTAAAAAACAACAATGCAGCTTTAGTCCATGCATGAGGTAAAATTATAAAAGATGTTTATTTTGTAATTCCAAATGAGCTTAAACGGGTCAGTCAGAGTCAACCAAACGGCCGTATGTGGCCTGGGTGCTGTACAATGTCCAGGTCTGGTATAGATGGACTGATTCCTCTGAAGAACTCACTTCCTGTAATTTCAACTTTTTTCAACTTTTCTTCAATAACTGCCACTTGAGTTATAAAACTACTGTGCTAATACATAATACAACTTAATTATAATGGAATTATATATGCAAATATATAATGAGGATGCTAGTTGAGACACTTGATTGATATAAAACTATACAAAAAAATCTGAAAAAAAACAAAAAAACATGTAAATCTATTATGTGTGCTTCAAAGCTACAACTTCATTCTTATGTAATTTTCACATAATACAAATATAGACACTGCATGGACTGAATGTATATATAAAACTATATATTAAAAAAAAAGTTAATTTTTTGTAAACCAGAAAAAAAAACTAAACAAAACATGTAAACCTGTCGAGCTCCATTACAAATACATAATACAACTTTTATCTTATCATAACATAAGTTCACATGATGCACATGTGGACAGTGCATGTGTAATGAACATTCGGGCCAGGCCTCTGGTGTCACAGAGTTTAGCGTGCGCGTCAGACCAGGGTGTAATGCTGGATCTATGGTAATGGGGAGACAGGGGATGTGATGGTGGGTTATGGTAATGGAGACTTGGTGAACTGCTCCTGGCCTCTGTTTGTGCAGGGGTCAGGAGGGGGAGTGTGCCAGACACATGAGGAAATGTCAAAGTCACTTGTGTGAAATGGAGTCCTATTCTATGGACTCGGGCCTGTCTAGACTGGTGGAATCTAGACAGTTATATACATACCAATAGATGCGCAGACGTAGAGATATTTACCACTGGAGTTCACTCTCACTTTCACATTACAACACTTGTTTGGTATTTGGAAGGTCGGGGTCGAGTGTGGAAGTGGTCTCAGATGGGCTAATGCTTTTTGTATCGTAAGGAGATGTTATTGCTTTACCAAGAATGTTGCACACTGCGGCATTAAACAGACCTCTCTTCCATTTCCTCGAGAATAGATGAAATGTGCTTTTACTGAAAAAGGAAAGTTACTACTAAGTTACTAATAAGGAAAGTGCAAATCCAGGCAAAGGAAGAACATCTACATGGAGATAGTATTTTAGAGGATAACAAAACTGATGAATTTGGTAAATGTATACAGTATTTTAGAGGATATTAATGACAATGACATTTTCAGAAGATAATGATGAATTTGAAATCTTGTATTTATGGAAATTAGAATGAATTAATTTTGACTGTTTTAATAATAATGAATTGGATAGTGGTTATTTTAAGGAGACACTGTTCATGATGAATAGTTGTTGTGTAAATAGTCCTTAATATATTTTGTACCTGCCCAAGGACTTGCAGATGGAAAGGAGCGTGCAGCTAAATCTGGCACAGAGCATCTTTTCTCTCTGACTTTGATGTTTTCTGTGCACTGTCCTTGTTTTAAATAAATAAATTAAATGAAATAAATAAAACAGTTGGCAAACCATCCACCAGAAAAGTTAAAAAACACTCCTTTAATATTTAGCATGGTCTAGACAAGGATCTTGGTTTTGCAAGCTGATGGAAACCCAGGTCTGAACCAGAATCCAGAATCCTGCACTAGGTGACCTCAAAGATGATTCATATCCACAAAATCATATGTAAAGAGAGAGCTGGAAAAGTCATTGCCATAATATCAACTGCTGCAAGTAGACTTTAAAAGAGTTCATATATATATATATATTATTTTCCGCTTTATGTTATAATTGTTTGCTCATCAAAAATGATCCAAAAAAATTATCAAATATCTGAAATTGTGTTTTGTTTCATTCACATATTTATACACAAACATTGCATAGTTCTTCTCTCCTCATGTGGTAATACAGGAAGTGCTTCACTGTGTTTTTAAACTCCACACATCTTTACTAGAATCATTTAGATCAGGCATGTCCAATCTATGGCCCGTGGACCAAATGCAGCCCTCAGACACATTTTTCTTGGCCCTCAGGCTTCCAGGAGAATTGGCCCAAAGTACCTTGCATCAATGAAAAATTAACTTTTTATTGCAAGTTTTTTGAAAATGTACCTTCATAAAACCAATATTTAATATATAGTGTTTGGTTTTGAGGATATTAGCATGAATAAAGGACAGATGGGTCATTCTAACGTGTTAAACATGCACACATTTCAATAGGTGGGTTTCACGTGTCGTCACAGGGCTATGTTTGTCAGCACGCAAAATCAGATGGAGGGCAGGAAGTGAACTGACTGGAGGAAAATGCCAATGTGTTGTGTAATTTACGGCTGTGCCAATCGTTCTAACTGAGAGAAGGAAAAGCGATTTTTTTAGAGTGCCGAATATAGTCGTCCACAAAGGTCAGAAATGGGAAAAGCCGACATAACAATGCCGTAAAAAGTGGATTACAAACCTGTTTGCGGTCGGGAGGAGAAGAATTCGCTAATACTCGTGTCTGCAGTGAACACTTCGTCAAAGGTTTGTTACAAAGCTAAATAGTTTTTTGTGGTTTACCTAAACATAAACGAGTAATTAACAACTAACGGCTAACGACGTTTGCTGACATTAAATAGTTCAGATAGAGGTTAGTGCCAATACACTGCAGTTTTTCCCATAACAGTCTATACACATAAAATAAGAGAAACACTCACCCCGGCGAAGACCAAACGATAATCATCATTTAGGCGTTTTGCACCGAGGTTGAGGACCCATCCACTCACAAAAAAACGTATATACCTCCAAACTTTTGTACACCTTCATCTGTTGTCTGGTGTAGAACGATGTCTGAAGAGTTAAATAGTTCGTGATATCCTCTGCCTCGATTGTCGGCTCGTACTTTTGCCTCACTACTGGCTCTAAATCCTGACAATAAGAACTCTTCTCCATATCTGTGTTCTCCAGAGCCGTGTTTGTCGTGTTTGTCTTCACTTCCTGCCCTCCACCTGAAATTCGCGCATCATCGTGATCACGTGACTGAAACCCTGCTATTATTCACTGTATTCAGCACCAGTCTACGACCCTCGATCGGCCCTCTGCTTCATCTGTGTTTAGATATGTTGCCCTTGATGAAAAAAGTTTGGACACCCCTGATTTAGATCATTTCAGAGCTGGAATTACCAATCTCTACATTTCTATCCATCGCTACTGAACAAAAGGCAGCTGTTAACTTAAAAACCACTGCTTCATGACATCACAAGGTGCAACAGAGCATTTTGACCTATCTGACACCATTTTCAAACTTTACCCAACACCTTCTTAGTGCAACTTTTCCAACAGAAGTGAAAGTCTTCATTCACAACATGAAGCCCTATTGTCCTCCCAGAGTCCATATGCATTACTGATTGAGAGTAGATTGTGCAGATAATCTGGAGATGCAGTAATGAGCCAATTAAGTGGATTCTCTCTGCCTCTCCTCCGTGTCAGGGGCCAGAGCACGGTGCCAAAACAATTGTGCACGGACCAGGACACGTCACACACACTTACGCACACCGCACACACACGGTCGCTGCTCAGGTACTGTACAGCAGGGAAATCAGCCTGGACAGGAGCAGCAGACAGACGGTGTAATGGGAAGTGATGCAAGTCTCAAAGCCTCTGTAAAGATGACTCTGACATTGTCCCTAAACAACTAAGAGCACAGATATTCACACATCTTGGCTTGTTTTACTAAAATATTGATGGTGTCATATAGTACACCCGCTTAAAGTGCACACGACATAGATTACGTATTTCTCTACAGCAGGGGTCTCCAACTTGTAGCTCTCCACCCCCTTCCAAGTAGTTCATCAAGGAATTTCGGAATTATACCATCATGCTGAACACTGTTGGGCAAGTTACTTTGAAACTGTAATGCGGTATTTATTACCTATTACTGTCATTTCAAAGTAATTTGTTACATTACAATATTACTGCATTTAAAATGTAAGGCATTACATTACTATTGCATTACTTTAAGTTACTCTCACCAAAATAAATTTTGCGCTGTATATGGACTGAACCAGGACTAAACCAGGTCTAAACCAGGACTAAACCAGAAGTGAACTAGGACTAAACCAGAACTGAACTAGGACTAAAACAGGACTCACTGTAGGGACGGGCTCGAAGGTGACCGCAGGAGAAAGGAGCGGCTCTGCTCCGCACCTCACGGAGGTAAGAGCGGCTGTCACCCGATCGCTCTTTATGGACCCTGCTGCTCGGGCTCGCGGCCCTGATTTCAGCAACTATTTGGAGGTACCCGACCCGGCGCAAGACTCTGTTACAGCGCGTAACTTCTACCTTCCTTCAGCGTGTCCAGAAGTCCAACTTTTTATGTGATAGTTAACATCTTCCTCTGCCTTTTGGGTGCGAGCCGCAGGAGTCTTTGTCAGTGCAGAACGTTTCGTCGAACGTTGTGGGTTTCGTCGGGGAGAAAACTTTGGAAACATACAGTACTTCAGAATCACACAGCTAGAGATTGAACATGTATTTAAATTTGGCAGCTGAACACATTCTGTACTGTACTGTACAGGAGACAGGAGTCCCTTGGCCAGTCAGGACGCAGCGGGAGGAACGCAATACGCATTCATAGAATGTAAAAAAAAAAAAATTGCACAAAAAAAAAAAAAAAAAATCTGCGAAACAGCGAGACCACGAAAAGTGAACTGCGATAGAGGGAGGGACGAGTGTAAACCAGGTCTAAACCAGAACTGACCCAGGTCTAAACCAGGTCTAAACCAGGTCTAAACAGCGTGGAGTTCTTTGTCAGTCCTTTCACCCGCGGTTACCTGAAGATCTACGAGGGCGCATCTCCGGCGTTTCACCGCTGCTGATATCGAGGTGATTTTAGCGAATTTGTATGAAGAAAAACCCACCACTTCAATCCAGGTTAAAAAAACATTGTAACGCGCGTTACTCACATTTGTATTTGAGTAAAATATTACAATTTTTTCCCCTGTAATGCCTTACATTACTGCGTTACAGCAAAAAGTAATGCATTACTGCAATTCGTTACTTTTATAACGCGTTACTCCCAACACTGATGCTGAATAACAAAAATGTGGTTAATTACATACTCATTACCATTGCAAATATATAATTGAAGCCCAACTTGGTGCACAAATAAATGGACAATGGTTTGTGTTTTATAGGCATCTAACTGTACCCAAAGACTCACCCTCTGTCTTATAATCTTCTCAATTTCTTGCGGCTACTAAAATGAGTAGCTCTCTGGCATTTTTGTTTCATAAAAGTAGCTCTCCGGAGGAAAAAGGTTGGAGACTCCTGCTCTAAAACATAGGTAACATGATTATATTTAAAGTTGCATTGTGTAACTTTTCCGGTGTAGGGTCCGTCAAATGCTTTTAATGTTTTAATGTTATTGCTTTGTCTGGAATGTTGCACTGTTGAACTTGTTGACATGTTTCGGCTGCTACCCTGCTACACTTCGGCTCATACACTTTACTGTATTGTCTTTAAAAAAAAACAAGGAGTTACGAAGACAAAATGAACATCTTTGGCTAGAATGTTGCAATCTATGGTACTAAACCTTTCTATCTTCATGGAAACCAAACCAGACCAAGATACAGGTCAGATCTGTGGAGAGGCGACCCCGCTCACAGTCAGAATGCCTGTTTTTTTTTTAGATATTTATGAACCAAAAAAGTTACACAATGCACCTTAAAGATTGTACTAAAAAGATTTTTACTAAAAACATACTTAAAAGTATTTTCTAGTTTTGTAATTTTGGTGAAGCCTATAATTTTACTTCCTGGTTGGAGAGAGAACAGCAAAAGACTTAAGCAATGAAGTGGCAAATAGTATGTAATAATATAGTAATAAAGTTGTTAATTACTATAGTGTAATAGTGTGATGGAGTAGTATCAAAAGTTCACTCTAGGAGGCTGTAGACCAGTAATAAATCAGCAATGAAACAGTAGCTTAAAATGCAGGGACCTTGTATCTACTATTTACGTATGTACAGAGAGAAAGGTCATGACCTTAAATAATAAATAGTGCATCATTATCAGCGCTAATCCCAAACAGTGGGCAACAATCAAACAATCAATCAATAAACAGCAGCAATAGTAATTAGATAACTCAATGTCCACACATCAAAACTCTTCCCAAAGTTGAGATCAATCCAGGGTCAATGTGTAAATGTAGGAGTTTGTCCATAAGTTGATACGCAAAAGTCAATTTATAAAGTGTATTGGTTGAAGTATGCAGATGTAGAGTTGTGCCAAGAAAACAATGGGGGGCAAAGGTGTAGATTTTATAAAATAAGCTACTTCCTGTATTTTCCAACATTTTGTTTTCTAAATTTCTTCACAAACTGATGGACAATTTTCCCCACGTGGACAATAATGTGTACCTTAACTAACTACAACTTTACACATGTCGATCATATGATTTTTTCTATACGCATAAAACCTAATCTGGTAACACTTTATAATAACTACACCTTATTTAGCCTTAATAAAGCATCAACAAAGGCTTAATTAATAATGAACAAAGACTTAATTAATAATGATTCACACTTAGTAACTCCTTAATTACTACCTTAATTAGCACTTGCACTTAATTTGCCTGTTCTGTAAATAGTTACTCATAATTATTTCATACTTAATTACTCATGAACTAACCATTTGAGCATTTATTAATCATTAGTAAGCTATGAGAGAATGATTTACTAATAATGCAATGCAATGATAATTCAGGCTGTTAGTTAAGTCTTTTTGAGAGCTTTTCTAAAGTGAAGACAAATTATGCTTTATTAAGCATTTACTAAGCGTGAATCGTTATTAATTAAATCTTTGTTCATTATTAATTAAGTCTTTGTTCATTATTAATTAAGCCTTTGTTGTTTGTTTTCCCATTAACAGATGTACAGTAAACAGAAGGGATGTAACAATAACCAAAATATCGTGATATCGTATCGTCAAAAGTCTCACAATAATATCGTAGGCTGTCACAATATATCGAATTACAAGTTCCTTTGCTTAAATGCATGGTTTTATAGTAGAAACAGCTTATAAACATTGAGAACTACAAATTCCATGATTCATTTCAGTGCAAACAACATGAAGAGATATGTTTTTTACTTGAATTCTTGAGATTATGAGGGAAGTAATTCACACCAAAATCTTGTCAAGGTATTTTAAAAGCAAAAACATGTCCTATCTACAATTATATTAGCCTCTCCAAAATATCGCAATAAATATCGTACAGAGAGATTTAGATATATCGTTACATCCCTAGTAAAGAGGCATTTTGTTTTCTTTGTTATTACAGGGTACTTCTTTATAAAAGCACATTAGGTTGAGATCTAGTGTGTCATCCCTGCTGACTAATGCCGCCTCATAACCTCTGCAGTCCGGAGTGGAGGTTCAAACCGTTTCATGAACTCCGCTCTCATTGTCCGTCCTGATTTAAAAGCCATTTAACACGGCCATATGTTTGTTTCCTCTTGTGAGCCCACCCGGAGGTCAAAGTTCATGCTGACCTCCCCCTCTCCCCTGACCCGGGCCACCTCTCCAGCCCCGCCACACTGGGAGGTCAAACTGGAGGAAGTCTTTGGCTTTGTGCGCCTCTGTTGTGCCCAATTGGACGAGACAAACGCTAGCATGTCCACAGCATGTCCACCAGTGACCCCTCGCAGAGACTGGCCACACACCAGGGCCCAGGGGACAGCTCGGGGTGAGACACAAAGGCTATGTAAACATTCAGCTCATGCAACAAGTGGAGAGGACGCCGTGGCTTGATCAAAATGGGGTAATTAAACACAAAATCTGAACTCTGAACAGTGGCTCAGTGGTTACAGCAGCAACTTCCGGCGAGCTCTGTTCTCTGTAGTAACTCTGACAAAATCTAGGAAAAACAAAAAAATGGCCCCGTTTTCTTCTTTCTGCATGTCACTGTAGCATTCTGTTATGTTCAACTAATCAATAATTACAACCACACCTCAGTTTTCATCATTTCCTCACTGATGCACAACTCCGAAAAGATGAGGGCGCCAAATTCAAGATGATTCCAAACAGCACAAAAGTATGCAGTCTTCATTTTACCACTGATCACATTTACTTCAGTCGGTCGGCGAGCCCAGTGTCGGTAACTACACCGGAAGTTATCATCGCATGCTTCCAAATGAGTCTTCCTGGTTTGTGACGTAAGCGTTTATGCTGGAATATCGCATGTACGTGCACCATGATGAAACCGGGATACTCAAAAAACTCAATCATACCACTGATGTGCATGTAACCGCACTCACTGAGTGGTACAATGATCTCCAAGGAGGTGAGCCACAGCCCAAATGTGGAACTGTGAGGCCGCAACTCCAGTGTTTGCGTCTCCTTACGCTACGCTACGCACAGCAACCAACATTCAGTTTGTTGATTAAAAATGAATGTGATTGACGAAATTCCTAATGATCAATTATCGATTGGTCGATTAATCATGCCTATCCCTACGGCAAACTTAAGAAAGAGCCATTGTATGACACTCTGGGATGAGAGCTGTTTGGCTGGGCGAGGGTAGTTCACTCTGTTTCACTTTTGATAAAACTGTTCTAAAGCTAAGCTAGTGAGGACAAAAAAAAATAAAAATCGCATGCCGGAGAGTTTGCGAGAGCGGGAACTATGTACTTCAGCTTTAAAGAACCAGCATGACTTCTTCAGATTAAAGATCTATGTTCCTTCTTTATCAAAAACAGACCTGGAGTTGTGTTTTGTTTCATTCACACATGTTTAACACACAAACCCTGCAGATTTAGGCTGTTCTTCTCTTCTTGTTCCACCTTGTAATGTCATTTGGTAATACAGGAAGTGCTCCACTGTGTTTTTAAGATCCATACACCTTCACTAGAATCATGTAGAGGATTTTGGCTGTGGAATTGTCAGTCTCTTCTGAACAAAAAGTAAAATGTTGCTGTTAAATTCCTGCTTCATGACATCACAAGGTGGAACAGAGCATTTTGAGCTTTAGATATAGACAGACTAATAATCCATGGTTCGTCAGAAATGTGTGAATGAAATTAAAACACAACTCCAGGTATGTTTTTGATGAGGTAACAACATTTTAACATGGCTTAAAGCTACAAGAATCCAGTTTGCCATTTCGTGTAATACAGGACCTTTAACAAAGAACTAGAATCATATAAGAGAAAGCGTAAGTAAAAACGAAGGCTAACACATGTTTTTAGTCGATGTCCATGATCCAGCCTTTCTGTAGAGCTTCAGGTCAAAGCAGCCACCAAAGCACATATTAGCCCACTGCACGACTGTTCCACCCACATGCCCTCACTACAAATAAACAAACAAATGGTGTCAGTGTGCCGCTGTCTGACGCTGCCATGCTCCACCTCGCCCGCCTCGTAGCTTTCGTGCTAGCTCTGGGTTGCTATGGCGACTGGGTCCGTGTGTGTGTGTGTGTGTGTGTGTCGGTATGGTGTAACATGGACACACACATTCATTTATGGAGATGTGAGAAGTGCTGGTGTTAGTCTGCTACTTCAGGGGCCGGACGCTAAGTAACAACAGAAGACCTCCGCAATCTGGTTCAAGTTGAATATAAATATGGCTACTATGAAACTAAAATTATATTGGTTAAAGGTTTCATATTACACACTTTTCTGATCTGTGTTATAATGTTGTTTCCTTGTCATAAACCTACCTGGAGCTGTGTTTTGTTGGATTCATGTGCTTTGTTCCACCTTCTGATGTCATGAAGTGGTATTTTTCAAGTTAAAGAGCCATTAAACACCCTCCTGAAGCTTTACTCCGCCTCTAAGCAAAATCTGAAAAATTCTCCAGAGTGGGCAGTGCTCGGCGGGTTGGGGGGAGCGGGTGTGGGGCGGGCTCTGGAGCGATGATTGACAGCCGACCCACAGCCACATCAATCCAATCTGGACTTTGAAACAGAGCAGACGTTTGTGTTTGGATCACGCCGTTTCCCTTTTCTCCAGACACAGCGGGACTTCGCGGTGACCAGCTTTGCCAGGTAGGGGCGGGGCTGAGAGGGGCTCCTTACGTACCTCCTGTTGACTCCAGTGGCTGCGCTTGTCCTGTAATAACCTGCATCTGACACATTGGCGCCCGTTAGTTCAACATGAAAATTCAAATGAACTGGACATAGTTGATTCTAAAGAGGCTGTTACAGACACTAGCCTGATTCATCGGCTGGTTTCACTTCGTGGAAACCGTCTGACGTTGTAGCATTAGGATTCATTCACTCGACAGTAGGTGGGTACTTTTTTTATTTAACCAATCACTACTATTTGGTCGTGACGTATGTAATGCATCACTAACGGAGCTAACTGGTATATTAAGCTTTTTCCAAATCCAGTAGGAAGAACGGCAATAACATCTTTCTCCTTGATAAAATTCACCAAACATTCTCAATCTCGAGAATCGTTGCCAACAAAGAATGTATGACTCTTTGCTGATTAACGCACTAGGTAGCGCCAGCCTGGCTATACAGACACAGCTTTTGACCCAAAAGTCAGATTTTTAACAAATATGCACTAAATAATGCCAAAATAAGGTCAGGGTTAGGTATACACTTCTATTTTAGAGCCATTTACAAAGCTACTCAGTAGAGAAAAAAAAAAGTAATTTGGTGTTTAGTGGCCCTTTAACAGCCATCTTTTACTTTCCGTTTAGTAGAGATTGGCAATTCCAGGGCTGAAATCATATGAATGAGTCTAGTGAAGGTGTATGGAGTTTGAAAACACACTGGAGGACTTCCTGTATTACCACATGGCATCACAAGGTGAAGTGTTTTCTGTTTGAAAGAAGAACTCAGCTTAAATATGCAGGATTTGTGTGTTAAACATGTATAAATGAAACAAAACACAACTTCTGATATGTTTTTGATGAGAGAACAACATTATAACAGATCAGAAAATAGCAAATATAGGCACTTTATTAATATTCTGAACATAAAAATAGCAATATACATAAGTAACAATTTAAAATATTCCAGTTTATGTAATTGTCTTTTATCGTCAGTTTTTCTTTGCTCTTTCACAGCCCTTTCAGCTTCTAAAGTGACAGACTGACAATGAAACAGTGTGAGTGACATTTTGGATTTGTGATAATTACTCACCAAATGACTCCATCTATGCATTAAGACTTGGGATCTCTGTGATGTTTCTGAAAATGTCATCGCAATACCATTCCTATTAGCACCGAAAATTAAAGGGCCCATATTACACTATTTTCTGATCTGTTATAATGATTTTCCTCATTAAAAACAGATCTGGTGTCGGGTTTTGTTTCATTCACACATGTTTAACACACAAACCCTGCATATTTAGGCTCTTAAACAGAAAAAACTCTTCTCTACCTTGTGATGTCATGTGGTAATACAGGAAGTGCTCCACTGTGTTTTTTAAACTCTATACACCTTCAATAGATGAATGGAATGGATCATTTCAGCCCTGGATAGGTTCTATTCATAAATACATCACAAAACCAGCAGACGTTTGGAAACATATGGATGACGATTTCCTTTTGGCCCTGTTGGTGATAGTAGTAAGCCTGAAGTGACTCAAATCTGATTTTTTGGCCCCTATGCGACCTATACAGATCCAATTTTTTCAACTGTGACCCAGGCCACTTATATGTACTGATATGTGCTCCTAAAACCGATACGTATCCGATCTTTTGACATGCGTCTTCAGTCTAAACGGCCAGGTCGTATTCATCCCACTTACATGACACAAATGTACACATACGTTCTTTTCTTCATACAAAAATTGTGTATGAACTTCGTGCCAGTGAAGCAGCAAAGCACATTGCAATCCCACCTCTCTTAGCTGCGACTCCGCACCCACGTTCCACATTCTTTTTCTACGAACTTTGCTCCCACTGCCTCACAAAAGGCCATGACCAAAAACCTCATCATCCTTCTCCTTCTCCATTTCCTCCTTAAAAGAAATAAGCTGTACATGTTCTGGCTCTGGTACGACAGCAACTTTAAAATCTTTTGGGGCGTTTAAAGTGCACACTGGAGATCACACACAAGTCACATTTAATTGGAAATATGAATGACCTCAGATTTCACATATAAATCTGAATAGAGCATTAAGCTCTGCAGTCTGAACGTAGCCTAGATGGCATTGTATTCTTTCTTTTTTATAAATTGCCTATTACTTAGTGTATTATAATTTTTCTAACTTAATAAAAAAAAAAAAAAAGATCAACAGGCAGATCAACAGTTATAACCAGGTGCCTGAAAGTGACATCGAAACTACAATTTGAGTCCCGTCTCCATGGAAAGCTTTGGCAGGTTGTGAAGACCGCTGCTGCCGAATCCATGGTTTAATCACATGCTCAGTGTCGGGAAATACACCGGAAGTCGTCATCCGCATGTTTCCAAACGTCTTCCGGTAGCTGTGAGTAGAGTCTATTGCCAATCTCTACTGAACTAAAGGTAAAAAGGAGCTGCTTCATGACGTCATAAGGTGGAATAGAGCATTTTGAGCTTCGGAGATGTAGACAGACTAATAACAAAGGATTACACCAACATGTGTGAATGAAACAAAACACAACTCCAGGTATGTTTTTGAGAAGATAACAACACTCTAACATGGCTAAATGTTCACGAGGTTTCATTTTGCATAATATAGGACCTTTAACAAATATTTTTTTCCCAGAACAATATGGCGTGGAGCTATCCCTGTCAATCCCACAGCGCAGAGTGGCTAATTGTGGTTAATGGCGTTCACCTACTGGCCCTGGAGTGAATGGGGCCCTAATTACAGCAGCGGGGCCCGGAGCCTTCTGACCCCCCCGGACCACCGCAGACCCCTCCATTATCACAAACATGCAAATATTGATTCACACAGGAGAGCTCAGGGCACCTGCGGTCGCTTGTAGATGTATGCGTACTCTGCCTTTTGTAAAATCAACACTGACAATAGAGACGGTTTTATTGTTGTAAGCTTTGACTGTACTTCTGGTAGAGTTTGTCCGTGATTTCCAATATCCGTGATTGACAGGAGGATTAACCAATCAGAGAAATGCGTGGTTCATTCAGGTCAAAATAAACATGGTGGATTACGAGTAAAAAAAACAACTGAAGAGGCAAACTCTTGTTTATTTTCTAAAGTTAGACATTCTGGAAATTAGCAAATTGTACTCAGTTGTAAACTCTACTGTAAACTCAAGTAATTTTTCTCAAGTAAAAGTACAACGTAGTTATCCAAAGTAAGTGTAAAATGTGGAGAAACATCTACTCATGTAAGAACAATTGTGAGGGTATCTAATTTACAATTTGAAGAACATATAATTGTAAAAAGAATACATTAGAAATTGCACAGATTCTAATAGGATGGATACAAAAATGAGAAAAACTAAATAATCTGAAAAGGAGTTGAAGAAACACAAATGTTCAAATGATTTAATTCTGCCAACATAAAGATTTTGTCACTTGTAAACTTACTCACAGTGGGAAGAGGAAGCAACACCTGTCGGCCGTATATCATCACACTGTAAAATTTGTATCTAACCTCCAGTTTACACCAAAGCAGCAACAGTGTGTAAGAGCAGAAGCACAGCATACGTGCAGGTATGGCTTTCCATTAGAACTGCTCGGACAATTTACTCCAGCAGTGTCATGCATGCGTCCAGTGGCTGTCATGATGCTACACGCCACTCAAATTAATTTGGAGTTCTAATTTTTCAGTGTCTCCAGGCTTTTTATAGGGGGCAAGAAAATAAATAAAGATGTGGTGTCAAAATAAACTTCCAATTCCAATCCTTTCAAAACACGTTCTCTAAAACCACTACAATCATGCACGCGTCCAGGAGCTCGGGGAATGACTGAACCAAAGAAAGTTTACAGCCAAGAAAGATACATATAAAACACTTTACAACATCAGACAGCAACTTTACAAAAACAATTTCTGAAGGAAAAGGCGCGTGGTGCAGACATACAAAGTGAAATGGTGAGTAGCTTAAATAATGCGAGCACCACAGATACGGCTCGTTATTGCTGCAAAGCATAGTCCTTCTTGTTGTCAACTTTTGTTTTGTGATTTAAAATATAATTCATCCAATCAACAATGAATACATAAGCAATGTAAAAAAAAAGTTTAGTGTTTAAACATGAGAATACACAGAGGCTGGCGGCACAGGAGCACGTTTGCTGTCTCAGGTGTAAATTGAAGCTTTTAAAAGTACACACATCTCTGCATAAGTCACGTGTTGCTGACACTCCTGGTGTAAATTCCATGTTCCTCAAAAGTGCACCTTTTCTAGTGGAGGGTTTGTGCTCTGCTTGTCTCAGTGGAGATGTTATTGCTTTGATAAGATGTTCCATAGCATTGCATTAAAGGGATAGTATGTAATATTTTTACATTAAAAAAAACAAAGCAGGTTTTCTTCATTTTTGATGTTTTAATAACAGAGTAGGGTCTCATCCTGTTTGTTTCCATGGAAATGTTGGTCCTTTGGCTATAATCTTCCAGAGCATTGCTTAAAACACACCTATCTTCAGGGAGAATGCTCTGAAGTATGGTTTTAACTTTCTACCTCCAGAAAGTTACATGCTATAACTTTAAACTAGTCTTCATTTATTCATTCATTGCCTGTATTTATAACATACATTCTCATATGAGTGGGTCCGCCTCTCCACAGATCTAACCTGTCATTTACTCATGTATATACCTGAATAAGAGTAGGCCTACACCCTCTGAGTAGAACAATGCAAGGGTAGACAAAATGTCATTTGGCTCTCCTCCAGTAGAAACTCATCAAAGCCAAGGTCTGGGAGGGCCTGGTCGATGAGCCATCGCACATAGTCATATACTATGCTATGCTAACCTTTATTGCACTATATAATTTACCACGCTATGCCAGGCTAACTACGCTAATCTTGACTACCATACTACCCTAAATGCCATGCTAAATCTTGGTACACTATAAAATGTTTTTCGCGGTACACTGCAGTACATCAGTCTAGGGGCTGCGTTCACACGAATTCCTATAGTTTAAAACTGAGCTGGGGGGCAGATCTGAATTCTATGGTGGAATTAGCAGTTTAAAGAGGAGGTATTATGCAAAACCAATTTTTTTTTTAGCGTTTTACCCTGTGATAATCTTTTTCCCCTCATCAAAAACATGCCTGAAGAGGTTTTCGATGTCATCCTTCCTTGTTTGAGTATGGATCGTCTCTCCTGGGCGCTATTCAAACCCTCCTTATGTTTAGCTGTAGGATTCTGTGCAATGCTCAACCCACAGACTCTACATCACCAATGCTCCCACACGACAATTCTCCAAAGTCTCCATAAATACAAAATAGAGAACTTTACCCAACAAAAGGCAACATGGTGATCTAAATGTTATGTGTTAGCAGTTAATTCCCCATAGGTGTAAAATTCACCCTCTTTTAATGGTCAGATTATAGATTTGTTGACCTGGTTCATGATTAAAGGAAGTGTCCGGAATTTTGGACATTGGCTCACCAGGAAATGAGGCCCTGAGTGTTGGAGACGTGTGGAGAAACTTTTTAAAATATTCCATCCAGTCCTTGTATCTGCAGAGGTCGCAGGTGCTAGGCTAGTGCATGTCAATGGCCATAGTTATCCTGCTGCTAAAAACAGTCTTAACCCACACCACAAAACATCAAAAACAAATCTATTATTACACCAGACTGTTGATGTAAATGTCTATGTTGATAGTTTTATTTCAAACATTATTCTAACCTTGCATCTCATGAATGGTTGCATGTCTAGGGACTATTTTCTCAGCAGCAGCGGAATTTTATTTTGCCGGTAAGATTGGTGCTAGGTGATATCAGTCCACCACTGACAAGCTTTCTATCAGGAAGTACAACTCGCTGCTGCTGCTCAGACATAAATCCTTCAAATGCAAGGTTGGTTTTACATCAGGAATGTTTCTGTTGATACAGATGTTCACATTGACAGTCTGGTGTAATAATAGATAGAGTTTTGTGGAGTGGGTAAGATTGTTTTTAGTGGCAGGATAACTATGGCCATTAACATGCACTAGCCTAGCACCAGCGACCTCTACAAATACAAGGACTGGATGGAATATTTCAAAAAGTGTCTCCACATGTCTCCAACAGTCTGGCTTACTAAGAAATTAAGTCCTATGTCCAAAATTCCAAACTGTCCCTTTATGCAGACATGTCAAACTCAGTCCTGAGGGCCAAATTTGGCCAGCGAGATCATATCAAATATGTATTAAGGCTGGCCTGCTGGCTACAGACAGGCTATATTTATATCAAATTTTGTTATTATTTTATATAATGCTTGTTCTGGATTCAATGTTTAAGCAAAACTATTATTAAACATTTATTTTAATAAGAAAAGGTTTAACATTACATATCTCAAAAGAAGAGAAAACATGCAGATGTTGTTGAAATTTTTCAATCAATATTTAGTTTGGCCCACAACTTAGTCCCAGTTTTAAATTTTGGCCACTGTGAATTTGAGTTTGACACCCTTGACTTAATGTTTCTGTAATTATTGGCCCTATCGACATGAAACTAAAAATTTGATCGTGACCATAGACTGTATTAAGAAATTGCAGTTATAGGAGCGAATTTGGAGCTGAGTTCCATATTAATTAAGAACAGGAATTTACTTAAGGACAAAATAGCAAAATGAAAACACCGGGATCATGTAGAGTGGATTAATATGAACATTTTAAGACCAAAGTGACGAGGCTGACCACAGCAGTTATAGAAGAGGGATGACCATTTTTCAATGTAAAACCAATTGGAGCCAGAGTCAAGGGGGCGTCAGATACATACACTTAGACTGGCGGCAGTTTAACCTGTTTGAATTATTCACTGTATTAACTACCAGTCTATGGCCCTCGATCGGCCCTCCACTTGCTCTGTTTTTAGATATTCAGCCTTGATGAAAAAAGTCTGGACATCCCTTAGATAGTCAAAGCACTTTAAAGAATTGACAGACATATTTATAGACCCTGTTTACATGAACACTTGAGTCCTCCCAAGGGAACAACAGCAGTGCACTCTTCAGTCCGGTGATCGAATGCTCCATCTGATATACTGCCGCCAAGTTGTGGTGAGGTAAAAGACATGAAACGGAGGAGAAGAGAGTATTTCAGACATCAAATAGCCCTATAAAATATGTCCTTTGAATCATAAGCTTCTAATAAAGATGCAGCTAAACTAATCGAATGACAGCTCTCTGTAGTAATGTAATGTTACTTTGCTTTTCTGAATGAAGGGGTATGTTCATTTCTCTCATTAACGTCAAAGAAAACATCACGAGTCGCTATGATCTCGACTCTTCCACAGCTGAATCTAACCTTATCTCCTCCAGACCTGAGATGTCAACATTCAAAACACGATCGTGCACTAAAATACGACCTCGCTGATCGACAGTTTTAATGTGATGTGAATCTAACTTGGAAAATCTGTTAGCATTTTAGAGAAGAAAAGTTGTGCCTGATGGTGGGAAGCGTGGGGCCGCGCAGGGGCCAGTTGGGGCCTCCTCAGCGGGCCCCTGTGTATGAGAAGAAGTCTGTGTGTTTGTTTAATCCACACAGGGTTAGAGCTGTATATGTTAATCCTACGCACAGCTCCTCGCTTTTTATTCACATCTGTGATAGGATTACACCAGTGGCCCTCTCTCTCACACACAGAGGAACGGCACAGGGGCCAGTGACAGCAGCAAACAGCTCATTATGCTGAGAGTGCGAGCGTGCTTTGAAACACATATTGAGAGGTTGTTTTTGTATTAAAGGTGCATTGTGTAACTTCTCTGGTGGAGGGTCTGTCAATGAATTTTTGCCATGGAGATGTTAGTGCTTTGCCTAAAATGTTCCATAATAGCATTAAACTTATCAATCTAGCATGTATTCAATTACAGGTTGACTTCTTTATGACCTCTTGTATATAGCTCAGATTTTGTATGACTTATTTTTTGACTTGTACATACACTACCGGTCAAAAGTTTTAGAACACCACACTTTTTCCATTTTTTTTTTACTGTTTACTCTTGACCAAAACATATTCTAAACTTTTCATTCCTGAAAATGTCCACCTTTGGCAGATATAACAGCTAAACACACTCATGGCTCGTTCTTTTTACAATAGAAATCAAATATTCTTCAGAAAGTTCTGTTGCAGAAGTTCCCATAAATGTGTGGCACTTGTAGGTTGCTTGGCTTTCAATCTTCTGTCCAGTTTAGCCCAAACCAGCTCGATGGGGTTGAAGTCTGGACACTCCATGTTTTCAAGCTTTACCATCGTGTTCTTTTTTTCTGACGTAGTTTTGGCAGAACTTGGACTTGTGTTTTGTATCTTTTATCTTTTTTTTAACCTCTGTTTGTTCAGTTCTTACCTTTGTACCATTTCAAGCTCTTCATTGAACTTGCACGGCTTGAACTGCAATAAATAACTGGAAAAATTAGGGTGTTTGAAAACTTTTGACCGGTAGTGTGTACATTTATATATGATTATGCCTTATTTGACACCTTATTATTTATTACTATCAATATTTTTGCTCTTTGTTATTATATTATACTGTGTCCAAACAAAAAATATGAGCAGGATTGCTTCTCCACAGATTTAATGTGTGACCTGCATTGGTGGTGTCACTTTTGGACATGCAACAACATCTCCATGGAGACCAAAAACGTTATAAAGCGTAACTTTAATGCCAAGAATAATCTTACATAGAAGGATATCAGTCAGGAGCTGATTGGTCATCTTTTATTTTGAACAAAATGTAATTTTTCTCACCTCAGGTTAACATTCTGCAGAAATCTGTGATGTTTTTCAGTCTTGTGATCTTTTTTTCCCTTGTATATTCAAAGCTTATATTCTTCAATCCAATCCCATTATTTATGTAGCATATATTATAAACATGACAGCAGTAAAATACCTGAAGCTATAAAATATATTATTACTATCATCCAACATACAATATTTATAATCTATATGGGTCCCAAGATATTATATTGACAAATATAATGACATGTATATTTTCGTATACCTTGCTTGAAAGGCTGATTAATCTTTTTGACATGTCTGATGTTTTATTTTATGGAATGGCACTGTGTATTGGATGTCAAAAACAAAATAAACAGAGGGTAAAAAAAATATATATATAAAATGAATAAAATCTAAATAAATAAAAACACAGAAGACCACACAACTCCTGTGGTGTTAAAAGTGGGTTGTAGGAGGATCACAGGCAACCGGGAGTAGAAAGTAACACAAAAGTTACAAATTCTAACATCACTGTTATGTCGATTTTTGGAGTAATGGTACTTTTGTGGATAGATTTTACTTGTAATATAGTACTTATTCTATTGACACTGACAGAGCTAAGATTCCTGAGTCTACTTCTGCCTTATCTCGATGAAGTTATTATTGCTTTCTCTAGAATGAACCACAGTACGGCATTAAGCTTATCTCCATGGACACAAGCAACAGTTAAAGGTGAGATCTGTGGAGAGGCGATCCCGCTCACAATAAGAATGCATTTTTTTCAAGGTGTTTTTAAGCAATAAAAACATCCATAATAAAAATGTTTGATTTATTCAGCCGTACGGAAAACGCAACATCTGAGGCACGGAAGAAAAGTTACACTATGCATCTTTAAAATGAGTGGTTGCTATCAACAAGTGGACATCATTTTTATTCACAATGAACTACTTTGCTTTGATAAATCCATGTTTATGAGACTCAGTAAAACATTTCCGAACATTAAAAACACACAAAGACTCCCTTAGCTGTTCTGTTTATCGTATGATCACTCCACCAAACCAGTGTTAATTACAGATTATCAATAGCACAGAGATAACACTCCGGGGTGTAAATCCAGTATCTGAGAGGTGAAAGGTTCCAATCACACAATTAACTCTGTCCATTCTCTTCTATTACACGTGCGCCCGATCTAACGCCAGAAAGAGCTGTCTGTAAGTAATACGCTTTAATTGCTCATTGTATCCACTTCCACACTTTGTTTTCCCCGTGAATCTACGCTCCGTCGCCATGGCAATAAGACCAAACTCACACGCAAAGATGTGAGCAAACCGGCTGTCACGTCCCCGCATAAAAACATCTTGTGAATAGGTTGACATATGCATTGTTCTTGATACAAAGTGCTTGAGAGCTTGCTTTGAATAAAATGGTGGAGCGTTGTTCTTGTTTCTGAGATTTCTGTGATGCAAAGAGGCTGTTTGTGCTATGGGTATTTTTATTTTTATTTTTTTGATAGCACTGACCTTTGTGTTCTATTGCTTATAATATGAAGAATAATAATACTAGCTTAGATGTACCACTTTGTATTGTGTTTAGATCACAAATGCTGACATTAATAATACTTGTGAGGTGCATGATCAGTGACCCATTCTACCCAGCAAAATAAAAAACGTGAAATTATTTGAACATTTTATGACCAGATTGTGTAATAAAGAATAAATTAAATATTGTGTATATTCTCATTTATTTTATTATGGTGCAATAGCAAAGCAGCCTCCTTTACCAAAGAAATAAAAATGTGAAATTATTTTCATGTCTAACCCTAACCCTAAATGTAAAACAATATAGGAATAAAATTAAACAAAACAACATTACAGTTGTACACGCAGGAGAAAAGCCACCTCAATCCCCAGTGACCCATCCCACCCAGCAAAATAAAAATGTGAAATTATTTACAATTTTTTAATTTCTAGCTTATGTAATTTAAAAAATGAATTTCTTCTCACTCTCAACACCCAGAGGTATCAACCCTCAAGACATTATGAAAGTAACCAATCAATTAGGGATGCACTGATACCCGATACTGATATCAGGTATGGGCCCGATACTTCCTTAATATACTCTTACTCATACTTGTTAAACTTGTTTGTTGATACCACTATTACGCGACACGTTACGCAGTATCCAGTTTCAGTAATAAGCCAGTATCCCAGTTTCTCATAACCGGGAAATAAATTAACTGTACATGAGTGAAAATGACTGTTAAACAAAGAGCTGTGCTGCACACGTATGACCTGCTCACATACAATCTCTGAAAAGTTTAATATGAACTAGCTTCAACTGATATATGCACAGAACAGACTCACCATCAGCAGAACATCCCTCTGTCATAGAAAGAACACACATATATTCCACTGAGTTGTGTCCTTCAGTTGACCACAGAAGTTGACCACAACAGCTTCACAAGGAGCGAGCAGTTTTTTTCAGCGCTTTTTTTCCCCAACACATTATAATATCATGGTTGTTTGTATTTTTCCTGGTTTATTAAATATATATTTTTTGTCTTGTGCATTTGTAAGATTATGTCAAGAAACTGGGATACTTCTTTTGATCATGTACACAGGGAGATGAGTGTCCCGGTTTCTCAGCGTGCATGTAAACAGCATATCCCGAATATGTTCATAACCGGGATATGGCTAATAACTGGGATACTGGTGGACATGTGAACCCACTCAGTACCCAGTCAGTATGTTCATGAATCATGGGGGTCGGGGTATCGATATCAGTACTCAGCATCGGCAAGTACAGAAATGATTATACTTGTACTAGTATCAGTTTTGAATAAAGTGGTATCGGCGCAATTCCAATTTAATCCAGTCACAGTCTAGTCTACTACAGTTATGCTTCTGCTGTAGGGAGTATTATACCTCTGCTGATGTAGGTCAAGATAACTGGGCTGAGCTGGCAGTGAGTGCTTTTGGCACAGCGTACAATTTCGAGAATAGTGGGATGCTCTGAGGAGGAGGTGATGAAGGAGAAGAGGTTGTTTTTACATTTATGGTAATAGAGTTGCATCTAATTTCTGTGGACGCTTTTTAAACTGACCAAAATAAAATAAATGAAGAAAAAATCTTACCAAACTGCATACCACGTGTCTGCGATGAAGTCACTGGACCAGCCGTAGCATTCACGTGAACCTTAGAGGAAGCCAGATACACCCAAGTCCCCGCAGGCCAATGTCTCAAGGTCAACCCACTCACTCCCATTCCCCCCTCACTCCTTCCCTTCAAATCAAGTGACATTTCTCCTCTGGCGTCATAGCAACCGTTTTCCAACACCCGGCCCTTACCACCTCATGAGCGAGATCTGCTTATACACAAAAATCAACAACGGAAGCGTTTTTTTTTTGGACACTTTGTTGTATTACGATGGCGTATCAAGACTGCCACATGCGCTTCCAGACCTCCATGACTGAAAGGGGTAGAAGCAAAAGGTACTAGAATGGTAGAATGGTAGAATGGACCATGGGGGGGCAGGGTGGGGCGGGAGGGGCAGGGGGGGTACTTGACCTTTACATGTGCGACTGGCTTCACCCCTGGGAACGCTGGAAGGCATCTTGATGGCCTCCTATCCGGCTCCGGTCTGCAGCGGGACAATGAGCAATCAGAAGTAAGTGTACGAGGTGATTAGGAGACACTTATCCACAGCCTGGTCTCCACGGAACCTCCAGGACCTTCACAACCATGACAACCTCCAAGCAAAGGTGGAACAATTACTGAAATATTGCGACATCGGGTTGTGAAAAGTCTCATAATCCTGGGCACTATAAGGCACACTTAAAATCCTTTCATTTTCTCAACAATCAACAGTGCGCTTTATAATCCGGTGAACCTTATGTATTAATTCTGTTTTTTCTTATTTACGTACCTTGAACTGATTTTATGTGGTACATGGCGCTCAAAAATCTGTCAAAATCTTTTAGTACGACTTTGGAAAGCTACGAAGCCGCACCGTTTGATGGATTGGAGCATTTACGGCTACTGTAGTCAGGAGCCTCATGGAGTCCGACAGAAGCTGAACTGCATCAGCACAGAAGGAGCGAGCTGTTTTTTCAGCACTTGAAGTTTATGCAAATTAGCCATGTGGTTTTAAGTTTCGTCTCTGTAAAACATAAAGAAATGTGCACAAAGCTGAATTAAACACAATATTACTCAATGTTTATTTGAGTCCCCCTCGTAGGATATAAAAAAAACAAACTATCACTAACACTAAACAAACTATCAAACTTAAATTACCCAAACACATTCACATTCATAATCCACATTCACCAAGACAGGGAGGCAACGCCGGGCGAGTTACGTCACGATCTGCTAATGGATCGTGGATGCCTGGGCTAAGGTATGTTTTGCTTAATGTGTCTTATAATCCGGTGCGCCATATGTATGAAAATAGATGAGGAAATTCAACATTATTGATATTGTGCCTTATAACCTGGTGCGCCTTATAGTCCGAAAAATACGGTAGATGCTACTTTGCTTTAAAGTATTATGTTGTTGCATCAGCAGCTCAAGAAACAGGTGGAACTACATAGACCATAATCCTTTGCTCCATTTCAGCGCAGACTATTGATACAGCTGATGTTGTCAGCATTCCCTGGGAGTATGATGCCAACTGAAAACACTGCCCTATCTGAGGCTTGTTAGACTTTAATCTGAGCTTTATTTTAACACCATCTGACCAGAAAGAAAGAAAACTGACTTTGTTGGAACTACAACAGGTGAGATTATTCGTGCAACTTTAAATATTTTTTTTAATGTGTGCATCGTGTCACCGTGGTAACAGGTGAACATTCCGACAACACGCATCCAATCTAATCCATTTTATTTATACAGCACCTTTCATAAACATACAGTTTCCAAAGTGCTGAACAAATACAATAATAATATAATGATAAAATAAACGCTCAGATTTAATCATAGTAGTCTTAAAACAATAAAACCAGTTCAATCAAATAAGAGCAAAACCCAAGAATAGCAATAAATAAAGAAAACCAATAAAACAAATGAAAAATAAATAAAAGACACAGAGGACTACACAAAGTAGTGTTAAAAGCCAGAGAATAAAAGTGGGTCTTAAGACGAGACTTAAAATATTCTGCTGTGGGAACTGAACGGACATGGGGGGGCACACATGTAGAATCCCCACTCCCCATTCTAAGTCACTCCCCCTTCACAAACAAAATTAACATGTATTTTGCAAATGAAACTGCTTTATGAATTTGTAGTGTTTTGTGTTACAGTCAATTTTGCATAATACTAATTATTGAACTTTCTGTCCGATATTGAACCATATACAGTTTAATCAAATGGAAACCTGCAATCTGTACACTGTATTGATTGTACACTTAAAGTTTCCATATTCCTCTATAGAACCATCACAGTCTGCACACAGCTAACCTCGGAGATCCCCTTTTATAATTGCTAATTGCCTGAGGATCTTCCAAAGCCGTTATTATAATTAACCTGTATCTGTTTTCTCTATTGTTTATTTTCACCAATCAACTTCTGAGCACTTCAAACTGAACACAAAACACTTTTTAACACTTGTACGATGTTTGCTGTCCCACTTAGGATAGGATACAGAAATGTTGACATCCCAGGGGGGCGAGGGGCAGGAAAAGATCAGCCATACAAAAAAATCAATCCAAACATGACCTTTGACCCTTAAAGTCTGATGTTTGCAGGCTTCTTGTAAGTAAGTTATGCATTCACTAAATACACCTGTTTGATCATGTATCATTTGGTTTTTCTGTTACTAAGGCTACGTTCAGACTGCAGGGCTTAATGCTCAATTCGGATTTCTCTGTGAAATCAGATTTTTTTTGTGAAATCAGATTTTTTTGCGAGGTCGTTCACATTTCCAATTAAATGAGACTTGTATGTGATCTCCACTGTGAACTTTAAACACCCTCAGTGTTTGCAAAAGTAGCCTATGCATGGACACTAGCATTGAGCACCTGGAGATTTTAAAGTTGCTATGGTACTGGAGCTAGAACATGTACACCTTATTTCTTTTAAAGAGGAGAGTGAGAAGGAGAAGGACAAGGTTTTTGGCCATGGTGTTTTGTGGGGCAGTGGCAGCAACGTCTGTAGAAAGGAACGTGTGGGTGCAGAGTCACAGCTGAGAGTGGTGGGTGGGAGAGTGGCTATGTGCTTCACTGCTTCGCTCACACGGAGTTCATACACAATTTCCATATGATGAGAAGAACGTTTGTGTACATTTAAGCACCTACTTGTACCACTCTCATGGGAGAAAACACGTCTTCTGCAGCCTATTTCAGTGAGCAAACGCGTCGGCGTTGGGCTATATTGGCTCACAACAGGTGCTTGTTACCACACAATAGCCAACCTCTTTGTCATAGTCAAGTCCATTGTGTGCTCCATTGTCTACAAATTTTGCAGGACAGTTCGACAGTTCCGCCATGTTGACGTGTAGGTGGGATGAATGTGACCTGGCCGTTCGGACTGAAGTCGCATGTCAAAAGATCAGATATGTATCGGTTTTAGGAGCACATATTCAAGTGGCCTGAGTCACATTTGAAAATTGGATCTGTGTCGTTCAGACTGTCATTAAAAGATCAGATACAGGTCACATAGGGGCAAAAAAAAATCCGATTTGGATCACTTCAGGCTGCAGTCTGAAGTTGTGTTTGGAAAATTTGTTATGTTTGTTTTGTTTTTGTTTGCTCCTTTAACAAGAATTCTATTTATATGAACCAGACTATAGAGTGCTTCAGGCTTTTTTTTTCCATTGTCCAGTTTCATTCATGTGTCTCTCAAATGCTGGAGATATCTCACATATCCTCTAATCCATTCATTTTGACTTAAACTCTCCATGTGTTTCTCTAAATGTTTAATCTGGACTCATACTACACTATTGTCTGATCTATGCTATAATGTTCTCAATTTCCTCATCAAATTCATACCTAGAGTTGTGTTTTGTTTCATTCACACATGTTTAACACACAAACCCTGCATATTTAGACAGTTCTTTTCTCAAACTGAAGACACTCTTTTCCACCCTGTGATGTCATGTGGGACAGGAAGTGCTTCACTGTGTTTTTAAACTCCATACACTTTAACTAGAATCATTTGGATCATTTCAGCCCTGGAATCTCTAGTACACAAAAGGTAAAAGGGCTGTTAACCTGAAAACTACCGCTTCATGACATCACAAGGTGGAACAGAACATTTCAAGCTTTGGAGATATAGACACACTCATATTAAAAAGATTACTTGTTTTGTGAACGAAACAAAACACATTTCCAGGTCTGTTTTTGAGAAGATAACATTTTAACATGGCTTAAAGCTCACAAGAGTCAATTTTGCGTAATACAGGACCCTTAAGAATTTCAATAGCAGTTCCAGGGTCAAACATACTCAGACACCCAAACAATTTCTGCATCCTTCAGAGCTCAAATTTGCTCGCACAAACAAGACAGTAATGGCAATCTATGGTCTTATGTATGATAACCATTAAAAAAAACAAAAAAACTCCTTTCGCAACACATTTAGGCTGCTTTGCTCGTTAAGTAATAGATTTAGTCATAGGTTTCACTTTCACTTTTAACTTGGCGCCACTGATTCAAAGCACCAATTTTATCTTTGCACTAAAATACTAAAGTACTGCAAATTAAAAAGTAAGTAAGTCTAAAAGTCTTCAGGTTTAAATAGTCATTGCAAACCATCTCAAAGCTCGTCGCAGATAAAACCGCTCTCACTCCCTCCCGATGGTAATTAGGTCTGACATTATAAAATGCAGGCATATATCAGCGACGCCGCGCAAATTTGAAAACAACATAGCGCTAATCAAACCGCAGCTTTACTGTTGAAAGCGCTCACTGTGATTACCATATGCTAGCCTCAGCGTTAACAAAGGCTTTCCCAGGCTTTGATGCTAAAAACACAGAACGCCATTGATGCCCAGCGCTGAATGCTATTGCTAACGCTATAATATGCCGCGTATGTTGTAACTCTATGGGATTGCATGGGATTAGGGCACCCAGACGCCCGGAGAGGGGTGGGGCGGGGCTGTGGGGGGGAGACGGTGGGTGCCCCTGCCTTCGATATGGGTGCGACCAGACAATGAGAGGATGTAGAGAGGGGTGCGTGTCTGTTCAATGTGGGAGCATGTGCAGTATGGGTCATGACTCAAAGTGAGACAGGAACCGAGCTCTGACGACGGAAGGGCATCTGGGTGAAGTCACGGTGAGTGGTTTTATGGGATGTCGTGTTTTTTTTTTATTCTCTTATGGACTTTTTTGTTTCCTCCCTAAAAACATCTCTTGGACTTGGGTTGTGTTTTATTCATGTTTGTTTCATCATTCATATTAAGCTTGTCTCACCCTCTGTGCTTCAAAATGCTTAGTTCCACCTTGTGATGTCATTTGGTGATGTTTCAGGAAGCGCTTCTCTGTGCTTTTAAAGTCTATACAACTTCACAAGATTTATTTTTGACTTCAATTCAAGGCCCACACTAACTTTAACACTAACAGCAACTATTTTAATCTTAGTTTAATTTAATTCTTATGGTGGACCAGAAATTAGGGGATTTAATATAATACTGTGAACAACATAATATAATAATATAATCATAAACTATAGTTCAAGGTGCAGTAAGTTCCATAGTATGGCGTTAAAGTCAAGTTGACTTAAAAAGTTTAAAAACAACCATATGCAGGACTCCTTGGAAAACCATAAACCATAAAACAATACTTTGGAAAACTCTTCATGGAGATAGATATGTTGTAGACTCCAAGACCTTACCTTACAAAGGTAAGAACTGAACAGACAGAGGTTAAAAAAAGATAAACGATACAAAACACAAGTCCAAGCTCTGCCAAAACTACCTCAGGAAAAAAGAACAAGATGGTGAGTTTGAAAACATGGAGTGTCCAGCACAGTGTCCAGACTTAAACCTCATTGAGCTGGTTTGGGATGAACTGAACAGAAGAGTGAAGCAACCTACAAGTGCCACACATTTATGGAAACTTCTACAACAGACTTGGGAAGAACTTTCTGAAGAATATTTGATTTCTATTTTAGAATGTGTTTTGGTCAACAGCAAAAAGTAAACAGTAAAAAACTGGAAAAAGTGTGGTGTTCTAAAACTTCTGACAGGTAGTGTATGTCCAACACATTTTGGGTTGTTCAGGCATTTAGTAAATAGTTTTTGCAAATCATTATTCAATTGTGACTTTATTGTGTTCCATGAAAATGATTAAACATAAAATGAATGTTTTATCATATGTGGACATATACATATAAAATGTACAAATATTATAAAAATTTAATTCTTTGTTTTTGCACTCATCAGTTCCCAAACAGCCCAAATAACAAAGAGAAATCAATAAAGCATGCCATGCAAGAGTTCAGGTTCTAGGAGGTTAAAAAAGCACATTAAAAACAACCACAACTGTCCTAAGTGCTGTACAAAGGCATTAAACATACTTATCTCCATGGAGACAAGTGGTCAGATCTGTGGAGAGGCAGTCCTGCTCACACCAAAGAATCCATGTTTGCTCAAGGTATTTTTTATTAATACAAAATGTAAATGAGCACCAAATAGATATGATAAATGCCATACTGTGGAACATTTAAGGCAAAATTAAGAAAGCTGAACATCAAAGTGAATACAGAGCAGTGGGTGTACGCTGATGGAGGTGAAAACTGGGGTTGATCAGTGATATAGCATCTTGAAAATAAATAATTAAAGATTGCTCAAACATGTACAAATCACTCCAAATACACCTTTTGGAAAGAAAATGTGAAGGGAAATAACTATAACACGGTAAAAGCTGAAAAGTTGATTTTGCAGAACACCCTGCTGCTGTCCTTTTAATTTGTTTTGTTTGCATATTTGTATTGTTTTTGGTGTTATTTAGTTTCCAAATTTTTCCCCCTGTACACGTACCTCTCCTGAACAATTCTAGACCTTCTCCATCCACAGCGGGACCCGTGGAGCCCCAGGACCTGTCAGCCCAGGACTGGAGCAATTTGCTGTCTGGGGGCCACAAAGCAGGGGTCAGGGGTCAAATAAGTGCTGTGAGTAGGGGCCTCTTTCTCATGGTAATGCCCTCACAAACAAGCCCGCCGATAGGGTCCAGGCCCGCTCAAGTCTGGAAGGTCCGTGGTATAATTTATGACGGAAGGTGCCAAGGTGAAAAATGAGCCCAGGATCTGCACCAGAGGAATGCAAAGAGGGCTGGATCACAGACTTCATATGAGTATAGTTTGCAGAGATAACTGTCACTTCTAAAATATAAGACTGTTATGTATAAAGGTATCGCTGTAAGTTTACTAAATACTGCCAAAAACAAGATCTTGATTTGAGAATGAAATGTGGATGAGATTTGAGTGATTTTTAAGATTTTTGAAATAATAGTTTTTGGTCTTATTTATAGTAGATTATTATTTTCAAGTTTAAAAAAAATACCTGTCTTTTTCTTGTTTTAAAGGTTGTGGTTCTGGTTGTAACACATCACCTGAATGATTCCATGGAAACAGAAAGTTAAAAGCATACTTCTTCTTCAGTATTCTTCATGAAAATAGATATGTTTTATGCCATACCATGGAAGATAGTAGCCAAAGGAGCAATATTTCCATGGAAACAAGCAGGAAAAGGCTCTCCTCCAGGTCAAATAAAAGTCAGGTTTGTGGAGATGCAAGCCTGCTCGGAGTACGGAGGACACTTAATGCATTTTTAAAAGTTTTTCAGTGCTAGTAACATGACCAAAATGAAAAATAAAATGCCTTTATTTTAGTTAATTTTTGGCAAAGAAAAACAAACAACAAAAGAAACAAACACAGTGTGGCTTTAAGACTGTCATAAGTTTTAATTTAGCCATTTGTCATTAGTAAATCTTCATTACTTGCAAAGACAATCAAATATAACAGACATATACTTCTTATTTATACTACTTACTTCTTTCCATCTCACATCATTTACATAAACAACAAACCTACACAATACTGTACACTAAGTATGACAGCTATTAGTCAAACTGTTCAGCACCACGGACAGCGCACTACAGTCTGTTGTGAATGAAATAACATGAATCTTCAATGAAAACTATGTTAGAACTAATAAATAAGATGTACCCGTTTAAAGCACCTCTTATATTTACGGTACATTTGGTTTGACTAAATAAAGCTGGATTACTATAGCTGTATTACAGTAAGTCAAAGTGGCCAGTTACTTTTTTCTCCAATTTTATTTTCCTTTTTGGTGATACACGTAGAATTTGGCAGCGTCACGTAGTCATATTGGTACAAATTTTTAAAAATGTGCCGTTTGTTAGTGTGATCTATGGTTATCCATAGGAGGAGCTGACAACTGCATGACTCTTTGTTGTCACGACGTTTACAGCGATATCAGCTCCCACTGGACACTGCAGTTTTCTAACGCCAAAATCACCACATTTGTTTCTTTAATTAAGGTGTTTTAGATTAATATTGTGATTTAAAATGTCCAAATTATAACATAATGATCCAGGGGTGTCATAGATTATAATAAACAGAAGCACAATCGCTCTTGTTTAAAGGGTAAAAGTAATTAATAGTTTGCGAGATGTACTATCAGATCTTACCTTTGTATTTTCTCAATATTCTAGTTATCTGATTTTCTGATTTTTATCTGAAGTAGCACTTTGTTTGGGGATCTATCACCTGCTCCATTTCTATGGATATGTCATTGCTCTGCTTGGACATTAAAAACTCTACTTTACTTCAATTACAGGTGATTATATAGCTCAAAAAATGCATAGAAAAACAAGCATTCTGACTGTGAGCGGGGTCGCCTCTCCACTGATCTGACCTATAACTTGGTCCATGTCAGGTTTAATTAATACCATACTGTGAAACATTCCAGACAAAGCAATAACGTAATCATGTAGAGAAGCGTTTGACAGATTCTCCACCAGAAAAGGGACACAATGCATCTTTAAACGTGCCCTGTTGCGCTCAAGTTTTCAGTGCTATACTTTGAGAGGCATACAGAGCTTTGTGGTGCCTGTGGAGGTGTACTCGTATTATGGGAAGTCTGGGGGCCTGTAGCCATAGGAGACACTCTACTCTGACTGCATTAAGTCCATATTATACAAGGCTCTGTGGGAAGCATACATATGGGACACATCAGGGAGAATATGTGTGTAAAAACTAATTTCTTCAGAACGATATTGGAGCGTTGTCTGTGCCAGAAATGTACCCTATACTGCTTTTTATTCAAATTTTAGTAACTTTTCCTGTTTGTCTCCATGTAGATCTTGATGCACTGGTTTAAATAATCCAAAATATGGCTTTAAACTAATCTGTCTTGCATTTATTCAATGACATCTAACAACAAAACAAACCTGTAATTTGTCTTGCAAGTCTCCGTGGAGATTCATAAGTGTAAGGGCATACTGTGGAACGTTCTAGACACCATAGAGACAAGCCGGTGACGGACCCTCCTGCAGACAAGTTACACAGTGCAGCTTTAAAAATGTAACAGAACTAGATCATTTTAAACAGTTTGTGTGGTTCAAAGTTATTTCTTGTTTATCTTATGGATTCTGAGCGTCCAAATTATTCACCGTGATGACTTTTTACAACTCACAACTTTCAGAGACCAGAGCGGAGTTTTGCTGAGGCGGTAAAGCTAACAACTAGCATGCTACCACACACTTCCTGCGCTTTATAACAAAATGAAGAGAGTACGCAGCGGGTACAGGCCCATTCAGCCAATTTAGTCTTCAAAAGTGGCCAATATACCTAATGTTAATTTAATGTGAATTCTCATGCATTTTGTCTTGTACTAGATTACATTAGTATTATTATAACACTTGATTACTTGACCATTATTAATTTTTTGTTCAAAATAAAGTCAACATCACAATTTTTACTAATTCAAAATCGTCAAATAGTTTTCAGTAGCAAAATAAACAATACAAGTATAAAGAAAACTCAAGAGTCGGGGTGGAGCCAGACATTTTTGGTTGTATCAGCCTGTAATGATTTATAAAAACAAATATGGATTTTTTTTTGTAGTCTCAAGATTGAAGGTTGTATGTAAATGGGGCAAAAATCTATCTTTTGTTTAGATGAGATTATCTGTATATGATATTTTAGTAGCTATTAAAAGAATATTTTGTTATGTTTTTGTTATTAGTGTTGTGTCATGAGCAAGGATGCAAAGTAACTCATTACAAATACTCACGTTACTGTAACTGAGTAGACTGTAGTATATTGTTGAACCTGTATTTGTAATTTGTATAAATAGTGTATCATTCTAGCCATATAATTGCAGTTGTATTTTAAATCATTGAAGTTACTGAGTACTGGACAAGTCCCAGTTCTGCAATCCACATTTGTCTCTGCTCCTTTCGGTATCAACAAACACAAAACACCACTTAGACTGAGACAAACTTCATAGAAATAAAATAAAAATATAGTAAATACATCTCAGTGATATACAAGAGTACTGCACCTCCTGCTCTCGTTGGCCAGAGCTCTCAGAAAACCCACATTGCAAATCAAAACATCTAATTTCAATTTTACAGTTTTGAAAGGTCAAAAAAACGTGATCTAAAATGGTTATAAAATTGTGTTAAAAAAGAAACTAGTGGTGAGTATTATTTTTCATGAACATTTACATTATTAGCCGTGTAACTGTATTTTTACTTGAGTACAATGATATAAAGTGGATGGAGGTCATTTTGTGTCTTTATTAATAATATAGGCTATTTTATGTGAGAGATTTTGATATTATAACAGGCCTACTATCATACATATACATTTTAGGAAGTCCATATATGGGCACAGAGTACTCTCGATGACACATGCATCTGTCACCAGTCCTTAAAGGAAACGTGAGTCACGTCCAGAGCATCACGCTGTTTACGGCACACACCAGTGACATGACAGCAGAGCCACGCGCCATCTACTGGACACTACCTGTATTACACCAGGACACTGCCAAATGTCACACGTGTGCGGTGCCAAAAATGTACTTCACTATGACGACACTCTAAAAGGTTTGGACACTGTTCATGACACCCTTTTATCAGTTTAATATTTTACAAAAACACATTGTAATTTATGTCTATACACTTAAATCTTGTAGATGAAGTACCTACTTATCTCTTAGTTGAAATGTAGTAGTAGTAGTAGTAGTAGTAGTAGTAGTAGTAGTAGTAGAGTCATAACAGCATCAGATAATACCAATATAGTAGTAGTAGTTGTAGTAGTAGTCGTAGTTGTAGATAATTTTATATTTCATCAAAGCAAACTGTCAGGCTATGTCTGTGAGCAATATGTACTAGAGTAGTAGTTGCAATATCTACTTCCCTCAGTGGTACTAAAATGTTTTGTACTAATAACACAGTGATGGCAGTGGGAGGAAATGAAATTGCAGCAGCAGCAACAACAGCAGTAGTAGTAGTAGTAGTACTAGTCGTAGTCGTAATAGTAGTGGTAGTATAGCAGTATTACTAATGGTAAATCTAATGGTATAGTGGTAGTAGCAGTACCTATTTATCGTGAAATGTGCTAGTAGTAGTAGCACTAGTAGCTAGTAGTAGTAGTACTAGTAGTAGTAGTAGTAGTACTAGTGGTAGTAGTAGCGGTAGTAGTAGTAGTAGCAGTAGTAGTGGTAGTAGTAGTAGTGGTAGTGTAGCAGTAGCGGTATAAAAGTATAGCAGTACTAATGGTAATTCTAATGGTAGTACATGGAGTATAGTGGTAGTAGCAATATCTATTTATCTTGAAATGTACTAGTAGTAGTGTTAATAGTAGTTGTAATAGTAGTAATAGTAGTAGTAGTAGCGGTAGTGCAGCAGTAGCAGTATAAAAGTATAGCAGTACTAATGTTAAATCTTAAGTTGTAGAGTATAGTGGTAGTAGCAGTACCTATTTATGCCGAAATAGGAGCAGTAGTAGTAGTAGTAGTAGTAGTAGTAGTAGTAGTAGTAGTAGAAGAAGAAGAAGAAGAACCACCAACAATTTCTTTCAGCTACTTTACTTCCAGTATTTAAAGGTATAATAGGACAGCAGAACATCTCCAGTAGCAGTAGTACATATGAGTCTGTGCAGTAGAGGACATGGCTGCTATTAGGATTACACATAATGAGAGCAGAGAGCCCACAGAGCCTTGTGTAGTGCAGTATCGTGTGTTATAGTGTGTTATATAGTGTGTTATAGTGTACTGCAGTGTAGTGTAGTGTGTTGTAGTGTGTGTGTGTGTGTGTTGCGGTGCGGTGTGGGGGAGAGGGAGTCATGCACACTGTATGGGAGAGGAAGGAGAGCCTGATGGACAATTCAAGCGTGCACTATCCAATCAGGATGGGTACGGCTCAAGGACACTACAGTACAGGGCTGTGGAGGTGAGCAGAGGGTGGAGCCGGTGCAGGGGCGAGTGGGTAAACCTCACAGCGAGAGGGTCCCCGGTTTGACTCCCGTTATCAGATGGGGCCATTCTGTTTACCTTTTAAATGCAATCAAAATCCTCCAGGTCTAGTACAATGTTTCTTGTTCAAGATCTGGAAATAGGCTCTTGGTTTCTGCTCACTGGGACAACAATACATAATACTTATCTATATATTTATCTATAAAGTTGAAATGAAGAAGTTAATAGACAGAAATCTTCCTGTTTTCAGATGGGTGTGATTGACAGGTGGATTAGCCAATCAGGAACATGCACTATACGTTGTTGTGCAAATGTAAACAAAGAAAACAAATTATCTCACCGGCTCTTTTTTCTCATGTGTGCGTCTTGTGCCAGTTTGGTTTTGCGAGATCTTGTTCCATACCTAGAACCAAATATAAAAAAAAATACAAATTGGAAAACATGAACTAAAAACAAAAAGTAAGCGTAGTTTTTAAATGCGTAACTGTTGTGGAGTATTTTAGATCATCCATGTTACCTTTTAATGTTTTGAAAATGCTAAATTTGAAGTACATGTTTACTAAGTTTCAATTTCAGTTTTGATGTCTTTTGATGAGTCTTCCTCCCTTTTCTCCCCACTCTAAGTCACTCCCCCTTCAGAGCATAATCACAACACAATTGGTGTGATTCCCACTAATGAAACTTTGGCACATCGCATCAGGTTTGTGAAGTTGTAGTTACAATTTTGTATCACGTTTTTGTATATTTATGGAGAATAGTTGTGTGGGAGCATGGGTGACGTAGGCTTGTGGGCTGAGCGTTGTTCAGAATTTTACAGCTAACCGTAAAGAGGGCTTCAATAGGACCCGGGAGAGATCGCTAAATTACTCAAACATGCACGGACGGCATATAAAACCTCCTCAGGCATGTTTTTGACAAGAAAATAATAGAAAAACTCAATACCTCCTCTTTAATGCCTGTAACTTCAGTAGAAAATATAGTTTTAAAGCATAGATGTGGTCAGATCTATTTTCTATAACATTTCTTTACAACTTCAGTTATATAATTAAATCGTAGATACATATACTCATTGATTTGCACTTTATTTTTTAATCAAAGCAGCCAGATTCGTACTTAACCATCATGTAACATCTGATGCCCAAACTGACTCCATTATATTCTCCACCACTAACTAACAAAGTATTTATATATTTTTGTATGTTGTAGTGTAATGTTTGCTGGTAAACCAACTGTCTTTGTCTCGCCAGGAATTTTTTTTAAATTTTTGTTGTGACTATGATGACCAAATTAAAATAGATGTGAAGAGTAAAATATAAGTCAAACACTGCCAGCCCCACTGCAGCTGTGCTCCCCACATTTTTGTCTTAGCCTCTCATTAAAAAGAAAACTGAATGGAGACTTTGTTGGTTTAAATAATGCTAAAACAAACTGAAAAATAAATGTTGGTTGGTCTATGCGTTTTCAGACCCTCATAACACAAAAACATGGGAACTCTTTTCATCCTCTCATGATTAAAAACGTACAGACCTCCAATTCACCTTTCCCACGCATCAAATTTCTTAACATTGATCTAGAATACCCAGTTTAAAAGCGTGCGTAATTTCTGCTCCGTATGAATCTATCCGGTAATTGAGTGAACCGGTGAACGCGCTTCTCTCCTATCTCCTCCGCGCACACCGTGGCGCAGCGTAGCCCCGGGGCTGGCACCGCGCGCCTCTCCATGATCTCACCACCTCACCCCCTTTGACTACCCCCTCTTATATAACAACCCCCGAACCCCGGACCGTTTGAAATATAGTCCTTTAAAGTGGATTAGAGCGTGCGTAAAAGAAGCGAGCGGTAGGTACGTAATGTCGGCCTATATGTATGGGAAGAAAGCGCCGCTGCGTGTTGGGATCGCCTCTACGCCAATCCGCGGGGGCCTCTCTCTCTCCCGCTCTGTCTCTCTCTCTCTACGGGCCCCACGGTCGCGCGACTCGTCTTCTCGGGGCCCGTCTAATCAGGGGAGACAAGCGGCTGACGAAATAACGATGCTTAATTGGCATGGGGAGCCGTGGGAACGCGTAAACAAACAGCTGCCATTTTGTGCCATTTTCTTCTCCCCCTCCTCGTTTTTTTTTTCGGATACGTGGTGGCAGATGCACGCGGGGCTTTATAGGAGAGGCCCGTATGAAGGATTAGGCTAATACTAAAGAAGCATACACACATATATACCTTGAGAACAACAGAATAGATAAATAAGGGCGCGGTAGCCAAGGCGCAGCACATGAGATTATCCCGGGTTTACCATCATGGGTATGCCCTCTGCTTTTGTTGCACGGTGAGGCGCGGGGTACGGAGGTTTTGGGGTGGTACGTCCGTGCGTTGGTATGGAAATAAAACAGGAAAGTAAAATAAAAGAGGTTTGGATGCAATTGTAACAAACTCTAAAGTTGAGCAAAATAAGACGTAGGGGTGTTTCTTATGCAAAATGCTTCTTGGGGCCTCACTTAAACTGTCTTTGATGATCTAAGAACGAGTTAGTTTAAGAGATTTTCAGTTTAGTTTTTTTGTTTTTCTCAAATTTTCTCACGACTTTTCTTTCTTTCTTTCCTTTTTGGTAATCTTGCTCCCTCAACAAACGTTATTGTGGCAAAGAGCATTTAGAAACACCAAACTTTACAAATCTTGACCGATTGTACAGAGAGATTTGTTGATATCTAATTTTAAGTTGGAATTTTAAAAGTTTGAAATCCCCGGAGAGAAAAGTAAAAATTTTGAACCCTTTTATTTAATGTTGAGAGATTTATTTACTTGATTTTTTGAGTAGATTGTAGGAGTTTTACTAAACAAGAGCCAAAAATCTTCAATACTAACAAGGATACATTTCATCCTGGCTCTATCCATTTTTCAGATCTGTATGGTACGTCCCAAACATGTATTTTCTCAATTCTTACACATAAAATACCTTATTATTTTATATGAAAACATTACATTATAAAAAATTAGCTATGTGTTTTATTATATTTATAGTAGTAAAGTAAATTACAGAACAGTTTCAAAGTAAGATTTTTTTTTTCCTATTCAACTGCACTGTCTTGCCTTAAATATAAATATATAAAAAGTTTGTGTACCATTATAACATTATTCTAAAGTTTTCAGGCATATTTGTTTTGATACAGGTGGACCGTGCGTGTCCCTGATTGGCTAATCCACCAGTCAATCACATCTGAACTCACGGAGATTCACCGGTGACTCCACTCACATTTTTGTAAAGTACTGAAAAGTGTGTATACTGGATGCCAAACAATATAATCAAAAAAAAAAGTTCAAGGAAAACGCACAAAAATACAGGAAGTAGTGATGATGTTCTAAACAGTATAGAAAGAAGGCACTTTTTTAGATCTACATGTTACCTGTTTATTGTTTTGAAAATGCTATAATCATCGAAAACGTAGTCACATTTTTAATAAGCTTGAGTTTCATTTTTGACGCTCTGAGTCTTCCCTTGCTCTCCGTGTTTGTAAGTCACTCCCCCTTCAGAGCACTGTGACATTGCATCAGGTTTGTGAAGTTGTTGTGTACAGTTTTGTATCACGCTTTTGTATATTTATGGAGAATTGTCGTGTGGGAGCATGGGTGATTAGGCTTGTGGGCGGAGCACTGGAAAGAATCATAGAGCTAAAGAGGGTTAGTATAGGGCCCGGGAGAGATTGCTAAATTACTCAAACATGCATTTATGACAGGGAACGTTGTAACATGGTAGAAAGCTCCAAAAAGTCGATTCTGCAGCAACTTTAAATTTATGTATGTGACCCAAGTTTTAGTGAAATACATAATATGACATGTCACACACTTCATCTCACAAATCAAAGGTGCACTATGTAACTTTTCAGTTTGGTGGTGCATCACCTGCTTGTTTCTGTGGATATGTCACTGCTCTGCCTGAAATGTTCTACAGTATGATATTAAACTGTTCTACCTTACATTTATTCAATTACATGTAGGGGTTTGCAATATATTTTCACTGTGTAAAATGGGTGGTTTTTTTTTATTTAATTAAAATTTTTATTTTACTTGGCACAAAATTTGTGGTTTAATAAAGACTTTTAGAATCATAGTCATGATTTAGCCTTTGTTTTTTTTTTACCAAACAGTATAGAACCAATCTGAAATATATCGGATCAAACTGTATCAAATTGAAAGTGCCCTGTGTCGAAAAATGTATCATATTGTGGCCAGTGTATCGAGGTAGCCCTAATTACAGGTGGTTTTATAGCTCAAAATAGCTAGAAAAACTGGTATTTTGACTGTGAGTAGGGTCACCTCTCCACAGATCTGACCTGTAACTTGGTCTGGCTTAGTCTCCATGAAGATAGAAAGGTTTAATACCATACTGTGAAACATTCTAGACAAAGCGATAACATCACACACGGAGAAAAGCATTTGACGGACCCTCCACCAAAAAATGTTACACAACGCACCTTTAAGAGTGGCATTGCTCTGGTTGCTATGTGAAACCTCCTTCGTATACTTGGGCCTAGCTCCTTTGAAGACCCTTACAAACGAAGCTATCCGCGGGGGTCATGTCCTCCTCTTCCCCAAACTGCATCAGTGGCATTGTGGCTGTTGTGTTTTGTGATTACCGACTAAAAGAAAAACTTCTAATTTGTGCACAATCGACCCACTCAAGCAGAACGCCGCCATTCTCTTTGCAATGGACACTTCTTCAAAACCGGGGTCCCTTTGATTCCTCGGGGGGATAATAGACTTGTCCATCACGCGGCCCCTCCCCGTGAGCTAATTGGCAGTGGTTAAAAGGAGGCCTGGCGCGGTGGACGACGGTGCTTCATTAGATCAGTGCTTTGGGAGACATTGGCCCACCTGCTCGCCCAGCATGAGAGCAGAGGGGGCACGCACGGGTACAGGACAGGCCCGGTGTACGCAGGACCAGGGAGGAGACGAGGCAGCGAGCGACGGCCATTTTTAAATTCAGGGTTGGAAAAGTTGTGGGGTTGAAAGTTGAGGGGAGCTGGTGATTGATTTCACTTTAAGAAACAAAATGTAACTTGTTAAACAAAAGATAAGACTAAAATAAGATGGTCGGGTTTGCATCTACACAAACCTGACTCTTTTTTGGCCTGGAGGAGGGCCTTCTGCAGCTGTATTCTTTTGTCTTCGAGAAGCATGGAAACCCGACCTCTACAAAATGCAATGGAACAGCCAATCAAATTGGGGTTCAGACGCACAAACTCGGGCTAGTTTGGTGTACACTGAGTCGGTTGGATTTACGTCACAGTAAAAGTGGCAGCGCACACAATAAAGGGGGGGAACTGTCTTTTTGTTATTTTGAGGTTAAAGGGACAGTCCACTTCATTTCCAAGTTAGTAGAGTGTTGGAGACGTGTGGAGACACTTTTTCAAATATTCCATCCAGTGCTTGTATTTGCAGAGGTCGCTGGTGCTAGGCTAGTGCATGTCAATGGCCATAGTTAGCCTGCTACTAAAAACAGTCTTACCTACTCTACAAAACACCCGAAGCAAATCTGTTATTACACCAGACTGTCGATGTGAATGTCTGTGTTGATAGAATAATTTTAGACATAAAACCAACCTTGCATTTGAAGGATTTATGTCTGAGCAGCAGCAGTGAGTTGTACTTCCTGATAGAAAGCTTGGCAGCGGCGGACTGATATCACCTAGCACCGATCTTACCGGCAAAGTAAAATTCCGCTGCTGCTGAAAAAATAGTGCCTCAACATGTGACGATTCATGCCATGCAAGATTAGTTTTATTTCAAACATTATTCTATCAACACAAACATTTACACTCAGATTTGCTACGGGTGCTTTGTGGAGTGGGTAAGACTTTCTTTCACATCATTTGGCAGTAGACAGAAGGCTTTTCTCCAACTGTTGCAATCAAACACATTTACAACGGATGTCGGGAGAACTGACTCGGATTTATCACCTACCAACATTCAGTAGAATGCAAGTTTTTTTTTACTTGTTTCCATGGAAATGTTGTTCCTTTGGCAATAATCTTCCACAGTATGATACAAAAATGATAAATCTTCATGGAAAATGTACGGAAGCAAAAAAACTATTCTACTCAAGATCATTGCTACTGCTGTCTCTGTTCTTACCTCCACCTGATGTTTCTGCCTCCTGACAAATCAGAAGGCTCTTACTTAACTTTGATGATAAACACCGCAAATTTGTCTGATTGGGCCAAGATTTTAAAACTTATATCAGGTTATTCATCTTGTTTTCAGATTTATTACAGTATCTACTCATTAGTTCTAAATTGAATTAATTCTTGTGTAGAGGTAGTTTATTTTAAGATAAGTTAAACGATCCTGTTGTATGGACAGATAATTTTACTACTTTTAATTCAGTACTAATACTGATACTGAGATTTAAGTGTTTATATCTAACATTTTTTGCAGTGCACTTTGTAACTTTTCTTCCACAGGGTCTGCCACCTGCTTTTCTCAGACAGCTTTGGCTGACCTGTCCCTCAGTAGGTCACACCAACTGGACAAGTTACAGTTCAGATCAACTCAGATCTGTGCAAAGGCGAGCCCAGTTACAGCAAGAATACACGCTTTCATGCATTTTAGCTCAGAAAATTCATCTAATTGCAATGCAAGATATGCAAGTTTAATGCCATACTGTGGAACATTTCAGGGAAAAGGCAAGACCCTCCACGAGAAAGTCTCTTAAAGGTGCACCACGTAACCTAAACATATAAAAACATCTCCTGCACTGTTCTATCCACCCACATTTGTCACAACACAAGTCCTTTGTTTTATTGGAGAAATTGCTAAAAGTGAAGTACAGATACACAGAAGTACAACTTTGCAGTACGGATATATTGTATAAGCAGCTGTTCAGGTCAAAATAAGTCTGCAGTGTACTCTCTGAATGTAATCCTAAATCGTTTCATTGTCTGACCAGGAAGTCCACTGTTAACATACTTCTTGCAAATCCATGACTACAATGACTTCATCGCCTTCAAGAAGAGTCATCTATTTAGAATAACTTTTAATGTTTAACCATTCTCAGTATGACAGTGTCATACTGAGAATACTCAAGGAGAAATTAAATTTGTCAAATGGACAAAGTTTATTTGTCCGTTACACAATACTTTTCACAGCTCATCCAAGCTGCGTCTTCAGGTCTGGTCAGAATACTGGTGGGAACTTCCTTATGTCTGCCAGCAGGGAGGAGCTAACTGCAATGAAACTACTCTGACACCTACACCTACTTATTTACAGTTTGTGTTTGTGTTAGTTAGTTAGGCCTATTGAACTGCACTGAGTGAGTGAGGCTAGTGCATGTCAGTTACTTCCTTTGAATATCCGATTACAGAATAGTACTGGAGTAGCAAGTAGCAGCAGTAGTAGTAGTAGTAGTAGTAGTAGTAGTGGTAGTAGTACAGTAGTAGCAGCAGCAGTAGTAGTGGTAGTAGTAGTAGTAGTAGTAGTAGTAGGTAGTAGTAGCAGTAGTAGTAGTACTGTAGTAGTAGTAGTAGTAGTAGCAGTAATAGTAGCAGTAGTAGCAGTAGTAGTAGTAGTACTGTAGTAGTAGTAGTAGTAGTAGTAGTAGTAGAAGTAGTAGTACAGTAGTAGTAGTAGTAGTAGCGGTAGTAGTAGTAGTAGTGGTAGTAGAAGTGGTAGTAATAGTGGCAGTAGCAGTAGTGGTAGTAGTAGTAGTACAGGTAATACTGTAGTAGTAGTAGTAGTAGTAGTAGTAGTAGTAGTAGCAGCAGCAGTAGTAGTAGTAGTAGTAGTAGTAGTAGTAGTAGTAGTAGTAGTAGTAGTAGTAGTAGTAGTAGTAGTAGTAGTAGTAGTAGCGGTAGTAGTAGTAGCGGTAGTAGAAGTGGTAGTAATAGTGGCAGTAGCAGTAGTGGTAGTAGTAGTAGTACAGGTAATACTGTAGTAGTAGTAGTAGTAGTAGTAGTAGTAGTAGTAGTAGCAGCAGCAGTAGTAGTAGTAGTGTAGTAGTAGTAGTATTATCCTGTTTTCCCTGTGAATATTCTGATGGTCTTTAACAAGGACAGAGAGCTGACGAGCTTCCGTGTGCTACTCTGCTCTAAAAATGTCTCTCCTCACCTCTCTGCAGCGCTCTGTGGATAAAAGCTATTGTGATGGTAATGCTGTCTCCTCTAATGGACAATTAGATATGCCCACAGATAGGGGGCACTGTGCATAAGCGTCTATGGGTGCTAATTACTTCCAAATGTCATGCTTGCTCTTGCGTTTATGGTTTGGTAAAGTCACAGAGCTGCAGCAGTGGTTCGAAGGTGAAAGGAGACAGTATTTAAATATTGCTCACAAGAAGCAATTTTGCGTAATATTGGACCTTTAAGTCATTTTTTCTAATAATAAACAAAAGGAGGCAAAACTCAGAAAGACAATATGCCTTTAAGGGTTCAAACTGAATCACATATCATATAATCTTTGTTTGATATGACCCCTTTAAACTAACATGTGTATGGAGAGGTCTGGAGGAGATTGTTGTTAGAAATTTCTGTCAGACTTAAACATTATTACATTATTATAACATATACATTGTTCTTCACAGAGAGGGAAGCCTGTTTTATTCAACTCAGTTACTCTGAAAATCTGCCAATACTCAATATGCAGTAGTTTATTCGGTCATTTTGCAGCACTACAAAACAAAACAAAACAAAAGAGAGTGCGTATACATGCACATCATTATCCTGATTATGATTGGGTTTTTTGAGTATCCCGATTTCCTCATGGTGCATTTATACGCAGTATTCCGGTTTCAGTATCCCGAATAAGTCAGTATCCTGGTTATGAGAAACCGGGATACTGTAGCTGGTATATTCCAATAGTAACCAGGATACTGGATGCCACAGTATCCCGGTTACTGCAACATAAAGTTGAGTGCACATGCGTCCAAAAGACAAACACTTTTCTTTTTTTTTCACCACAACAGTAGCGACATAAATAAAGTGACCATTCATGAGTGAAATGATCTGCATCTGCATTCGTATGACCTGCACACGTATGATCGCTGAAAAGTTAAACATTAACCATTTCCTATAGGATATACGTACAGAACAGACTTATCATCATCAGCACATCCTCCCTCACAGAACGAACACTTATATTCCACTGAGTCGTGTCCTTCAGTCCAACAGAAGCTAAACAGCATCAGCGGCACAAGGAGCGAACAGTTTATGCAAATTAGCCATGTGGTTTTAAGTTTAGTTTCTGTAAAACGTAAATAAAATGTGCGCAAAGCTAAATTATGTTATCAAACGGGCTGATGTGGCTCTATAGTTGTTATGGTTTATATGTTGTAAAGCTGAGTTTATATATAGAGAAGATTGTAATTAAGAATCTGCTTGTTTAGAAACGTTGGGTTTGATCTGCGAAGTGGATCACAGCTCCTTACCGCTGGTTAGGAGCCTCCCAATCTTCCTATGCTAAAGGAGCTCATGGTTGTTTGTATTTTTCTTGGTTTATTAAATAAAATTAAGATATTTTTTTGTGCTTGTGCATTTGTAAGATTATGTCAAGACACCAGGATACTACATTTGATCATGTACACAGGGACATGAGTATCCCAGTTTCTCATCGTGTATGTATATGCAATATCCCAAATACTGCCATAACTGGGATATGGGTAATAACCGGAATACTGATGTGCATGTATACACACTAGTACACTACAACCCACAAAAACATGACCACAAAGGTTTAGGCTGAAGTAAAAAGTACTTATATTATGCAAGTCTGTAATTACTTTATTAAAGAAGATCAGTTTATTAAGAGACAAAACACAAGTCAAAACCAAAAGGCAATTTAAAGTTGTCTATACACACACATAAACACACACATACACCCAACCAAACTAATGCATCAGCTTTCATTTACGATCACTCAACTGTGTTACAAATTCAAATGTCATCAGACGTTATAATGCTAATTCACAAACAACTCCAAAACTCAGAACTTTTATCTCTTCGAGTCCTCATTTTCTTTCATTTGAGTGTGCCAGCATAACATAAACTCCAATGTGTTTTTCAATGTCACCAATCACTAAACATGAGCAGACCCACCCCTGTTCACACAATAATGGAGTTTATTTGAGACATCGGCTTCAGTCTGAATAAGAATAATACAGTTAAAAAGAGTGTTACCTTCAAAGCTGCTCTGATAAAAAGACTATTATTTACTTCACTGAACAGATCACAGCCAGAATAATTAAAGGGCTCATATTACACTGTTTTCTGATCTATGTTATAATGTTGTTTCCTCATTAAAAAACAGAAGAGTGTTTTCTTTTATTCACACATATTTAGGCAGAGTTCTTCTCTCAAACAGAAAGGACTCAGTTCCACATTGTGATGACATGTGGTAATACAGGAAGTGCTCCACTGTGTTTTAAAGTCCGTACACCTTCTTTAGAACATGGATGATTTGCGCCCTGGAACAGCTGATCTCTACTGAACAAAAGGTAAAAAGTGGCTGTTCACTTGACAGCTCCTGACGCATGACATCACAAGAGCATTTTGAGTTTTGGAGAGACAGACTAATAAAAAAGGATGACTCAGTGTGTGTGAATGTAACAATACACAACTTCAGGTTTGTTTTTGAGAAGATTTGGTGATGGCTTAAAGCTTGCAAGAGTCTATTTCGTGTAATATAGGACTTTAACAGTAAAAAAGGTTTCATATAGTTTATGAGGTGAGTATTTCAACAAGTTAGGGTTACTTTTTTGAATATTCCATCCAGTCCTTGAATTTGCAGTGGTCGCTGGTGCTAGGCTAGTGCATGTCAATGGCCATAGTTATCCTGCCACTAAAAACAGTCTTACCCACTTCACAAAACACCCAAAGCAAAACTATTA